>NC_056739.1:1103132311-1103482311 GCF_019279795.1 Protopterus annectens
ACAGTAAGAACTTGATGGTTGTATATATAGATAACATTTTCTATGCCACCACAGGAAGCAAGAGGTGTGGACAAAAGGGGATGTTTACATCATGTGGAAAAATGCGATTCAGAGTTACTTTAGCCTCAATAAGGAAAGATCATCATTGGTCAATTTGCATGATTCTGAATTGCCCTTAAAGGAGACCTGCACACAATATTTGAAAACATATATTTTTTGCATATCTTGAACTTTTCTGCATATCCATGTCTTTTTATCAAAGAAATAGATTGTTATTCTTTAATTTGTTAAACCCCAACATACCATGAAAGGTACTGCCAAGGGCAGCATGATTTTGTTTTACAGTCAGTGCCATTTCCTTCCTGATGTCATTTTAGAAGGACAGATAATGAGGATCATTTGCTGTGGTTGTCTCTCAGCCACTTACAACATTACTGTGGCTACCTGTTTTTACCTGTCAGCATCAATGTGAATTTTAATTACTTTGCTTCCTTTGGTTTTCATTAGTAGACATTTCTTCTCCAGCAATTTAAGGAATGTTTGAAGACAGTCTTGAAAATGTAGCTGAGTTAACAGTGTTTTTTGTTTTTCAAAGTAACAACTGTAGTTCAGTGTTGTAGTATGAGAAAGCTGACTTTGTGATTAATAGATGTTATTTGGACTGAAATAGTTTGTGTAGCATTCACAGATTTCAATAATGTAGCTAGTATTAGAGTCTTTGATGTTAATCTTCCTTCCCCAACTCATTGACTTGTTTTAACAAAACTGTATGAAGTGCAACACTGCTGTAAGAAAATCCCAGAAGAAACATGCACTTTTACAAAAAATACAATGTAGAAAAATAAAAATGCAAAATGCGCACGGGCTTAAACAGGAAGGCAATGAGAAGGGAAAACAGCAGTAGGAAGGTAATCAAGGAGAACTAGCTTAGCTGACAGGTGAAATGTATCAGAATCAGCCAATTACACAGGCAGCAGACCAGCCCAGCACACCACTATAAACTATGCAAACACCTTCCCCCTTGTTTTTTTCACAAAAACTCTGCACCACCAGTGTATACAAATGGGGAAATTATACAAAACGAAAGCAAGAGAAAAATGTTAGGGGCTGCTTTTGATATTATAAACCAGCATGTGCAAGAGGCTGTGAGTGGTGAGGATGTGAATGCTGCTGGGCAACCCACAGTGAGGAGACAGAGAAGAGTGTACAGACAAAGGGTAACCTACCAAGGGCTACATGAGCTGGAGATAGTGGCGCACTATAGGGTGGACAGGGACCTCCTACAGCAAATTTTTGAGCTATGTCGGCCATGCCTCACACACAGAACTAATAGAGGGGAACCCATCCCGGTGGATACCAATGTATGTGTAGGCTTAATAATACTGGCTACAGGTACCTTCCAAAGGCCAACTGGGGATATGATGGGGATTTCACAGGCATCAGCATCCAGGGTACTCCACCAGTTCCTGGATGCCATGTCAGCACATATCGGTGAGCACGTATATTTCCCCATCACCCGTGAGGCATTGGCCAGCAATATGCATCTCTTCCACCAAGTAGCAGAATACCCAGAGTTAGTGGGTGCAATAGACTGCATGCACATACCCATTAAAGCATGACCTGGTGAGTGAGGTAGGGTCTACATCAACCGCAAGGGCTTCACCTCCATCAACTGCCAGGTCATGTGTGATGCCCAAGGCATAATAATGAATGTGCATGCTGGCTGCCCTGGAAGCTACCACAATTCCCACATATGGCATCTGACGCAGCTATACCAGACATTTGCCAATGGGGACATCCCATCCGGTCACCTAGTGGGGGATGCTGGATACGCACTGGAGCCATGGCTAATGACACCCATCAGAAATGCACACACACCCGAACAAGAACTCCATAATGAGGCACACGTACAAACACGAATCATAATAGAGCGTGTGTTTGGGATGCTCGAGTCACAGTTCCGGTGCCTGGACACATCTGGTGGAGTCTTGCTGGGCCAACTACATGTACCCAAATTGTCCTTGTACATGCCATGCTACACAATATGATTCTGTGGAAACAGCTGCAGCAGGAATAGCATGGGGCAGGGCCACACAGCCCCCCACCATTGCCAAGGCCTGCACAGACACAGAGTGACTTAGTGGAGGAACAACCTGAGCCTGCCCCAGTAGGCAGAAGAAGGCATGCCAGTATGCCCTGGCCTTGGCAAAGAGGCAACACATAGCACATGCACTGACACAGTAGGGACCCAGGGAATTACACCTCTCTCTGACTCGCACATACAGTAAAAGGGATGCCAAGCATGACACTACCTGTGCTCAACCATTTATAGGGAGTGTACTATGTGCATCCGACATAGGCAGCCCTGCAGCACCACCCTCAATACTGGGACACCCACAAGATAAGTGACTCACACATGCCAGTTGGGGGGTCACATACCCAACAACAGTTACAGCCAGCAGGATAGGTGTAGACAAACAAACAAATGCTGTACTATGACCTCTGAATGAGCCCTATGGGTAACCGCTCCCCCAGGCCTACACAGGCAGACTACAGCAGGCCAGGCAGTTGGATATATGTTGTGAAGGCTAGGAAGTCAGAAACTAATATGTAGGTAGTTAAAACTAAGATCTGTAGTACACTGGCATGCCTCTAGCCAGCACGATAGGTAAGACTACAGATTGAAATGGAGTTCCCGACATACCAGTACAGTCCTAGCAAATGTGTAAAAGTGTCAGGTGTGCCCCCACATCCTACATACACTTATAGTAACAGCCAGGTGTGCCCCCCCACTCCTGTGTAGAAATGTAGAAACAGTCAGGTCCCCCCTCCGCTATGCAGAAATGTAGCAACAGTCAATGCCAAATGACCGGGTGGCCGCAGTGGTGCAGCGGTTAATGTTGCCACCTCACAGCAAGAGATTATCTGGTTCAATTCTCTGCTGGGGTGCCTTCTGTGTGGAGTCTGCATGTCCTTCCTGTGGTCGTGTGGATTTCCTCTGGGTGCTCCGTTTTCCTCTCACATCCCAAAGACATGCTGTAGGTGGATTGGACACACTAAATTGGCCCTAGGTGTGAGTGCGTGCATGTGTGTGCCTTCTGTGGAAGGTTGGGTGCCAGGCTGGCAAATCAACACTGTAAAACTCCACTGCCAATCATAAGTGAACAGGTGATCTGCTGTGGAGACCCCTAACCGGGAAAAGCCAAAGAAGCAGAAGTCAATGCCCAATGGCAGATGTATACCCTGCAGACACAGCATGCTACCTGTTGGTGTACAACACAAAGGTCAGCACCGCAGTACAAACTACCTGGGCTTGATCCACACATGCAGTATAGATGGCCATGCTGAGCATGCTCACACACTTAGAGGAATGAAGGCAATATCAGTCAACAACATACTGAAAGTTCATACTGGGCATGCTCACACATGTAAACACATGAAGGCCATGTCTGCAAACACTAGTGGACCAGACATATCTGGCAGTTGCAGTTCTTAGTGCAGACACATGTCAGTATGCACCACTCCTGCCTTGCACACACAGTGGATAGGAATACAGACATATATGTGATGACAACACACTATAATAAGCCAAAGGTAGATGGACATAGATGTGTGGAAGAGGGTGACCATAACAAGGAGCCATGCAGGCCTGTCCCACCCAGCACACAGCCAAAGGGCCCCAAACACATGAGGTGCAGATGTCACTCACTACAGATACTAGCCACCAGTATCTGTCAGCATGACAAACTATGTGGTGCACGTGCCAGCTGTGCAACATGATTGTACAAGGAAGTAGTCATCTAGTAGCTGTATACATGTACCTGTGACATATGACCGCGTGTGTGCCTGCATGTGGCATGTCAACCCCTACATGAATGGGTTACGGCTCATGCACACACCACCCTCCCCATAGCAGTATTATGACAAGCCTGCTGAGGTCATCCAATGTGAAATACACCTTTGGGAGAGCTGTAGCTCAGTAATCTCCATGTTGCATCCCATAACTGTGTGCTGATGTGATAAACCAGTTAGGTAGTAGTTCTAACCCCAGGCTTAGCAACTGTGTGTTTGTGTGCGTGTCTGACTGTGTAGAGACAAATGCTTTTTAGGCTACTCACGCTCTGTACAACTCTGCACAATTCATATACTCAGCTTTGGCAAGGCTGCTGATGTCACTCACCTAGAAATACACATCTGGGAAAGTCATAGCCCAGTAGCCTCCATAGTGTGTCCTGTAACTGCATACTGCTGTAGTGTGATAAAGTAGTTAAGTAGGTGTTCTAACCTCAGACCTACCAACTGTGTGTGTCAGTCTGTGTGTGTGTCTGACTGAGTAGAGAGCAATGCTTTTTAGGCTACTCACTCTCCGTACAATTCATATACTCAACTGTGGTAAGGCTGCTGATGTCACTGACATAGAAATATACCTCTGGGAAAATTGTAGGCCAATAATCTCTGTAGCATGTCCTGTAACTGTGTATTGCTGTAGTGTGATAAAGTAGTTAGGTAGGTGTTCTAACCCCATACTTGGAAACTGTGTGTTAATCTTTGTGTCTCTGACTGAGTAGTGAACAATGCTTTTAAGGTTACTCACACTCCTAAAAATTCATATACTCAACTTTGGCAAGGCTGCTGATGTCACCCACCTAGAAATACACCTCTGGGAAGGTTGTAGCTCAGTATCTCTGTAGCGTGTCCTGTAACTGGGTAGTGCTGTAGTGTGATTTAGAGCTGTGGTAGGGTTCCATCTCCACCCATGACAGTTCTGGATGTTTTGTGTGTGTTTCAATGTCTGTGTATGGAGCAATGCATTATAGGCTACTCACTCGCAGTACATTCCAAATGCCCTACTTTGGCAATCCTGCTGATGTCATTCATTGTGAAATACAACTTTGGGGGAAAAGTTTTTTTACTAATCCCTGTGGTGTGAGTTATAACTGCTCCATACTGTAGTGTACTATAGGCCTTGATCAGGGGTTCTATACCCACTCACGTCAGTTGTGGATGTTTTGTGTGTGTCTTACTGTCTGTGTAGGGAGCAATACATTTTAGGCTAGTCACTCACAGTACAGCTGAAATGCCCTACTTTGGTAATCCTGCTGATGTCATTCATTGTGAGACACACCTTTGAGAAAGGATTTGTCTAGTAATCCCTGTGGTGTGTCCTGTAACAGCTGTAGTGTGATATAAACCTCAGTCAGGGGTTCTATACCCACACTTGTCAGTTGTGGATGTTTTGTGTGTGTCTCACTGTCTGTGTAGGGAGTAATGTATATTAGGCTAGTCACTCGCAGTACAGTTGAAATGCCCTACTTTGGTAATCCTGCTGATGTCATTCATTGTGAAATACACCTTTGGGGAAGAAGTCCTCCAGTAATGTCTGTGACGCTTACTATGACTGTATAGTGCTGTAGTGTAACAAACTAGTTAGGTATAATCTCAGACATGACAGGTGTGTGTGTGTGTGTGTGTGTGTGTGTGTGTGTGTGTGTGTGTGTGTGTGTGTGTGTGTGTGTGTGTGTGTGATTGTAACTCATATACTGTGTAGAGGTGTGTGTGAGGGGGTTTTGCTTATTTATTTTATGGTGGCCCTACTATATATCACAATGTCAACCATACAGGGATAACAGATGTAAATTAGCTGAGAGGCTGGGGTGCAAAGCCATATCCATACATGTGATATCAAGGCCAGCCAATCACAGTTAGCAACCCCACTATTACCCAGAGCACACACTCAACCCTTGGGTCATACATGCACACATGCCTAGGCAACAGCCAATATGTGGATAATGCACTGCATATTGGCCAATGATAGTAACTATGCAGTGATAGCAGTGGGCTACAGAGGGCATGTCACCCTGCCCATCTGTCCAATATGCACATACATGCAGACAGGGCACCTCTACCTTGTTCCCCAATGGACACTTGCACCACCTGTGGTGCCTTCACATGTGACTTACAATGGACATACCATGCCTGACAACATGCCCTGTATGGACAGATCTCACTGACATCAGGGAATGTTGCTAGCATGCTATCAATGTAGGTGCAGGGTAAACCTGCTGCCCATTACCAGTCCCTGCCATAGGTGGGCAAGACTGGCACATCTGATGATAATCTGTGTTCACAACATGGGTCAGACACCCCAGGTACAGTTCCACATGTCACTGTACATGCATGTGGGAGGTGTGCACATCCCAGACACCATCCATGTCATGGACTAAGGAACACATACATGGCATGTGATGTACAGCATTGGCCACACACAATAGTCACCCAGGTGACTGGATGGGGGATGCAATACCCACCTGTGTGGGCAAATGCAGAAATTACAGGCCTGAGCCACAATGCAGACCATTGTCATGTGGCCTGATGTCAAGATATACCCATCGCCTACCCTTGCACAGCCTGCTGGCACAGTTGCCACCACACACTCGTGCAGACATACACCCATGCATGTCAGAACTGGCACCCTGTGTGTTCATATGTGTGTTTTGTATGGTGCGTATGTCCACATCCACACTCACTACAACCCCCCAGGGCATACTGAAGCATGCTGTCTGATGTCTGACACCTCCTCATACTCTTTGCCCATACAACCTCCATATGACCCGTGTGGTGCATGTGATACCTGCACATTGATGTGTTGTGGCAATCCCACTAGTGATGAGTTGCACTCCTGGCCCTGCGAAGTGTGTCAATGTGTGTGTGCCCCTGTGTGTGTGCCTGTGTTGACGCTGGCACCTGTTCATGCAGACAGGCACGTGTACATCACCTACCATATATCTACCATATCCCTGTTGCAGATGTCACTCACCATCATATATATGTTCTGAGTGCTCCACATCAGGTGACCCATGTGGTGCACCCAATAACTACATAAACTGTGATAGCACTACATAGTTGTCAGGGGTTTGATACCCTGTGCTGGTTAGTATGTGACACAAACATCCTTCAGTTTTACTATCCTGCCTCTCCCTGATATGTATTTGCCTCTGTCTGCCTCCCCCATTCCCTCTCTGGTGGATGTGGAGACCCACACCTGCCTTGCTTAGGCAGCAGCATGCATATTTTAAGTGATGCTCATGATCAGCTGATGGCCTCTGTATGAATTACAGCCCTCCCCTAACTGATTGCATGTGGAACAGCTGTGGTATCATTCCCATAGCCAATTGCATGGAAACACACTCCAATACCTAGGAACATCATGGTGGTGTTGGCCCTTTTCAGTCACTGTGTGCAGGAACTAGATCAGTTGTTTGGCAAACAGCATCTCAGATGGATTGGAGATTTACCTCTAAAAACATACACTGTGGAAAGATGGCAACAAACAGGAGGGGATGTGCCTGACCTGACTACAGACTGTAAGTAATGCTATACTGCATTTGGAGTAATGTCAGTTTAACAGTGTTTGTCTGGATATGCCTGTCGTACATGTCGCAATACCTGCCATGTCAGTTCCATGTATATGAGGAATCCCCATCTGCAGGGTCATCTGCAGACTGGGCAGTGTTGTGCCTTTAGTTTCATGTGTTAGCCACAGTGCATCTATCTGTGGAATGCAGAAGGTAGTGTGCGGATTGCAGTCTGTATGGTGAAGGCCATGACAGTTACTGACTTCACATCCCTCATAGGACATATGTTGCAACAAATCCCGTTACAATGGAAAATATATGAGGTTATCACAGCAACATGTCTATACTGGCCCTGTGTATGTTCTGTCAGCAACACCTCTGTCAACCTTTATACATATGGAGTGCATGAAGTGATGCATATGTGCTGTACACCATAAATAGTGTCATCATATCTGATAACAAGCCAGTGATATATCAGATTGTTACACATGTCATGTACAGTAGAGGTTATATTTCATGACATAAGCTGTACATTCTGTGGATGTTTGTACAGTACTGAGGTATGTGTAGTGATGGTGAATGTCGGCAGTGTGTGTATTGTTAATATGTACTTTAGTCTGTGTACAGACTGTGGTAGATGTCATTGTTCTAGCTCCCCTTCTATCAGATGTTACATGCTGCTCCAGTGTATGGTACCGTTTTGCCATTCATGTTTGTAGGGCCATACACACACATGTCCCGTACCACAGACAGCCATCAGACCAAACTGTGTAGCAGCCCAGTATATGTAGGGTCATTCTGTGATTGGCACATATGAGGATGGTGTAGAACAGATAGTCCATATACTGTAATATTATGTTAGCTTACCATATGTGGCTGTGACTGTGGTTATGCACTAAAACACAGGTGTATCTTACCCTGTGCTGTGACATGGCTGTTGAGCCTGCTATATATGCAGGTACATGTTCTTTCCCCCATATGAGATGTAGGCCAGTGTTGAGCCAGTCTGCCTGTAGCCTGCACAGTGCATTGTTACATAACTAGCAACTTAGTGCACTTAACCAGTGGGATGTCATGTGCAGATACTTGCCAGATGTACTGCTGCCGGGCCTCCCTTAAAAGTCATGTATGTCAGACAGAGCAGTGGGATGCTGGACAGGTGTATGTCAGTATCTAGTGGGTAGTATGTGTCCATGGCACCCCTGTACCAGCAATCATTATGTGTCAGGCCAGACAGGAGTGTGTGAATTCAACACCTATGGTGCCAAATGTATACCAGTCGTTATGTGTTATACCCATCTACATGGATGTCTACATCCATATTGTCAGGCCTGGTACACATGTTGTACACTAAGTGATTATGTGTATACCTCTGGACTGTACAGGGTGTGTCCGAAGTTCCACATATAGTGACCAATATCTCTGCTGCACTCCACAGGGGCATTTGCATGCTAGCGGCGGTACTTTACAATTATTTCCTTAGGATGTCTGTCAGTAGCCAATGGCACACATGTTATAAGCAGATGTCACCTTCTACACACACCATGTCTGTGAAGAGAATCCCAATGACAGTAGCAGCAGTCTAGTAATATACCTGCTATACATACTTGACATCCCCTTGCAATACGACTTTGGGACTATAGGGGCTGGGGTAGGGCTACACTCCATGTCCATGACATATGGTGGAAATATATGTACATATACTTATCCAGATAGCCATATATATATATAATTACACATGTATACTACTTCCAATTACCACTGTTATGGCAACCACCCACTATAAATCCCTACAGCATGTGGGTGTGGTCCCTTTACATTTCCTGTGTGATGGACATCCTTCCTGTGTGTTGGCATCTGTGTTACAGACAGCAGGTAGCAATAGCTCTTACAGGAGAACCTACACACTCAGAGCAGCCACATATTTGTAGGAGGATCAGGAACTACAGACAGACTGTGAGTAGAGTTGTGTTATGCTTTGCATAGTACTGGTGTTACAGAGTGTGTGTGTGTGTGTGTGTGTGTGTGTGTGTGTGTGTGTGTGTGTGTGTGTGTGTGTGTGTGTGTACATACTATGTACCTTGGAATGAAGTCTGCCTGTATAGCTCACTACTGTGGAACTATCCTCTTGTTGGACAGAGTTATGCCTATCATGTGTTGTCCGTCCATCACACAGGTCCTGTGTCAGATATTACACTGGCAGTGTGTGTGTTGCATGCTATCAGTACATGGCTACATCCGTTTCTATTTCTAACCTCAATTCCCTGACTGCGGGTATGTTTTAGACTATCCTGTAACACCAGCACCTTGCTTAGTGTATGACAACAGTGTTCCACATATGTGCCTGTGTTCCAGCCTCTGTCTCCCATCTACATACCAAGTTTTGCACATATGTCATGCTGTCGGGGGTTGTTCTGTAGTGGGCTGTGAGTATATCACACTGCCATTGCTGCCATTAGTCCACTGCTGTTGTATCCCCCACACATACAGTGGGGCTGGGGCTATATATGTGTGGGTGTCACCTACACAACACATGTGTGCCCTTATGCACTCCAGAGGCCAGTGTATGTAACAGTGGTATATGGGTCTGTATTATTGAGTCTAGGTGGGGAGTACCATAAATGACCTAGGCTGTTACAAAATGTGGGGGTATCGGGTGCGCTGCCAGAAGGTATCTAGATGTACAGAACCATATATTTCACCTATTTTGACATTACTTATATGAATTGGTGTATTGCAAGCCTACTGCCTCCTGCCATACAGACTGTTCTGTTTGTTATGTCTTGTTATGTACTGGTTACAACCCATATGATCATAAAATGTCTTTACCTCCTACGGAGTTTGTACAGCGTGTAGATAGAGGCTGCTGAACTACACACCTGCAGTACATACTGTTGATTGTTTAGTATCCCGTGGCCCAGTCTGTCTTCACTATTGTACATTTTGAAGGTTTTGGCCTGGACAGCAACAGTTGTTAACCTTTCCAGACTACTGTATTAGTGTAACTGTTTCACAGTTGCAGTACTCTGTTTATATGGTTGTCAGTATCTGAACAGCTATATGACATGGCATATAGAACTGTTATAGTATACAATTAAAGAATTCCCATTTCTGCAAACCTGTGTGTGGTGTCTTTTTTTATATGACCTTTCTATGGGTATATGTTGCAGGCAACGACTGACATTATTATGGCTGGCCCACACAGTGTCCAGTTGCTCAGGTGTTAACTGTAGGCATAGTGGCTGGTCCATATTGTATGCACCTTCTACATATGTATCTTACTGTACATATATCTGCATGCGCATGTGTAGTCATAGGTTCATAGGTAGGTACTAGGCTATTGGCCCAAAGGCCTATGTAAGTCTAGCCAACAAGGTTCCCTGGCTTACGCCACCCAAGAAAGTTATTTTCCTGTGCCACTGTCGAGCAGAGACACAGAAGTGATCCCCGGGGTGTATTTCCTATTTCTCATCCAATCATCAAGATTTTTCTTGAAGGGTGCTAATGATGAACTTTGCTTGACATAGATGGGTTGCCTGTTCCAGAGTATGGGAAGTCTCTGGGACAGGAATCTATCCCTCCAGCATGTCCTGTTTATTGTGGTGACAAGGTTTAGGTCCCTAGAGCATGTAGCTCGGAGGGAGTGGGATTTCTTTAGGTGTAGCATGTCCAACAGCTTTGGGTTTGACATAGCTTTATATGTTAGGCAGAGATCAACTCGGAGTAGGCCATATGCTACGGAGTAAAGCTGGTGTTTTTTGAGGCGGTCAGTGTAGGGCATTTGTTTGAGACTAGTAATCCTCTTTGTGAGGTACTTCTGTGGCCTTTCCAGCTGCTGCAGATGTCTTGTGAGGTACATTCCAAAAGGGGCTTATACTCTATAATGGGTCTAATGAGTGTCCAGTAGAGGGGAACAATGACCTCTTTTTCCTGGGTGAGAACCCTTTTATGATGAGGTGTGCCACGTAGAAGGACTTTTTGAATACTGTGGCGATGTGACAATCAAAGTAGAGACTACTATCCACCTGGGTCCCAAGGTCTCTAATCACACATTCGGTGTTAAGTAGATTGCTGCCTATGTGGTAGTTCATGGGTACAGAGTTTTTACCAAAGGGGATGACACTGCACTTTTTGGCATTGAGCTTGAGGCCATGGCTCTGACACCAGGCATCTGTCTCAGTGAGGCCCTTCTGTAGGATGCCCATATCATTTGGGGACTTGACTATGGCTCCTAGTTTGCAGTCATCTGCAAACTTCATTAGCCAGAGGCCTTCTGTGTTAGCCTGTACTTCAGACAAGTAGATACCAAACAGGAGAGGTCCCAGGACAGAACCATGTGGTACTCCACTTGTCACTGCTTTAAGGTCAGGTTTGGAGTCTGCAACTTTTACAGTGTGGGTTCTGTTAGTGAACCAGTTGGCAGTCCATCTTGTGATGTAGGGATTTATACCTAGTTTAGTGAGTTTAGCTATAATTTCAGAATGAGGGATGGTGTCGAAAGCCTTGGTGAGGTCAAGATAGGCTGTGTGAATCACCTTACCCTCATCTATGGCTTTGGTGACTGCCTCAAAGAAGTCAATCAGGTTCAGGAGGCATGATCTGCCTTTCACAAACCCAAACTGGGTGGAATCCAGAGTTTGTAGGTTACCTATGTCTTTGTTTATGAGTTCCATGATGATACGTTCCATGGCCTTGCAGACCAGGCTCGTCAAGCTAATAGGTCGATAGTTCCCGGGATCAGTGATGGCTCCCCCTTTGTGGAGTGGGATAACTGTTGCTGTGCTCCATTCAGTGGGCACAAAGCCTGATGTGAGGCTATTATTGAACATGGTGCTTAAGTGGGGAGCCAGTTTGTTCTGAAGTTTGTGTAAAACGCAGCCTGGGATGTTGTCCGGTCCCATGGATGCTGTGTTTTTGGCTTTAGAGAGTGCAGCTTTTACCTGCGTAGTTGTGATTACAAGGACTCTGCATTCTTCCTGTACAGATATGGGCCCTTGTTGGCAATATCAGTTGGTTCTGTAATTTACGTGTCATTGTGCTGTAACTCAGAGCAGATCTTGGTATTGCCATCGAGATTCTTAACATAGAATGCTTTGTGGGTGTCCTTAGAATTAGTGGCAATTTTGTTTTTATAGCTAGCTTTGGAGGATCTTATAAGGGATCTCAGCTTCTTACTCAGGCTGACCAGGGAGCTCCTCCACTCCTCACACACACACATATATATATATATATATATATATATATATATATATATATGCATATCTGTATCTGCATATCTGTGTATCTGTATCCTGGGGATGTTGATGGCTTCCACATATTACATGTATTATGGGAGGCAGACTGTATTTGGTAGTGTATTGCAGGGTGCATGCGTTTGGCTGTGGGGGGGATGCCTATTCATACAAGACGTATAGTGTGTGGGGCCTCTCAACCCCGTTAACGATGCATGTGGACATAGGTGTATTTGTTAATCTGCAATTGCTATCTACAGATGTATGGCCATATATACCTACATAGATATATATATATCTGCTAACATATATATAACTATGTCTGTATATACCTACATAGATATATATCTGCGTACACATATGTAACATGCTGTGTATATGTAGACATATAGGTGTCGACACATATATGTATCGATTTAGGCATATGCATGTATATATGTGCATATATAGCAATATATATGTATATAGAGTTAGTAAAACAAAATATATATTTATATATGTGTGTGTGTGTGTGTGTGTGTATATATATATATATATATACCGCGGGGATGGTGCTGCTGTAGCATTGTCGCCTCACAATAAGACGTTGTCCTGTTCGATTCTCAGCTAAAGCATCTTCTGTGTGGAGACATGCGTGAATGGGTGTACCTTCGTTGAATGTTGTATGTCAGGGCTGGCAACTCGGTACGTAAAAATCTACTGCCAATCATTAGCGGACCGGAGTTCCGCTGTAGCGACCCCTAACTGGGAAAAGCCGAAAGATACAACAACAACATATATATATATATATATATATATATATATATATATATATATATATATATATATATACATATATAGATATGTTGTATCTGTTTAGATTTTAATATAGTTACACACAGACATCTAAATGTTGGTATTCATTCTCTGTACGTTTGCATGACAGGACTGGATGATATGTTTCTGAAACATTGCATTTCTGTGTATCTGCCATGGCTTAGTGGTACATCACTTTGTCTAGGGTGTGCAGGGTCCTTGTTTTGAGCCTTGCAAGAGCTATTTATTTTGTTGCTGGGCAGAACACAGCCCATTGGATACAGAGTGATTAAGGTACTTTAAAGCAGTTGTAAGCAGGTGTGCGCGGGTTTGTGCGGAGCTAAGCATTGCTTACACAGGTTACGCAATTTAGAAGCTGAGTGTATGAAAACATAACCAGAGGTTAGCAGTGCTTACCACCATGCAAACCCATGCAAAACCACTTACAACTGCTTTAAAGTGCCTTAATCACTCTGTATCCAATGGGCTGTGTTCTGCCCAGCAACAAAATAAACAGCCCCTGCAAGGCTCAAAACCCGGACCCTGTGCACCATACACAAAGTAATTTACTACTAAGCCATGGCAGATATACATAATCATCATGTTTTCACATACATATCATCCAGCCCAGGTATTCAACACTACATGGAATGTATTCCACCATGTAGATGTATTTGTGTGTGTGTGTGTGTGTGTGTGTGTGTGTGTGTGTGTGTGTGTGTATATATATATATATATATATATATATATTCATATTTAAATGGATATAACATATCTATATATGTAGATATAGCTACAGAAATATATATATATATATATATATATATATATATATATATATATATATATATATATATATATATATATATACATATGCCAATATATACATATATACATAGATATGCATGCATCTATAAATATATGTATACATCCATATGTCCACATATATACAGCACTAAAATGCTTATATGTAAGCATATATATGGTTCACGTTTCAAAGGTAGAAATTCTTGTCTCCAAAAGCTGGAAGGCCAAATGTATGTTTTCAACATTGCACAAACTTGCAATTAATGCACCGAATGTGCAATGAGCGAATGTCACTATGCATTCGCTCATTGTCGGTTCTGCAATTTGGGTGTGGATGGCACTATAGTGGGGATGGGGAATATTTGCCTATCCCCACTGTAGTGCAAACTCAGAGTTAGTATATCATAGTAAGGGGGTTGTGGGGGGCCCAGCCCTTAGATGGGGGGGGTGCAGGGGGGCTTGCCCCCCTGCATTACGATATGTATTCCAACTTGCAATTTGAAAATCAGTGAAGCTGCTTTTAGGTTTGCTGTAATTTGAACTGTGGTGCAATTAGAAATGATGGATTGGTCCTTTTGGTCTGCAGAAAGGGCCGTTCAAAGAAATGACTGTCTCCCTTTCAAAGGTAAACAAATATATATCTATATAGGTATATATGGGCATACATCTGTAGATGAAACTGGGAACATAACCACAACATATATGTCCACATGCTCCATTGATGGGTTTGAGAGACCCAAACAACATACATCTGGCACAGATAGGTATCCCCCCCACAGCCAAACACATCTGGCCTGCAATACATTACCAGCCTTAGCAGATCCCATAACCAGGACCCTACATGACAAGGGCAGTACATGTTACCAGTACTCTATCCCACCTGTGGGATGTCAGGCTGGCATTACTAACATATCATTCAGTACAGTCAAGTGAAGTGTCAACCTGGGGGAACCCCCTGGGCAGGTGCATTAAGTAGCTGGGATCCCTCATACGATCCAATAGGACTACACCTGGCAATGGAATCCCCAATGTTGGCAAGGATGACCAGAAATCCACCATGTCAGCTGGAAACTACCACCCAGTAGCCTGATGACCCTGTTCTGTAGGGACATGGAACAAATCAACAGTGAACCCATGGCCAATCAATGGTAATCTTAACACATGGGACCCCACCAATGTTGGACTTGTCAAAGGCAGAGAATACAACCTGAACCTGGTATACCTCCTTGACGCAATCATGACAGGTTTAGATAAGGGTTAGGAGGTGCACAATGCCTATGTAGATCATAGCAGGCTTTTGTACACCATCCCACATGCAGGAATGTGTGTAGATGTTAAGGGATCTACCTCCATTCACAGAACATGTTTCCACCAGGACTGCTTGGCAAATGCCAACATTCCACACGTGCCATCCCATGGATGTACAATCCTTCACAGGTCATAGATGTGTTAATGCCCTCCTCTACACTGTGGAGGTGTGCAGCACTACTGGGGTTGCTATGACTTACTGGGTGTGGCTGCTGTGGGCACATCCACCATCATTGCAGTTACTGTTGCATCTATCCCCCCACATAGCTGTCTGTAATACTGTACAGTGTATGTTAGGTTGTTAGTTGTTGTTTACAACATTCACAGTAGTTGAGCATCTCACACCCTCCTAAGGGTAGGGCTATGCCACCATCATTGGCACACTCATGTTACTGAGGTGAGGATCGCAGTAGAATGGGGAAATGGACATACACCCTGCTGTTAGCATGTTCAATGTCATCCACATTGCAGACTGCATATATAGCAATGTGTGGTTGTGCCTACCCTGTCTTAGTGGGATTACATGGGGAACAGATTTGTTACCTGCACGGGGACATACTTCCATGTGTACAGTCTTGTACCTGTACTGCATCCAAACCAAAGGGTCTGTGTGTTGTACCCAGCCATGTTATGTGTACTACCCACTACACCTACTGGTGTCCACTGTAGGAGGCCTGCTGACACCACTACACCCATCAGCCATGTGGTACATGGACAAACACAACACAATCAGAATAGATAATGATGACAACAATACAACATTGTTAATTACAGCTATGATGCATCATGGCTGCACAGCTACACCTTCCAAGATATTAGCATTTCACTTTACTGCTGACAACATGCTACACAGCATTCCATTGCTACACTGTTGTACAGTCACCCTGTGTATCAGCACCATGTTAGCCTGTCCCTGCATCAATGTTATGGATGTCAGGAAGTGGCACAGGTATCATCATATGCACAGGGTGTGTTGTTGGTTTGCCAGAGGCCTAGGCTGAGCCATACAATTGACAACGTGTATATGTGTGTGTGTGTGCGTGTGTGTGTGCGTGTGTGTGTGTGTGTGTGTGTGTGTGTGTGTGTGTGTGTGTGTGTGTGTGTGTGTGTGTGTGCGAGAGGGCTGAGTACTGTTATGGGCCAATGGTGATGTCATGTTTGCAGGTATGTGGTTGCCCTAGGTTTGTTGTTTATGTGTGTGTGTCTGCATGCACACAGTTCCACCATGTGGCTGCCCTATACGGAGATTTGTGAGACAGCTGCAGACTGTACCTGGCAGGGTTTGCAGTTCACCGTCTCCGGCCACGGACACGTGACCTGTGCCTGGCAGGGGTGCTACAGGCAGTATCAGGTACAAAGCCAGACTGGTTGACAGATGTCCACTGGATCCAGGTTCCTCCTGGGACTGGCCAGGGCCATATGCACATGGTCTGCTATGACGGTCTGTGGACAGCACCCCCCCACTGTGCTGGAGCTGGTACTGCTACTACAGGAGCGGCTTTGACTGGTGGGATGTCCACGGTGTCCTCCAGCTGCTGGTGTTGCTGGCATACTTCCATTTGGCTGTCACAACCGTCCCTCTCTGTCCTGATATATGGACATGACATTGTGGATGAGATCCAATGTCTCACCCCACCGTCTATCCATGACCTCAGTGTAATTATGAATGGCACCTGCTAGGTCATGGATGCTGTCAGTTACAGAGGTATGATGAGCCCTCTATGCCCTTAAACCCTGTCTGGTGTACCATTCTATTTGTGCCTGTGCCTCCATGACAGCCTAGAACATGCATGTGGTTGATATAGATGTGGCATGTCTGCCAGGGGCATGATGACCATCAGTGCTCCAACGAGCACCCCTGAACATCTGCCTATGTGAAATCCTGCCAGACATCTGGCTATGGCTGCTGTGTCCTGACACACATGCTATAGATACCACACTGTCCTGGCCAATGCCAACCATAGACTGCCCCTCAGCTAAGGCCAATAGTGATGAGGTATGTAGAAGCAATGTGACTGTGTGCGCGGATGGGGTGGATACTTGTGGGATGTCAATTGGTGGCCCAGAGTCAGCCCCTGATGACCCTGCCTGTGCCTCAACACACCTATCCTCATGGTCACTGTCTGTATCAGTGACATCAGATTCCCTGCGGGAGGGACCCAGCCCCACCTCACCACCTGTGAGGGGAAAACAGGGAATAGACTGTAAGACCTGAACATCACCACTAAACAGTACACAAACACACACACACACGCACACACACACACACACACACACACACACACACACACACACACACACGTGTGTGTGTGTGTGCAGACATGGCCACACACACAGACATACACACATGCTGTCGACATACATGGCAACTCATACACTCCACCAGACAGCACCTACAGACAGCTCCAGCACCCCCATAACACACACAATAGCAGGTGATGGTGCAGTACAGTATCACACACAAACTTGTAATGAAACACATGTCAGCATGCAGGACATGTGATGCTCAACAGCATGCAGTGCATCTGTAGTCAATCCCCATTACCAACATTATACATGGCTGTGATGCATGGCTTCTGTTAGTAGGTGATGGCCCTCCCCCTGGAACACACTGCACCCATGTCCACAGCATTGCTGGGTATCTGTTCAGCACCCTGGCATGTACTGTGCACCATACCTCACAAGTGTACACACCATTGCAGGATGTGTATCTGTGTGTCAGTTGTTTTTCCACTGCTGCTCACAGCCTCTGTGTGTTTCTGGATTACATGTGGGCACATGCTTAGTGAATGCCTGATGTGTATTCACAGATGTCATCATCAGTGGTGCATGCATGAGTGATAGACTACCATTAGACTGACCACAGACACAATGTACTGTACCTATGGTGAGTGTAGAGACCATTATTGACCATTATTGAGCCCTGGCTGATGTTACCTGTGGTACACATAGGTTCATAGGTGAGTACTGGTTTATTGGTCCTGAGGCCTACATAAGCCTAGCCACAGGGGTTCCCAGCCATGCACCACCCAATAATGTTATTCCCCTGTACCCCTGTCAGGATGTGGCACAGACGAACTACCATGGGTGAACTCCCCATTTCCCTTCCAGTTGTCAAGTGGTTTTGTAAAGAGGGCCAATGAGTAGCATTGCCTGACATGAATGGGTAGTCCGTTCCACAGTGTGGGAATTCCCCAGGACAGGGCCCTATCCCTCCAGTATGTTCTGTGTAATATGTTGATGAGGTTTAGGTCCCTGGAGCATGTGTTTGCAAAAGGAGTGGGATTTCTTTATGTGTAGCATGTTCAACTGCTCTGTGTATGACATAGCTGTGCATGTTAGGCAGATGTCAGCTGTGCCTGGCCAATGTGCACTGGAGTATAGCCACAGTTGTCTGAGATGGTCTGTGTATTGCATGTGTTTGAGGCTGGTAAGCCCATTAGTGAGGTGTGTGCCCTATCAGTGAACATGTACAGCATGCATTATGGGTAGGTGTGTTAGATGTGTACATGACCTAGACCTTAGCTATGACATGCACAGTGAATTGCCAAGCATAACCTTAAACCATACTCATCGGCATCCGGACGCTGCCTTGCTGATATCCCAGAGGTATCTACACTCAGATGAGATAGAGTTGATGTCAGTGGCCATAGCTGTGGCATTGCTACAGGGTGTCTGCAATATTACAGTAAAATAACAGCTGAGGTCCACAGTACTACTGATTATGCATAATTGCTTATCAGTACTACACAGCAACAGACTCCACATCTCACATATGCATGATCTACCTGTACAGATGCATACACAGCACCAGTATACTGATATGCCCTGGAACCTTACCTGCATGCTGCATGTCTGGTGTGTGTGTGTAGAACCCACCTCCATGACTGTATATGTCTGTAGCTCTTGTGGGCGGGCAGGTGCTACCAGGCTCATGAGCAGCTCCTCCACTCTGGTGAGGGGGGGGGTGGATGTTATGCCCCCCCCGTTGCAAGGTGGTCACCCCGCCAGGCAGCAGCATGGCGATGTACATGGCAGAGCAGGTCACTACAATGATGGCGGACCTGTTCATATGTATGACTGTGCATCCCCACCTCAATCACCCTGCGGACCACATTGTTCCACATGGCTGCCTGCTCATGCTGGTCCTGGCTTGTCCTTGAGAACAGCAGCTGGTAGTTTTGGATGATGCTGGTGAGTATTATGTCATCCTCAGCAGCACTGTAGGCAGGATTCCTTGGGTGCCCCATACTCCCTTAAAGACATAAAGATGGAAATATGTCTGAGCAACTCATATGGCACGTTTACCATAATACAATACACATATCAGTCTCCCACCACCATATCAGCTCCAACTTAATGTTTACACAAAGCAAGTGGCATGTCTCTGGTATATCTACCATTGGGACATATATTGTATTGTACAACATTTTCTGCTATGTGTTTATAGACATGATCCCTGTGGGGACACTAGAGTTGCTGGGCTGTTACATAGTATTTCACCTCTATGCCATTGTCACTGCCACTATGTTTCCACATATGCATGTGGTATGCTTGCTATGTGATTGCTACACATCTGCCATTCTGTGTTATTGGGGATATCTATGCATGCTGTTGGACATGTTCTGGGATTGTGTGGACTATTGCAACCCACATATGTTCCATGACAGTTACACAACAGTATGCATAGGGGTTATTTGCCACCTAATGTGCACATGTTACCAGTCCACATCACATCTGCCATGGAACCTCATTATCTCTTGTTCCGGCACTACCTTCATGTGGAACCACCTCAGGGGATGGTGTCCCCCCCATGGAGCACACACAGACATATGTCTGTCACCCAGTTAGGTCCAGGGTCTTCTGCATTGGGAGCTCCACAGAGACATGGGGCATGTGCTACATCACCTGGAGGCATGCATTACACATTCACAAGGTTCAACATGCATGTTCCTCCTGCTCAGCCCACAGCCCAGGCACCTTTATGACCATGTAGATGCTGTCATGACTGTCCATGGGTGGGCACCATGTTCCCTTTGTTCCCATAAGGGGGCTCAATGGCCTCCACATTCCAAATGGAACTACCCATCCACAGTGTTTAAACACCAGATGTGTCACATACCAGCCCTGAATGCTGTCTTGTTTGTCACCCAACCAAACCTACATACCAATATGTGCCTAATACCCTTCACCAACATATATATCCCACCTTGTCAAACAATTGCGATGTGTTCCCAGCATGGGTTACACACCACACTCCACACTCCATTTTGCAGCCATGTGCTTGTATGTAGATATGCTGTGTATTGATGTGTGATGTTCCCTCACACATGTCATGGCAGAGGACATGTATTGACACACACACACACACACACACACATACATATATATATATATATATATATATATATATATATATATATATATATATATATATACATATATATATATATATACATATGTGCATATATGTGTAGATATCATTATGTGTTGTTTATATATATATATATATATATATATATATATATATATATATATATATATGTATAACTGTCCGAGGTTCCGTAGACATACACAGCTGTGAATATGTATCACACATATATGTATCCATATGTGGGGTGCATACAAACATCTGGTCCACACTCTTGTAACTCTCTTTACTTCACAGCTGAACTGTTCTGCCTTGCTGCAACACAGACAGGTGTCACATGTGAACACAGACTAACATTAGGGGGGTATATATGGTGACAGATTTTAGATAAGCATATTATACTGCTATGGCAGTTGGGCATGCTATGCTACACTTTAACATGACTGTCCTGCAGGTGGTGTGGTCTCACATCAATGTGTCTAGCATGGCAGTATTAATACCCCCACCAGCCATTGGCCACAGTAATGTACAGAACATAGATATCATGGGACACGTCTTTGCCATTCAGTGCTGATCTGCACAGTTGACAGGTATGTCCCACTACCCACAGGGACTGACACTATTGTCCAGAGCAGCTATTGAGCAGAACATCATTACAGGAACAATTACTGATGGCAAATATAAATCCTTTTACATTATACATTCTATTATTCTATGCCATATACTACATGCAAGCAAATACATATCTGTTTCACAAATCTTTTATGTTTTTTCCACTGTAACACAACCCTGAGCTTTGTTACTTTTATTAATGTTATTTTCTTTTTCTTTCTCTCTCTCTCTCTCTCTCAGTCTCTCCAGTAGAGTGATTGAGCTGGTTTGAATAGATTGCAGCATGCTTTTGTTGGTACTGCACATGATCAGGTGATGGCCTCTGCACCAGTCAGTGTCCACCAGTTGCTAATTGTATGCAGCCTGCTGTGTAGTACTTTAGATAACCACTGTCATGGCAACCATGTACTTTAAATTGCTGACTTCTGTGGGCGTTGTCCCTTCACCTTCCCAGTATGGATGACATCCTTCCTGTGTGTGGACATCAGTGTTACAGACAGCAGGTAGCAATACCTCTTACAGCAGAACCTGCAGACACAGGCCAAATACACATTTGGGTAAGGTTCCAAACCTACAGACAGCATCAGTAATGTTGTTGTGTGCATTGTATCATTTTATTTTTATTTTATTTTTATTTTTATTTTACATTTGTTAACCGGGGGTGTCTGACTGAGCCGAAAAGGCCCTTTTTCAGCAGAGGCCCGGGGAGAAAAGCTCCACAAAGAAAAATTACAGACATATTTAGTTATTTAGACATGATCAGTATACACACAAATTACAGGAGACATGTTTTTACAGTGGTATGCGGCACATTAACAGTTACAGTGGAGAGAACAAACAAAAAAATATTAATTTTAAAAATAAAGGTAATTAATAGATTTGTGGTGTACAGCTGAAATTTGGAACATAGGTAGAATACATGCATAGTACACAGGTACAGTACATACATTGTAGATTAGCCAGTGTTTGTGAGTAAGATTGAAAACTATTATCAAGTGCTCTAGATTTTGTATGTATGTGTTATCCGCATTCACTAGCCTGGGGAGCAATCATGGCACTGCCAACTTTCCTTGAGATGTTGTCTGATGAGGTCTTTAAAGGAGGCTTTGGATGATGTGTTTTGAATGCTTGTAGGGACAGAGTTCAATTTTTTAGCCACTGAACTACTATATAGTGCATCTCCAAAGCTATTATAGCTGTTGGTGACTTCTAGTAGTAGTTTGCTTGATGATCTAAGAGGCCTTTTGGCTGAGTGATGTTGTACTAGGTTTTTGAGGGTAGGACACTTATTGGGGAGGTAATAGATAGAATGACAGAGGCAGAGCTGATTGTAGGTTAGGAGTTTGGGCAGTTCAAGCCAGTGGAGCTGTCTCAAAGCTGTACAGTGATGAGCTATATGAGCAATTTGCAGCAAAGCGGGCAATTCTGTTATAACAGGCTTCCATTTTGCTTAGTTCAGTTTTGTTGAGATTAGTCAGAATGGGAGATGCATAGAGTAGGGCGGATAGAAGTTGGGAGCGAGCAATGGCTGATCTTGTGTTGTTGGTAAGAAATGGTTTGATACGGTAGAGCGACCTCAGTTTGGCATGTACTTTTTTAATAGTTAAGTTGAGATGACTATCAAATTTTAGGTGGGAGTCTATGGTTATTCCCAATAGCTTAGCCTGTGCCACTGGAACAATTGGAGTAGCATTAGTGAAGTAGATAGTGAATTGACTGTTAGTGTTTTTGTTAGAACTGGTTATAATCATAAGCTGAGTTTTCTTTGGATTGAGGATAAGTTGGGCTTTGGTAAGGTAGTTTTCAATGTCAGAGAATGCTAGTTGAGTTGTTTGCAGGAGGGTGGGAATGTTTTGTGCAGCACAGATTAAGGTAGTGTCATCTGCATACTGAATTATAGATGCATGCTGTGTGGAGGTATGGAGGTCATTTGTGAAGACTGTGAATAGTAGTGGTCCTAAGATAGAACCCTGTGGGACTCCTATAGTTATGGGCAGCTGAGGAGAGAGAGAGTTTTCCTATTTCACAGCTTGGTACCTGTCAGTTAAGTAGCTTTGGAACCATGTAAGAGTGGAATTTGATAGATGATAATGGTTTAGTTTGTTTAGCAGGATTTGGTGTGAGACTGTGTCAAATGCTTTGGACATATCCAAAAAAAGAGTTGACACTTGTAGACCTTCATTTTTGAGACTGTTTACTGTGTCTGTGAAGCAGAGGAGGGCTGTAGTGGTACTATGGGCAGGTCTGAAACCATGCTGAGTAGGTGACAGGATATTGCTGTCTAGGAGATAGTTTAGCATCTGGGTATGGATACATTTTTCTAGGATTTTGGCCAAGGGGGAGAGTAAAGCAATGGGTCTGTAGTTATTAAGTTCAGTGGAGGTCCCACCTTTATGTATGGGTGTAACATAGGATATTTTCCAGAGTTTTGGCACATAGCTTTCAACAATTGATCTGTTTATGAGAGTGGAGACTGGGATAGCAATAGCATCTGCTGTGAGCTTCAAGAAATAGCTGGGGAGTAGGTCGGCTGCTGTTGATGAGGTTTTTAGTTTGGAGAGCATGCTTTTGATTGAAGTGGTGGAAATTGTTTTGAGGGTAAAGCTTGTATTAGAGTTATTTGTGTTGGGGGGGATAGTGAGGAAGGAACTGTCCTGTGATACTAAGGATAGAATTGAGTTCACAAAGTGGGAGGTGAATTGTGTTTCGATGGGAACTTTAGTGTCAGGGGTGGGTGGTTTGGGGGTGGCCTTTTGGGTGGATTTTAGGAGCTGGTTTACATTTTTCCAAAATTTTTGCGGGTTGTGTTGGTATTTAGTTTGTAATGTTGTGTAGTAGGATTTTTTTGTCCAGCCTAATGCATTTTTTTGCACGGTTGCACACTTCTTGGCACTTAGTTAGGCTTTGTGTTTCTTTGTTTTTTGATAGTAAAGCCAGGCAGTGTCTCTGGACTTGAGGATTTGTTTGGTTTCTTTACTGAGCCAGGGGTTTGTAGAGGTTCTAACCTCGATTTTGCTCAATGGAGCAACAGTGTCTAGGTGTTGTAGAAATGTTTTGTTGAAATATGCTACAGCCTGGTCAATTGGGAGGGTTTTTAGGGGGGTCCAGTCGCAGTTACAGAGTAAAGTGTTGAGGACCTCAGGAGAGAATTTTTTTGTGTTTCTAGTAGATATATAGTTAGTGGTTTTGCATATGCTTGTTCTACTACGTATAAAATATATTATGTTGTGGTCACTTAAGATGTCTGGGAGACTGCCTGTGTGAGGGTACAATGTGGGGTTGTTAGTTAGGACCCAGTCAAGGATGGATTCCCTTTTACATTTTTTTATCACATCTAGTTGGAATTTGGGCTAGCTGCTGGTAGCCATGGAGATTTATTAGATTTCTTGGTGGTTCTGATATACAGGTGAACCAATCTAGGTTGAAGTCCCCCAGAATAAGGGTTTCTTGTGAGTATGTGGAAGAACACCAGGATAAGAAGTCTTCAAGGCTAGCAGGTGTATTACCAGGTGGAATACAGATCACAATTGTGGTGATTACCTTTTTAGGGTGAAGTTGAAGTTGTGAGATAAGTATGTCCCAATTATTGGGGGAGGGGTAGGGTTTGGTAATTGACAGACAGTTAAGTTTGACTTGTACAGTAAGGCAGTTTCACCCCCTTTACGAAGTGGTCTGTCTTGTCTAATGATATTGTAGCTGGTAGGGAGAACCTCTGAGTTAGCTATGTTTTTATTTAGCCAGGTTTCTGTTAAAGCAACTATGTCTGGGGAGTAGTGTGCTATTGTGGCCTGGAGTTCAGGTATTTTATTTTTGATACTTCTAATATTAATATTTAGCATTAAAAGATGGTTGGTTTTGCTGCTGTTGTTGATTTGCCCAGGGATGAAGAAAGTGGGGGTGTTATGTTCTGACATTTGTGTTGGAGCAGTTTGAGTTGGACAGGATGGATTTGGGCCTGGGTTGGGGTGGATATCCCCACTTATGGTGAGCCTGGAGTTAAAATGGTTATACAGATGTTGGAGTTTGGTGAGGAGTGTGAGAAGGTATTGTGTTTTTTTGGAGTAGGAATGAGAGCATATGTGTTTAGTCCTGAATTGGTCCGTTATGTAGTTCTTGAATAACTGTGGGCAGATATTATTATAATGTGTGGTGTCTGTAGGTGAGAGTGCATAATGCAGTGTTGTGCTACTAAGTTTAGGGATATTGCTAGAGTGATAACTTATGGTGTTGTAAAGAATTATGAGAAGACAGACTAGACTTAGTTGAGTGATAGTCATGGTTATAAAGTTTAAGTTGTTTCTAGGTGGGGGGGTCTGAATAGGAATTATAGGGTTGCACTATATGTGGATGGGTAAGTAGTGTGGGTGATGTAAAAAATGCCTAGTGGGAATGAGAGTGATTGGGGGTATTTTGTGTGGAGCAAGTTGGTGTGGTATAATGTGATATGACTTGAGGAGCTGTAATTGGTGGAGGTGATGTGAAGGTGAGCTGTGGGTGTGGCTGTGATTACTATAAATGTAGAGGTAGTGGGGGCGGGAGGGAATAGGGGGCAGGGGAGCGGAGGGAGCCCGAGTGTTAGCGAGGGCGAACGGAACAGGGCAGAGCCAACCAAGACAAAATAAGTAGTAAGTATTACTTTACAAATCTGAACACTTTTAAAACAAATTCCTGAGGTCTAATGGCTTACCGTCAAGCAGAATGTAATTGCTGAGGAGCACTTGTGTCCTGGTGGGAGACTAGAAATTTAAAGATGGCTCATGCTGGTCTTACAGGGTTTCTGTGTACATGGTACTTTTTCATGGAATGTTGTCTGTCTGCATAGCTCTCAACTGTGGGCCTATCCATATGATACCAGGAGAATTGGTTGTTAGGTTTTGTCTGTGCACCACACAGATATTGTCTCAGATATATCAGTGGCATTCTGTCTGTTGAGTGCTATCAGTACATGGCTACATCCATTTGTATTTCAATGTCATATTCCTGCATAAGGGTATGCTGCAACAAATCCTGTAACACCAGCAATTTCCAGGGTGTGTAACAGCAATAATGCAAATATGGCACTATGTTCCTGCCTCTGTCCACCACAAATATGCAAGTCTTTGGCCTGCTGTGATACAGAAAGGGGTTGCTAGGTAATGGTCTATCATTATTTACCGCTAGCATTACTGCTATCATATCAGTCATGTCATGGACTCCCATACCAGCTGCTGGGCCAAGTCCATATATATGGGGGGCAACAGCTGGAGAACACATATGTGCCCTTGTACATTCCAGAGGTAGGTGTGTGGTACACAGTGTTCCTTGCCCTTGTACAGCCTTTTATGGGGGGGGGGGTTCAATGCCATTAACTTAGGCTATGATACCTTTTCAGGGCTATAACTGTTAAGACGAGGGTCATTTAGTGTGATAGTGAGATGTTAGGTTACGCAATGTTATGTACATGATACTGTGACATTGACACAAGTGCTACTTTCCCCCCTAGGGCTTGACTTCAGGGTGAAATTGGAGGCTGCTGAACTACATCTGTAATTGTTAATTGTTACGTATCTTGAAGGCAAATCCTGTTTCCACTGTTGTACTAATTGAAGGTATTGGCCTGGACAGCATAGTATGGTATATATCCACATTGCTTACAACTACTGTTTTGTGTGGGCCTTGCATTCATCGCTGATTACATATTTCAAACCTTATGTGGTGTAAGTACTGGCATACATTATTGTATCGTACACAAATAAAGGTTATCTGTGTATGCATACCTGTGTGTCGTGTCATGTCCTTTGAATTGTGGGTGGGTATATGTTTAATGTCAGTATTCTCATTTGTGGGAATGGTTGCCATACTAAACATTTCACAGGTGGCAGTTAAAGAGCTTGTGACTGAGGGATATACTTTGCACCTAGTACTTCCACACTAATTCTTCATATGTATGGCTGCTAATACCTTTTGTCTGTGCATATGTGTAGGGGTTGGGAGGGTGGCCTAATGGTTAAGGTGTTTGCCTTGCAAGAACAAGGTGCAGGGCTTGAGTCTCACAAGGGGTAATTGGCTAGACTTAAAATGGTTTGCAAGGGCAGTTAGCTTAGTACTAATCTATGATCCTATGTACCTATATAAATCTCATATAATTATATGTTTCTATATTTATATACATCTGCATATATATATATATATATATATATATATGGATCTATCTTACTACGTCGACAAGTCAAAACGCCGACAACAAAATCACCGACACCACATAACCGACATTTCACAAACACGAAACCTCACATGCCCGACACACCATAATCCCGACAAGCAACAAACAAAACAAATCCCCGGTCCAAAAAGCACACACACAACACAAGCACACCAAAATCCTTACAAACCAACACTAAACCTCACATACACAACTACCTACAACCTTAACCCAAACCCTAACCCTAAGGTCCGCCACTATCGCACACTCACCTAACCCGCGCCCTAACCCTAACTCACTTAACCCGCCTAACCCACAAACTATCACAGTCGCACACTTACCTAGCCCGCCCTAACCCTAACTCACTTAACCCGCCTAACCCACAAACTATCACAGTCGCACACTTACCTAGCCAGCCCTAGCCCTAACTCACTTAACCCGCCCTAACCCACAAACTATCACAGTCGCACACTTACCTAGCCGCTCTAACCCTAACTCACTTAACCCGCCTAACCCACAAACTATCACAGTCGCACACTTACCTTACTCGCACCCTAACGTCCGTCACTACCGCATACATACACAGCCTTTTCCCATGTCGATGTTCTCAGCGTCGGGGTTTTGATCCGTCGGTCTTCTCCGTTTTCGATCTTCTGGCGTCGGTGTTCTCGCTGTCGGCGTTCTGACTTGTCGACGTAGTCAGATAGACCCATATATATATATATATATATACATATCTATGTATCTATATACGATTGATGATATATGATTATTTGTGAGTCATACATAAATATATATATATCTACATATAGCTGTCTATCTGTCTACATTTACAGATATATATCTTTCCATATGTCCATGCATGTTCGGCTCTGTACCTCATTCTTTTGGCAATTGACATGGATGATCGCAGCATTGAAGTCAGTAACTAGTGCCAACACTTTTGTGTTTCAGACTTCATCTCCTTCTACATATGTGTTCTAATGCATATAACTGTGTAACTAGCAACATTTTAAGTGCATTAGAGCATTAGTTGACATATATCCCTATTTGTACCCACAGTGTGGCATAGTTTGTCCAGACTTCTTGCATTAACAGGTTGTGTGGTATGATATTAATACATTTCCTGTACTGCTGATTGACTGTGCTGGATGATATGTTTGTGAAAACATCAGGATATGTAAATCTTCTGTGGTTTAGTGGTAAATCACTTTATGTATGAGTGCAAGGTCCTGGGTTTGAGCCTTGGAGAGGCAGTTTACTTTGTTGCTGGGCAGAACAAGGGATGTTGAATACAGAGTGATTAAGGCACTTTTAAGCAGTTGTAAGTGGGTTTGCGTGAGTTTGCGCGATGGTAAGCACTACCAACCTCCGCTTATGTTTTCTTACAGTCAGTTAGCTTCGGAATTGCTCAACCTATGTAGGCATAGTTTACTTCTATGCAAACCCACGCAAACACACTTACTGCTGTTTAAAAGTGCTTACTGCCACTTACCCCACTCTAATTTCTTTAAAAGAAAAGAAAAAGGGGTTGATAGGAAAGTGGTGAAAAAAGGGGCACAAAGAGGGAAAGACAGTAGGGAAAATAGCCAGGGATGTGCAGGAAGAGTGTAGGGAAGGTCCATAGCTGCCCATTTCTTCTACAGCAGCAGCTGTGCATATACACTGAATTTGAAGGTAGACATGGACACTCAAGCCCCTGGGAGTGGGTGAAGACAGCAATAATATGTTGTGATGCCAGTTAGACCAGATTACATGTGTCCAGTGGACATGTGTGTAAAATGGACAGGTATGTATGGGGCGAGATGTTTTTGTGGGAACAGATTGCCCTTTTTTTCAGGTGAAAGTGGGATGTTGGGGAGGGGTAGTAGGTATATTTGGGGAGGTAGGTTGGGTAGGTTAACAGACAAGACAAACAAGATGCATACAGGGCCGGTATATGACACATGTGGGGGTTAAACCCCTTGGAGGTGGTGGGGATTTTGGAAGTCACAAGCCTATGACCCCCCCAACTGGAAACAGTGGAACTGAGGTCCCCACCCATGGGCAGTCACCACTGCACCTTCATAGCCCCAAAGGTGGCTGTGCTGGGTGCTGTGTAGGAGGGGCAGGCTCACCATCTAATAGCACCACTTGGCTCTCAAGCTGGCATAGCCGGTCTTGATACTCCAGATTTAGCTCTCTACGCACCACAGCCCGGACCTGTTGATGGGTGACATGTTCCCCTCTGCCCCCAATCTGAGGGGGGGCAAGCCCCATCCCCTGCAGCGATTCCACCCAAAAGTGGCACAGGGCCCACGGAGGAGGAGGTCCCAGGCTGGGCCCCAGATGTTCTGGTGCCCGGTGCCATGGCCAACTGAGGTGGGATAGGTCGGTGTCCGCTGTGACCGGACTTCCCATACGAGCTACGTTGTTGCAGGTTTATGACAGATATGGGTTAGTAACAGTCAACAGCATTCAGGATTAGTTATAACAGCATGCATATGTATTTCCATTAACCCAATACACCAGATTTAACACAGTTGCAGAGCAAGCAGAATACATGCATATATGGAACAACCATGGCCATTACAAGAGCATGCAGGTTTCATTGATGGCAACAGACCACCAATATGGGTGTATTTTAACATGGCACATGCATAGAAACAAATGTGAATATTTATTAACCATTAGGACATATGTCCCAACAAAAGTTTGGAGTGTACACTTACCAGTTGAGGAGTGTCATTGGGTTATTTTGCACATATTGTAGGGGTGAGAGAGAGAGTTCAATTAACAACTAATATAGCCTTGTAATTTTCATAACATTCTTAGTCACTGCAGTGATTGCAGTGATCCTTCCCTTACATGTATTATTACACTACCCAATGGCTGTATAGTGTACACTGGTATGTTTATAGATTATTATATACGTGACCCGTGTCTTACATACAGGCATGATGAGATGCAGGTGTTAATGCAACATATGTTGAGAATTGCTGTCATACACTTTGGGTGAGGAGCTAGAATGACAGGCTTGTTTTCATATACATTCTATGACTATGTACACGTTTGACTATCAGTTATATGTCATTAACAGCTGCATACATTTCTTGGATCATCACACGGATTTGTCAGGGGGACGGGGTACCAGGCAGATGATTTAGGCCATTTATCTGGACATGCTGGACAGATTGGAACAGTTGTGGAGTATGAATATGCATACAACTTTCAATTTGAACATTCTAGAAAATTCTGTACAGTTGTTAGATGTAATTATGCATACAGCTTTCTATCTGAACATTATAACAAAATCTGTACAGTTGTGGGGTATGATTATGCATACAACTTAGTAGCACTCCCAGGATTCAAACCCCTGCTGTGTATGACAGAAAATTTTAGCTAACATCACAGTCCACTGTGCTATCAGGTAATTGATGTAAAGCTTTCTACTGTTTTTGATCTAAGTCTCCCTCACTTGTACAATATGACTGACCTCTTGGCACTTCCAACATTGTTATGCAGGACTTTAAACACATTTTATCTGCATGCCACAGTGTGGGTGACACTGCTTAAAATACAACAGTACTATTTATAGTATGCAACAGTTTGCCAACATATGACAGAGCAGTAAAAAGAAGCACTCAAGGGGTTATACCTTTATTCACAGACTATTACACATTTATTTCTACTGGGTACAACACTTTCTAAGGCTCTTATATTTATTTGTTATGACAGTACATGCAGACTGATTACTAACCTGCCTCACGACACAGCCTTTGCAACCTAGCATCATGAGCTTGCTGGTTCTCAGCCCGCTCATCTGCAGCTGTTGGAGAAATACAGTGATATTTAGCCATACCTATCCATAGTATACACAAGCTAGACAATTCTTAACTACTTAGTAGAATGAGTACTTACTAAGTACTGGGGCATTAGCCATCTGCCAAGACTCCTGGATCCACTGTTCCAGTACATCCCCCCTCCGCCGCTTCAGGTCAGCATGGTGGTACCTGACCTGCTCATCAGTCCGGGGGATACCTGTGGCACTGGTAAGGTCACGGGCGAGACTGTCCCAGGCCTCAGTTTTATACTGTGAGCCCTGGTACTGACCCTGCAGTAGTCTCTCCTCATGGTGTTTTACCAGGAGCCATACCATGATTTTTGACTCCTGGATGCCACAGCGCTGTGCTCTAAAATGAGTGCCTTCACCCACACCAGCCATTCTGCCTGCAGTAGGAAGCTACAACCAGTTATGGAACGTATTCCTGCCTGTGTGGTTTAAATACAGCCAATTACCCACACTTTTCTGTGAATGGCCGGGTTTGAAAAGGCTAAGCTATGGGCACACCTGCTTACCAAAGGTTGGCAGTGCTTAAAGGGGTATACCGCTAGGCAGATTGGATTAGTTCCCCTCCACATTGCTTACTCTTACTAAGTTGAGCTGTGCTGTGGTTAGCATTGCTGAATAGTTCATTACAGGTTCTATATGTGTCTGGTATTCATGATTCTACACTTCTACTACTTTTACACTTTATTACAATAACACCTGACATCTATGCTTACTGCAGTACTCCAGTTCACATATTTATGTTATGTAGCAGGTTATACCACTTCACACTGTACATAGATTCAGTTCAGATGTTTGGTTTGATTTTCCTGTGGTGAGGATTAGTTTGCTGATACCTCATTCATAGCTGTTGCTGTGATGGCTTAGTGGTTAACTACTGTGACTGTCGTGTACAGGGTCCTGAGATCTAGCCTTGTAGAGGCAATTTATTTTGTTGCTGGGCAGAATATGGGCCATTGGGTAAAGAGTGATTAAGGTACTTTAAAGCAGTTGTAAGTGGGTTTGCACGATGGTAAGCACTGCTAACCTACCGTTACAGTTTCTTTCACTCAGTTAGCTTCCACTTTGCTTAATCTGTGTAGGCAATGCTTACCCCCACACAAACGCACTTCAACATGCTTACTAGTGCTTATATATGCTTACTACTTCTTATTTGTGCTTAATCCTGCTTACTAGTGCCTTATTCATTATGACACTGCCACTTCACATGCACATTTAATGCAGTACTCCAGTTCACATTTAAATGTTATTATGTAGGTTATACAGCAAAAAGATGTAAAAATATGTTCATATACAGATTTCACATGGAAAATGATATGTGCTGCAGTGGGATTCGAACCGGGAATGCCTCTTCGTTAGGCGGATGCTCTATCCACTACATTATTGCTGTGCAGCTTCATTTGCATATATATTCCTTGTTATGCTCTTCAGCCTTTTCAGCTGATTTAACCGTAACTAAGTGATGGGTAAACCCGCGCACCTATGGTTAGCTGTACTCAGGGTTTTAAAAAAAATAAATAAAAAGATTTCTTCATTTTATTTATATGTACTGTTACTGTTGAACACATGGGGCCTGTTGGTAGGGATATGCGGACACCTATGAGCGGTCTCGCTCATTTATTTACAGTTTCTGCTGTTCTACTTTGCAGGGGCGTGTTTATTCTGAGAGCTCTGCTCTCAGACACGCCCCCTGCACTCATCCATGCTTCATGTAGGATTAGGAGGTCAGGCAGCATGCCTTCATTAATATGCATGGCACACTACCATCCTCCTCCTAAACTGCCGCTTCCGTGCAGGACTAGATTAGTCCTGCACGGAAGATTAGTAAATCGGGGGGTTGTCTTTTTTGCAGCACTCATAGTTTGATTAAGGGAAAGACAGCTAATTTGTAAACAGATAATAAACTAAGTCTGATTTTTTTTTTTTTGCATCTGAAAACTAAATTTGCATACCTTGCAATTGTTCAGACTCCAGGCTGTGCTTTATCTGAGGTGTAATGCTGGCTGTCTGTGACTGACAAGGCACATTTAAATGCCATTGTGTAAGAGTTTTTGTTTGGTTAATGGCTCTGTAGTTGGAATAAGTGATCTAACCCAATTACTCTGCCACTCTTAGTAGCCTTCTTGATGTAACAGATGATGATGCAAATACAGAAAAGAAAGACAAGTAGAAATAAGTTCAGACATAAAACAGAGTAACTATTAAATGGTGCTTTTTCTATATGAGATGTGTGAAGTGTTGAACTGTAGGCAAGGACAATTACTATTTGGAAAGAAAAATTTTGACATTTGGGTGGAGTCCTCCTTTAACACCAATCGACTCTTTCCTGTGGTGGCTCATGCATCAGGATGGTACAGGCACCCACCCACCCACCCATTCACACACACACACACACACACACACACACACACACACACACACACACACACACACACACACACACACACACACCTCCTACATGTCCTTGAGTTGACAGAATGTCCCAATGTCTCACCCTGTTTTTTGTCCCTGTCTGAGTAAATCATTGGTTCATACAGTCAGACAATAATGTTCATAAGGTGCATTGTGATGATAGACCTGTTGTTCATTCTCTTTTTAAATGACAGTTAGTTGGTGCAGAGAGATCTGACATGTAGTTCCTATGTTATACAGTTTGATTCCCTCAGCCCTCATTTGTCTACTATGTGACCTTGTGTGAGTCACTTAACCAGACATTTCTCCCAGGTTGCCCCTGAAAAGAGTTTCTGTGTGTCCAATCAACCTACCCGGTTAACAAATAGGCATTATTATATTAATAAATTCTCCTTGGTATCATCTTGTGTTCCTCCCAACTTTGTCCTGAAGCCTCTGCCTGACATGGGCATGCTCCTATCCCTCTTAACTGTCTGTGTTTTTAAAGATTGCTACTGCTGTTGCCTCTTATAACTGTTCTGTCCCATGTAACTCACAAACTTCTGAAGTAATTGAATAATGCCAGAAATTAGGTTTTAATACTATTAATACTGCTGCTTCCTCTATCAGGGGAACAGGGTTTCAAACCTTCCCCTCCATTTTACTTTCCTTTTTTTAAGACTTAGGAAGGTATAATACATTATCTCTGGTGTCTAGTGGTGGGACAAATGACTAATATCCATCTGCAAAGTCATAAGGTTTGAGTCTTTTTAGTGCCTTTAGAGCATGCTAGAAAGAGTTATCTGTTGGATAGTGTTCCCCTTGTCCTACATGTTTTGTGATTCATAACTTTTTCTTTTACTTTTGAAGTGGCTTTCAGATGTAATATAAATAGTTATTCCTTTTCTCTAGTGTCCCCCTCACCACTAGTGCCCCCACCAGTGTTATAGATTTGATCATTAGTGTAGAAGATTGTGGAGGAATGATAGCCCCTAACACAAATCTAGCCTACCCTGTAATTATCCCCCACTACAGCGACCTCCCAAGCAGATACTCACTCACACATACATTCACACATGGAGCCGCCCCCACCTACACACACACACACACACACACACACACACACACACACACACACACACACACACACACACACACACACACACACACCTTGAGCACTACCTGTCTGTTAAATTCATGAGCACTTACCTGTAATATGAAGGGTGGACATACGTTTTTGGCCATGTCATGTTACTTTATGCAGCCAAGTGATGCTGTGCAACTTTACACAGCCAAGAGATTCTCCGAATCCGTCTGCAGTGCACACCTTCATCCTAAAACGCCATGGTAAGTTTGTTCCTAAATCAGAAATAGTTACTGTTAGGTGCACACCATGTATACATGCCATGATAGCGTTTCTGAATTTTACCATTTATGTCAGTAAAACCTGCAGCAGCATTGTCTAATATGAATCATATATTGAGGGCTATTAAATGAAGGACTGGAAACCCACAATATTAGAGACATTTACCTTTCACTATGTGGGATTTCATAACCAAGAGTGGAGACTCTTGGTGGATCCCGATTCCCGACTAGGGGCAGAACTGACATTTTTGTCTGCATCAGCTAAGTGGAAAGAGGGTATCCTTTATTTGAGATGGTGTTTTAATGAAATAACAGCACTTGCTGAGTGCTTTATGGCTTTGATAGCCATCAAAGCACCAACCATTTTTTTTAAATTTAAGTAGTAGGACAGGGAACAGAAAGCTCTATGCACTACAAAGAATTATGATTGAGTTTATGAGCCTAACTTATTATTATGTGTTCAAGAAATAGATGCCAAGAAATTCCCCTCTTGAGCAAATTTATTGGCATCCATGTCTCGGAAACATAATAAACCAATTAGGATCAATGACCTGATCATAATCCTCCATATTATGTGTTCTTAGTATGGAAGCTAAGATGTGCCTCTCAAACTTTGTTCTCAAGGTGAATTTTTGTGTCATCCATGTCTCAAACATATAATAAGCTGATTATGATCAGTGACCCACTCATAATCCTCTATGTTGTGTACAAGGATATAGCTGAAGTAGAGTTGTGTTATCTCAGGAATTATATGGTGAGGAACACCCACCCATCTGCTATCTAAGTAAAACTGAGACTAGATGATCTGACAGAATAAGAATGTCACATTATTAAATGAGCACTAACATTTTGACAGCATTATTTGATGAGATGTAGCATCACACTGGTAAGTGACTGTGCACCTTGGAGTGGCTGTGTAAGCAACTGGGTACAAACACCATATTCTGTAGGTGTGCTTTGTCACTGTAGTAATTTAATTTTATCATTTGACTTAGGCCTGCCAACAGCCATATCAGTGTGGATTTGTTATTATGGTACCATAACTCATCATATAAATTATAGTACTCATGGATCAGTGTTGGGAGAGAAGTCATTGTGACAAAGTGGCTTTGGTATGTCAGAACTGCTGTTTTTATGTTCTGTATGTACATCATATATTATTGTACAAACTTGCTGGTAGCAATTGTGACAAAGGGATATACTGCCAGCACAGCTATTTGGAATTTTGTAAATAATTATATGTCATTGGTGAACATCAAAATGATTTGTGCAAGATGCTTGTGTTACAACTGTATTAGAACTGTATGTTAATTCAGTCCAACAAAACTTCAGAAAAATAGTTGAAATTAAATAACTTTATGACACCAAGAGACAGGATGTTTATACTAGGGAGCTTTTGCTTTTGCTTGACTAAACAGATGGCTGACAGGTGTGCAAGACTGCACAGTTTTTTGGGTATGGGAATATTCCCTTTCTCCATTTTTCTGAGAGCTCGGAGTTCATATGTATTATACGTATATATATATATATATATATATATATATATATATATATATATATAGTAGGGAGTGACACAGGAGGGAATACCTCGCTTCAAAAGATGATTTTTTAAATATTTTTTTTTAATTTTGCATGTGCTGATGTTGTTTCTCAGTGCATGCATAACAGCATATTGGCATCCATGTTTTCGATGTATGGTTGTGTCCATTTGGGACATCGACAAATGCACACATCAGTAAAAGCTTTTATAATCACACACACACACACACACACACACACACACACACACACACACACACACACACACACACACATCTATCTATCTATCCATCTATCTATCTATCTATCTATCTATCTATCTATCTATCTATCTATCTATCTATCCATCCATCCATCCATCCATCTATCTATCTATCTATCTATCTATCTATCTATCTATCTATCTATCTATCTATCTATCTCCTGGATGTTTCAGTCAATCTAAATAGTGATCAAGCAACTGGGTAGCAAAGTTTTCACATTAACTTTAGAGAACACCCCTTTCCGTTTTATATATTTTAGCTCCAAAATGTGCAGTGAATTTCACAGTGTGCATTGCCAGCTGTGCATTTCTTTACCTAATTCAGTTACCAAACTCACATTTCATAACACAAATTAGAAAATATATGGTCTGTTTTTTATTATGTAGTTTTAAATTTGACTGACCTCCCTTCATGTAGTCACAGTTCAACTAAACTTTTATAACAAATGATACTCAACCAGAATTAAGCAAAAAATTCTGCTCGATGTTTGATTCAGTAATTAAACCTAGCAACTTCTTTATGTCTTTATAATACCATGATTGCCAAATTTTCTTTCTTTCAGTAATGGAAGCAATACTCTAGACACATGAATGCCATTATTTCTAAGGATTTTCTGGTTGAATTATTGGATCTGAGTTAACAAGCAGTTCCACTTGTACAGAATGAACAATATTTCCCTAATGAGTAGATGATGAAAACAGTTCTTATCTGAGTGCAGAGTGCTCATTTATTTTTGTTTTTATTTCTGATACACTTAAAGTGGTGCACTTAGTTTAGCATAAGATAAACATTAATCTTCTCAAAAACATGCAACGTTTTCTCAATGAAGAAATTTCTGACAGGTTGTGCCTCCATGAATTAATTGCTTAATTCAAGTTTATTTTACAGTGGGTTATGCCAATTAGCAAATTGCATGGATCACAGGTGTAAAGCACTTCTAAACTGTGTGTTCCCTCAAAATGTATACTATCAATGATGCATTATATTACCTTGTAAAGTGTAAGATTATATAAATACATATGCTTCAAACATTGTGCATATATATGTACATGTAGGTGCATATGTGTGTTTTTGTTTTTATGTGTGTATGAGAGTGTCTGTGTGTGCCCTTTCGTTTTTATACGAGTGTGTCTGTGCTCATGTATTTATTTGTGTGTGTTTTTTGTGTGTGTGTGTGTGTGTGTGTAAGTTGCTATTACCTTTGCTCAAAGTTAAACTGTTCATATTTGCAGTTTAATGGACACTGTATTGAGCTTGCTTTAAACAGTGAGATGCACTACAAATGCCTGTATGCAATTATTTTCATGAATAAGAAAAGCAGGTTGCTTGGTGCCTTTGTTGTTTCACAACTCCTCTGTCACAGAGCTCCTAACCAGATGAATTTGGTCTGTTTTGTTTATTACATCACTATTCAAGTGATATGGATAGAGAATCCAAGGTCTGTGTTCTGGTTACAGTCCTGCCAACAATGTAATTCATTGTGAAGTTGCAGTCTAAATAGGGCATGCTGATTTCAGTGCTTGTGACACATCAGCTAATAACATAGAATCCAGTGTTTGTGGTGTTCACCACCTAATAACATAGACATGGATAAATATTTATTTTATCATGGCACTGTTTGAATTGTTAAATAAACTAATGACATGTTTGTGTTAACTGCACATGTACACCAACATGCTGTTTTTTTGTAGGTGGACCTCCACACAGAATACTGCTAAATTCCAGAGTTATATGCACTGCTCCAGACCTCTGGTCTCACCAGCTAACATGTAGTGCTGTTCTAGTTTTGTTGACTAATGCAGTGATCGTACAGTTATCAAAATCAAAATCAAAGTTATACTGAAACAAGTTGGGGGTTGTCATACTGGTTAAGGTAGGAAAATACAAAAAGTGCAGCACCTACGGAAATGGTAGAATCTCCAAATAAACTTGTAAGTTATAACTTCTGAAGAAGTCTACTGATCCAGTAGACGAAAAGCGCTTAAAGTTCATTAAAGTGTTTCTTGGCTTTCACTTGCTTCGATTGACTTGGTGACTTTTACAAGTTTATTTGGAGATTCTACCATTTCCGTAGGTGCTGCACTTTTTGTATTTTCCTAGTTAAATTGTGTTATTCGAGTTGAAATACTGGTTAAGGTGTTTACCTTGCAGATACAGGATACAGAGTTTTATTCTCAGATGGGATAATTAGCTAGGCTTAAATAGTCCTGCACTAATCTATGCATAGCCGGCCTTAGGTATAGGCCAACTAGGTGGCCGCCTAGGCCGCCACTCTAGCAGGTGCACTTTTCCAGTAATCTGGATGGTGTAGGTATGGGGGGGGCACCAGGTGGTGTTGGGGGCACTGTGGAGATATTTTGCCTAGGGCACCAGTTAACCAAAGGCCAGGCCTGAACCCATGAAGATTATTCAAAGCTGCTCACTGTTTGGCGATGACACCAGAGAGAGAGAGTTTGAGAGAATCTACTTGCAACTGAAGCTATTTTTGGCAAGAAAAGTGAATTTAAGCATTCTTTTGCACTTATATTACTTGTTCCCATTGCATTCAGAAAGATTTCTGTGCTATTTGTTTTTTCTACACTTGCTTAGAGTTTTAAGTTGCATTTTTCTACTGCAGTAAGAGCTGCTGTTCTGCAGTTTCAGTACTCTAAATACATTGTATCTGCTGTTTTCAGTACTTTTAGGCATCTATTTTTGTGGTTCCCTAACACTTGGGCTCTGAACCAGTCATTTTACATTAAGAGGGTTAAAGTCTGCACTCTTATGTAGGGGATGGCTGATTTCACCTATGTGAGCTGGAAAATGCTGGTGGAAAGCTTATTGTGTGCTTACCTGACTGGCTTATGGGCATACATAGTTTAAAACATGCTTTTTTCTGCTTGTATGTAAGCCTTGTGTTTGAGTGGCACTGATCTTTATACAGAGGCAGTTAATGTTGCTCTGCTTATACGCAATCACTAGAAGTTGTACTTTTCCCTATAAGAACTACCTCTGAAATTTTCCACAATCCTGCACTACTCAAGGAGCAACTGGTTTGAGCACTGAGCAGCATTGCTGGATTTAATTAGCTTTAGATTACATTATTACAACACTCAGAGCTATTGCTGCTCAAAGAGCAACTGTTTTTGCACTGGTCAGCATCACTGCATAGGTTAGCTGTAGATTACACTACATAAGCACCCACCCCTAATCCTGTTGCAAATAGCCCCCATTCTATTCCCTTGCAAAGCACATATGAAGGATCTGCAACCATAGACAGGCACTTTCCTTGTATCTTTGCATCCAGCTTTTTCAACATTGAAGAGCTGTGAGTGGTTTTGATTGGACAGGGCTAGAGTAAGGAGGGCAGATTTCAGGAGTAGCCCATAAGTACTGTCTGGTGAAGTAACTAGGCAGAGTCACACATGGAAGACAAATGACAACTGAGAGAATCAATTCATGTACTACAGGATGCAGCTTTTTAAAGGTTCACAGTCTTATTCAACTGTATTAAGTGCTAAAGAAACAGTTGCAATCCACATGCTGTGCATTTCACACATATGTGTCTGCAGAAAACAAGTTGAATTAAAATTATTTTCATAGTTAAAATATTAACAATACATTCAGACTCCATGCTGACCAGTTTATTTGCAGGTAAGTAATAAACACACAGCTAACATTCAATGGAACAAGGAACCAAAGGATAACATCCAGAAACATAGTCCATTTATGATGCTCTTGTTTATTACAATGAATTTCCTTTACACTATAATTACTACTGTTCATATGTATTTACTGGGCTTGAAGTCTAGGGGACCATTTAAGATCCTAACCCAAATTTCCAGTAACCCAAAAGCTGTCTGCTTAAGTGACTTTTTCAAGGACAGGGCATACATACAAGGTAAAATAAAAGATGTTTAGCCAAACTGGATACAGATAAGAAAAGACTACTTTAAATCTCATAAAACGTTAATAAATAACTTACTGTAATCCTCAGAGATTTACTAAAATAAGTTAATCAAGGTCTGGTTGGTGTGGTGGATTAAGGCTATTACCTTCTCTAGCTAAGGTACAGGTTTTGAGCTGGAAACTGCCCTTTCTAACTTTGGTACTACTCACCCACACACACACACACACACACACACACACACACACACACACACACACACACACACACACACACACACACATTCATCCTATTCAGAGACTTGTAAATCTATCATTGCTGCTGCACAAATGCAAAATAAAGAAATTCGTCAAAATGCTGCTTTACTAATGCTTTCTCAGGAACCTGATGCTACATGCACTCAAAGTAAGGAAATCCATCAGAACTTCACATACAAAATAAAGGAATCAAAGTGCTGCTGTACTTATGCCTGTTCAGCAACCAGCTGCTGCAAAGTAACGAAATCCATCAGAAACTCACACACAAAGTAAAGAGTAAAGAAATCCAAAAAAAACACTGCTGTACTCATACCTGCTTGGTAACTGCTGTAAACTGCCTGCTTAGAAACCTGTAAATCCATCAAAGCCAGATGAAAATTAAATCTAGGGAACATCTGCCTGCTCACAAATTCTAATACCCCTAGCAAAATAAAGAAATCACATCTTGCTTCAAAGCTCTTTTGCACATGTAGCTGCAAAGTAAAGAAATCCAGTCTGAATATGTAAACTGTAAATCCATCCCTGCCCATTGAAAATTGAATCATGTGCCAGGGGTGCATTTGTGGCTGCTCCTGTCTCATTGACTAAGCACCAAGCAGGATGCTGAATAAAGTAGGATTTTTTTTATCTTAAACACAGGAAAATGTTTCTTTTTTTTAATTAGTATGTTGTGATGCCCCCCCCCCCCCCACAAAGTCAGCACTGGGCCCTTGGCAGCTGCCTAGGTTGCCTAGCACTAAAACTGGCCCTGGATAGGGCAAAGATGTAGATGTCCCAATGTATCCTTGTTTGGCTAATCTCTGACTTATTTGTATGCAAAATATAAGGTTTAAAACTACCATGGAAATGAAGGCTAAGTTTCTTAAGATCTTCACAGATCAAAAGGTTTGTAAGTAACTATTAACTTATGAAATAAATAAGGTTTGGCTTTATATAGCATTCTGAGCTTTTGGTTTGATTTGCATATTGTATAATCAATGTGATAGTCAAATTTTAGATGTTAAATATATACATACTTTCATACTTATTTACATATATAAATATCGCAGGCATGGGCAGTAATGCCCTTTTAACCTGCCAGTAGACTGAAACAATCATTCTTAAAAAACTGTCTAACCTAGAGCTTGCTTTAATATAACTTAGTGGTCTATTCCATGCATTAGCTACGCTCTTAAAGAAGTAATTAGTACATCTCTTGTTCCTTTATAATCTCACTTTTTTATTTTCACCAAATCTTTTGTGTTTCTAATACCATGATGAGAATAGACCTCATTCCTTAGTCAAAGTATGATTAAAGTTCATGAAAGTAGTATTGTTTCAGTCTTTGATGTCAGCCATAAATGCTTTTCACAGCACCCACAATGTGCCCAGTAATGACTCATTCTGCAAATCATGCAGAGTTACATGTATTGGTAACATATCTAAATATGATTGTAGATTATTTTTTTATAAGACCGATTGTTCCTACTACTATTGGAACTATCTGGGTATCTTTCTTCCACATTGCTCTTGTATCTGCCTGAAAATCCTGATATTTTATGACTTTGTGTCTCTCTATACACAAGACACTGCAGTCACTGTATGCAAGACACTGTAGTCACTGGGTGTGGTGATTTCAATGATCAATGCTACTTTTGTCTTCTTTTCATGGACCACTATATCTGATTTTCTCGCATCTATCTTTTGAACTGTTTGTAATGGGTGATCCCATGTGATGTTGACTTCATCATTTTCTATGATGCTTTGTGGCTTATGTTTCCAGTGTTTTTCAGCTACTTCAACACCATAATGTTTGCACAATCCCTGGTGCAACAGTCTTGCCGCATTATTATGCCTTTCAGTATACAGTCCTTCCACCATTAGTATATCACAACCAGCAACAAGGTGTGCGATGGTTTCCAATTCTATTTTACAAAATCTACATTTGTCTGTTTCTCCCATATGTTCAATGGACTTTGTAAACCAACATCTATGTAGTCCACTATCTCGGGCTGCCAATATTAACCTTTCATCTTTTGGTTTGAATTCACCTTTCCTTAACCATTCCTGTGTTCAAGTCTGATCAACATGAGATTCTTCCTTAAGTTTTCTATACTTGCAACTGCATTTACACATTTTTCACATTTCTTGCCTTCACATCTGATACTTCACCTTAGATTCTTTCTTTTGTTTTTTGGCACATTCAGTTGCTGCCTGATTTTTATCTACTGGTTTAATTTCCATTCCTGCTTGACACCAATATGCTTCTGCTAGTCTAAGCAAGGAAGGCATCTTAGATTTAGTCTCTGCATGTTTCAAAACCTTCACTACATTTGGGTCTTATGAGGTCAGCAGATATGTGTCCAGTCTCACAATTGCAGATCTATACATGTAATCAATTTCAAAGTAGCCCATACCTCCTTCAGTACAGGGAATATGCAATACTGATATGCACTGATTTTTATAAATCATTTGATAAGCATGAAGCATCCTTCTTGTTTTCCTGTCTAATCTGTCTAACACCTTTTGGGGCCAGTCAGTCACTCCAAAACTGTAAGTTAGGACAGTAAGAGCAAATTGGTTTACAGCTTGATTTTTTTTCCTAGATATCAACACTGTTTTCAGGATTAATTTAAGTCTTCTAAAATATTCCTTACTAAGTTTTATTCATATTTGTTAATGTTGTATTCTTGATCCTTCATCAGTTCCCAAGTATTTATACACTCCTTCTTGCTCAGGTTCTTTTATATCACATTCTTGTTCCAAACTGATGTTTTCTTGGTGCTGAAGCTTTCCTGCTTTAAATGTTGCTTTTGCACATTTATTAAGACTAAATGACATTCTTATATCATCTGAAAAAGTTTTGACTACTTGCAGTTGTGCTTTCAGTTCCTCATCTGATGAGTTATACAGTTTTAAATCATCAACAAAGAGAAGATAAGAAGTCTTCACATTTTGTTGTTGTCTGGGAGCCAAATTATACCCATGACCTAATCTGTTAAATACACAGCTTAATGGGCAAGACAGAACAGCAGCAGTGACAGGGAGTCACCCTGGAATATCCCCCTTTGAATTTTTATCCCTGAAATAATCATTTGTCCTTTATCATATCTTAATTGCAAAGTGGTCTGCCACTGTTTCATGGTTACTGTAATGAAATCAATCAGTGTAGCACTCTTTTATCCATGAATGTGGGATACTGTCAAATATTTTTTTTGTAGTCAATGCATGCCATACTTAGATTCCTCCCCTTTTTACAGTTCTCCACTATGACTTTATTTAGCAGCGGATGATCTTTTGTTCCATATGACTTTCTTTTATTGCCCTTTTGTTCTATTGCCATGATTGAATTTTCTTCTAAATGACTATAAACTCTATTAGCATCAATTCCAGTGTTTAGTTTATACATCGTTGGAAGGCAAGTTATTGGTCTATAATTTTTAGGATAGCTTGCAGGTTCACTCTTACGTAAGAGCATTGTTTTTTGTGTTGTTATCCAGGTTGATGTCTGTTCAGGCTGCACATATAAATAGTTCTTACTCATGGCTAAATCTTTGTGCAAATATGTTAATACCTTTAACCAGAAGTTAGGTACTGCATCTGGGCCTGGGATTTTCCAGTTATAGGCTTTCCTTACCTTTGTTTCAGTCTCTCTGGCTGTTACTTCATCCCATTTCATATCCTATATCTTTGAACTTCTTATAATTTCTTTTTTTACCTTTTCTATCCATTTAGCAGTTTTGTTATGTTCCACAGGATCTTCATAAATACTTCTCCAAAATTTATCTATTTCTTCTTTTTTGGGTGGTCTTTCAATTCCTTTTACCTTGTTTCCCAATTGTCTATAGAACTTTTTAAAAGTTCTCTTAAGAACTTAAAACTCTTTAAATCTCCTACTCTGCGTGTGGCTGATGAGCATTCCCTAGCCTTTAACTTTGTATTTACTATTTTTGCAAACTACTTTTATCTACTTTTTCTACTTCCAGTTGTGCCCTGCTGGACTTCAAAGACCAACTATATTAACCTACCTTACCCTGCTTATGTATCTCCTCACCTGGGTAACCAAAGTATCCCCTGGACTGAAATCCAAGATAAACTAAGATTGTATGTTAAATAAGGTTCTATCTTCTTCTACATGTATGTGTTAGTGTTGTGATACTTGCTAGGTGTCTAGTTTAAACCGCCATAACAGCCAGCAACCATACCCCCCTCTCTGCTTGCTTTCTTGTACTTCGTACCCTCCTTACCAAAGTCATCCCAGCCTTTCTAGTATTTCCAACTCCTTCAAGCCTTTCCCTTCTGAATTCTTTTTTTCTTCCAACCTTCTACTGTGGTCTCCACTCATTGTAATTACAGGTTTCAACCAGTAAATGTCTGTCTTCACCCACCTCTAATTCACTTATCTCACTACTTTCCACTTACTATAATTTAAAAACCATAGTATCTTGCCCTCCTCTTCTTCATCTCTCACCCTATACTAGCCCTTACTCTCCCTACAGCCCCTCAATTTTCCTTCCTTACACCCACAACCTCTGCCTTCCTTACTTACCTTTCCCTGTTCTTACCTTCTACTATAATGATTGTTTGTCTCCCTGCTGTGTCCTTCCTTTGGGTCCTCACCCTGATACTCTACCTAGCCTGTACTTGCTATACTGAGCCCTTCCTTATCTCTCTCTGTAACTTCTCTCACCCTACTCTTTATCTTCATCAATCTCTCTCCCTTTTCTATAATAGCTTTAAAGTTCTCTCTCCCTGTCCTTTCCTCTGGGTACTAACCCTGCTTCTGTACTTGTCTGTACTAGCTGCACTGACCCCCTCCTTCATCTTATTATTATTTTTCTCTTCTCTTTCTATCTCCCTTCTCCCCACTACCTTCTCATTTCCAGCCTATTAGAGCCTTAGAATCTTTTTCTATCCTGCACCCCCTTCCTAACCTAGTCTTCCGGTCAGCATCTGCTTTCCCCACCTTACTCCTCCCCCCTACCTTACTACATCCGCTCCAAACCAATAATATGGAACTAGCTTTCTGGAGGTGCCATCTTTAAATCTCCTACTCTGCGTGTGGCTGCTGAGCGTTCCCTGGCCTTTAACTTCGTATTTACTTTGTAAGTGTGTATCTGTTTTTTCTCTGTTTTACTTAGGTAGTTATGACATGTTCTATTGATTATTTTTCTGCAACACAGCTCTGCGAACTGTAATGCATAGAAACCACCCATATGCATATTTTGTAAATTACCTCTCTGTCGCACAATGCGGCTCCTATACTGAATCATTTGCAAAGCTAGGAACCTGACCAGCACTACCAACTTCATGGTGCTTGAGTCGCATGCTTATCTGGCAAATGTAACTATTATTTTGTTCTTCCAAATAATATTGTACCATTTTTGTTTTCTTATTTTTATCCACTGCTATCACTGGTACACGTGATTGTCCCATAGCTTGTATGACCACAGTCGGCGGACAACTATTCTTGCTCCTCTGCAGAATTCACCCTACAAAAGGTGCTTAATTGCATAGTAATTGGGCCGGAGTCCTCTCTGCTAACCACCAGCATGTGTTAGCCTTCTAACCTAGCCACACTGAGGTTTTCCAGTCACCCTTGTGCTTACAAATGGCAATAGCGTGTTGTTGAACTTCGGTGCAGCAATTAGTCTCAATTTAGTCACGGATTACCACTCTGATAAAAAGAAAAAGAAATATATAACCTAATGGTCTTACCTAACAAATGTGATTCTAAGCTAGAAGTAAATAGGCAATGCGATAGCTTTACCCTGCGCTTGCCAGTTAGAATTGTTCATGTGCTAGAGCTGCGGATTACCACCCTGAAAAAAAGAAAAAGAAATGTATAACCTAATGGTCTAACCTAACAAACGCAACTCTAAGCTAGAAGTAAATAGGCAATGCAATAGCTTTACCCTGCGCTTGCCAGTTAGAATTGTTCACATGCTAGACATGCCCATGTGTTCCTGGGCCTAATGTTGATATTAAACTTAGTAACACCCTTCATACCGACATTTATGGCAGCATGCGCTTAGCTGCAATAGTGCCTATGTAATCGTTCTGCTTCTACTCATAAATTCTCCTGCACTAGTGAAGATTGTACCTCTACCATATAAGCGGTAACCTGCTGTTTAATTTATCTCCTAACTGTGGGCACACTTAGTTGTTCTTTTGCGGTTACTCACCTCACTTAGCCTGATACCAGTTCTATACACACTGTGAAACAGAGTCATGTATTCATACGCTTCTCCTTAGATGCAATATTGTAAGTCTATTTGCGATGTGTTGATTCTAAAGGAATACATGTTCGTGTTTTCTGTTTTGTGCCTAGTCTCATGATGGAATATTGCCTGATGGTGAAATATAGCTAAAACATTTTTACTGTACCCTAACCCTGGCTACAATGTTTTGACTCTAGCTGCTACATTTTTAGTTTATTAGCTTAATTCTAGCTACGTTATTTTACTATGTAATTGATTTGTCCTAGCTGCAATGTTTTAAATATAGCTGCTTTTATTTAATTCTTTAAAAAAAAAGGGGAAAAGTTCAAGTGCTTGTGCCTAGTTTCAGAAGATACTAGACCTGATGTTGATATTTTTATGTTATTGGACAAACTAATGTGTTTTTGCTCTTAATTTTGCTGACTAACATACTTCTCTCCTGTTATATACCTAGTATCCATTATAACTTTCTTCTCCCATTATTTTTCTCCAGTTGTGCAAACTACTTTTACCTACTTTTTCTACTTCCGGTTGTGCCCTGCTGGACTTCAAAGACCAACTATATTCACCTACCTTACCCTGCTTGTGTATCTCCTCACCTGGGTAACCAAAGTATCCCCTGGAATGAAATCCAAGATAAACTAAGATTGTATGTTAAATAAGGTTCTATCTTCTTCTACATGTATGTGTTAGTGTTGTGATATTTGCTAGGTGTCTAGTTTAAATCGCCATAACAGCCAGCAGCCATACCCCCTCTCTGCTTGATTTCTTTTACTTTGTACCCTCCTTACCAAAGTCATTCCAGCCTTTCTAGTATTTCTAACTCCTTCAAGCCTTTCCCTCCTGAATTCTTTTTTTCTTCCAACCTTCTACTGTGGTCTCCACTCATTATTATTATTACAGGTTTCGACCACTAGATGGCCGTCTTCACCCACCTCTAATTCACTTATCTCACTACTTTCCACTTACCATAATTTATAAACCATAGTATCTTGCCCGCCTCTTCTTCATTTCCAGCCCTATACTAGCCCTTAATCTCCCTACAGCCTCTCAATTTTCCCTTCCTTACACCCACAACCTCTGCCTTCCTTACTTACCTTCCCCTGTTCTTACCTTCTACTATACTGATTGATTTTCTCCCTGCTGTGTCCTTCCTTTGAGTCTGCCCCGCTCCGTTCGCCCAGCAGGCTCACTCCACTCCCCTACCCTACCCCCAAATCCCACTCACCCCCAGTACACTTACATTTATTCTTACCCAAGCTCTCCTCCCCACTTCTCCAACCAATCTCATCACTACACCTCCCCTGCCCAAATTCCATTCAATTAACTATTCCCTCCCCTCTCTCCTTCCTATAATCTCAGTCACACTCCTCTCTCTTTACCCTAAAACACTCCCCACAACATCCTGAAACTTCCCTATATACTTACTTCAATCAATGATGACATCTCCACTTCCACAGACTTTTCTCATCTCCTCTATTATTACTCTGCTCCTAATAACTGCTTTCTCTGCTACCTCCTATTCCTCTTACAAACTTCCTCCCTAATCTCCCTTCCCCACCACCACTGTCCTCCACCTTTTCCACCCCTTCACATCCCACTTTCACACCATATCCCCCTGTCTAATTCAACCAAACCCACTTCACTATTTTAAACTCAAACTGCTCCCCTACTCAATTAAATATTATACTCCCAAAGCAAAACTGTTCTTCCCACAAATTACTAGTAGTAATTCAAAGATCCTGTTCCCTTCTTCCTCTAACCTGCTTTACCTAGCAGGAGACATCCACCCCAACCCTAGACCTCAGACTAGCACTAACTTTTCTCCTCTACCTCACCCAATACTTCCAACCATAAATTTCTTAAGCTAGTTACAATCAATACCCAGAGTTTAAAAAACAAAATTGCTCTCTTCCATGCCTGGCTTAACCATACTCTACCTGATATAGTAGCAGTCTCAGAGACATGGCTAAAACCCCACATTACTGACTCTGAGATCCTTCCCCCTGGCTTTCAAGCACTCAGATGTGACTGCCAAAACAAAAAAGGAGGAGGAGTAGCCTTAATCTATAATAGCCTACATAACCGCATTCCTTACCAAAACCCCATTCCTCAATTTAACAATGCTGAACTAGTCATGGGAATACTCAAAATGAATAACTATAAAAGTATTTGCATTATGGCCATCTACATGCCCCCTGGAAATAATATCTCCACTCTTGAAAACATTCTACTATGGGCCTCAACTAATATTAAACTTGAGACATACATATTGGGTGATGTGAACATAGATTGGAAAAAAAATAATAACAATAATCCCTCCTTATCTATCAATCTATTCAACTTCACTCAACTAACAAATGGCACTACCAGACCTAATAGAATCAACCCCCCCGGGTCCACTCTGGACTGGGTCTTAGTCTCTCACCCTAACAAGATATCACACTCTGGTATCTTACCAGACACCATGAGTGACCATCTCCTAGCTTTCATTCTCTGAGCAACCCACTCCACCCCACACCAACACCAATATATCTATACTCGTAATCTCAAAAACTTTAACCCTTCTATATTCTCTGAAACACTTAAACTAACAAACTGGGACAATCTAAAATCTCTACCCCTAGATAAAGCCGTAGATTTCTTTAATACAACCTTCTTAGACATTCTAAATTCCCAAGCCCCACCTAGAACAAAGCGAATAAAACCCAACTCCGCCCCATGGCTAACTAAAGACACTAAAACACTTATGCAGCAAAGAGACAAGACCTGGAAACTTTACAACCAGAAGAAACTCCCTGGCACCCTCCTGAAATATAAGCAACTCTGTAACCTAACCAAAAAGCATATTACAAAAGACAAAAAAATCTTATTACACTAAACTACAGTCTACCCATTCAAAAAACCCAAAACAATTCTGGAACTCCATCAACTCTCTTCTGCACCCGGGTACAAAAAACAATCCTTGTCCTGATAATAATAAAACAGACACAGAAATTGCCACTCTATTCAACTCCTTCTTTACCAACTCCATAGCTGAACTCACTAACACCTTCCCCAATCACATCACCTCCCCTCCACTCAATCCCTCCTTCCCATCCTCTACTCAATCTCCCTCTTCCAACCCTACCCCCACTTTTCATCTCAAACCCATCTCTACCTCTGATATCAAAAAGCCTCCCTCCAGACTCAAGCCATGCTCCAATGCCCCTGACAATATCCCCTCACTTTTTCTAAAGCTTGCTGCAGATGGTATCGCCATCCTCATTAGCATTCTCATTAACCGATCCATTCATGAATGTTATGTCCCCAAATTGTGGTGTGTTGCCTTTATCCTACCTCTTCACAAAGGAGGCAAAAACAATAACATCTCTAGTTTCTGTCCAATAGCCATTCTCTCCCCAATCTCAAAAATTCTTGAAAAATGCATCCACCTCCAACTTATGCCCTTCCTTATCAATAACCACCTCCTCACCCCTACTCAACATGGCTTCTGCCCTGGCCATAGTACAATAACTGCTCTCCTCTCATTTTTAGACATAGTAAACCATGCTCGTGACTCTGGAGAAATTGTATCCACTATCCTTCTAGATCTCTCCAACGCATTCAACACTGTCTCTCACTCCCACCTTCTAACTTATCTCTCTAACCTGAGTCTCTCTCAAAACTCCCTTACCTGGTTTAAGAGTTATCTTTCTGACAGATCCCAGGCCATGAAATGGCAAACAGGTACCTTAACCTTCCTTCCTACCTCAACTGGGGTTCCCCAGGGTTCGATACTCAGTCCAATGCTCTTCAATGTATTTATCAATGATTTCCATGCTGCCATTCCCAACACTAAAATAGTGCAGTACGCAGATGAATCTACTTTAATCTGCTCTGCTCCTAATCTTCCTGCTCTCCAAGCACTTACCCAATCTGCTTTTACAACTACTGAGAACTGGAAGCTTCAAAACCACCTCTCCCTTAATGCAAATAAATCCAAAATCCTACTTTTCTCTCCCTCAAAAACACTTCCTCTTGACAAACAATCTTTCAATATTATCAGTCATGCCAACTCCTCTATAGAAGTTGTCCCCATCACTAAACTTCACCGTGTTACTATTGATGAAAACCTGAAATTCGATACTCATGTCCAATTAAATATTTAAAAAAAAATCAAAAACTTGGTATGCTATACAGAAACTCTCCCTTCCTCTCTCCCTCTACAAGGCAAACTCTTGCCACCACCTACTTACTACCATCACTATTATACAGTGTCCCTCTACTAACCAACCTTACTTCTTCCATCTCTTCAAAACTAGAAATCTGCTACAACAAATTCTCCATATTCGCTACTAAATCTAAACACTCCTCCCACCATTGCACCTCTCTACACATGCTAAAATGGCTAGAGCTTCCCAACTACCTCGACTACCTCTAACTCACTATAGCCCACAAATTAATCTTTAAACCTACTGCATGCCCTGCTCTAGCAAATATCCTGCCATCTTATACTACTCACAGACCACTAAGATCTGCCCAACAAAATCAACTTTCTATTTGCAAACCAAAACGTCCCACTGGCCAGTCACTGCTATCCTACTCCTTAGCAAAAAAATGGAACTCTCTTCCACCCTCTCTAAGAATCTCTAAAAACTTTGAACACTTCAAATCCCAGCTCCATTCCCCTCTCTCCCATAATTGGAAATGTAATTGCTCTCTACCCCCGTAATCCTACTAAACTCACTCCTACTAGTACTTCACTAAGTACTTCTACTCCATGCTGTTCTTTCCCAACATCTTCCCCTCACCAATTCTAACATAATTTCTAAACCTTTACTGTACATAATGTAAATACTATGCATAATCTTCTTTTCTCTACTCTCCCTCCCTTTATACTTCTTCCCTCTAAATCTATATAAAATTGACTAACAAATGACACTAACTATCTAAATAACATGTCCAATACTTTTCTACTAAACATTAGCCTCTTTCTCCTCTGTATATCTTCCTATCTCTTATCACACCTGAATCTTTTTCCAATAAACAGTTGTCTCTTTTTCTACTACTCAACTGCCTCTCTCTCCTTTCTCCTCATTTTGTGTATATATTTCCTACTATCTTTTCACTTTCCAATAGCTATCCTACTTACCATGCATGTATTTCATGAACTATCCTCTAGTTTTCTATCTTTTTCTTAATGCACTGTATTTTTGCTATATCTCACTGTATCATTTTACATTTTGTTTAAAATATTATATAATGCTATGATTTATTTTTACATTTTTATTCTAATTTTGTAATTTCAGAGCTTTTCTCCCTGGGCCTCCACTGAAAACGGGCTCCTTGAGCCCAGTGGACCACCCCAGTAATCAAACTGGAAATAAATAAATACATTTTTGGGATCATCAATAAATTGCTTATTTTGTACTTTTCCTTTATATTTATCTGTGTATAGTCTAAGTTTTTCTGCCTGTGCTGATATTTTTAGTTTATTATTTGAAATAATACACAATAAAACCTGATCCGTTATACTACTGTGCATTGCTTTTATCACGCCTATCTTTCTGAGTACTTTTGTTTCTCTGCTCCCTCTTCTATACTCTTCTAACAGTGACACTTCTTGTCTTAATTGCTTTATAGATTTCTCTATTCAATACTTCCATGATGGTACTCAGTTTCTCCCCTTCCTTTCCCTTACTACTCTTTGTACTTGTAGAATAATTGTATCTGTTATTAATTTAGCTGCACAGTAATATATCCTGTTTACTTCTGTTATATTGCATGGATCCCTATGGACAGTCCTAATTACTGTGTTCATTTGTTTTATCAAACTTCTGATTTTTTGGGTTTTATTGACCTTCTGCAGCCTACTTCTTTCATTGATCTTAATATGTCTATCTATCTGTCTATCTATCTATCTATCTATCTATCTATCTATCTATCTATCTATCTCTATTAAAACAAGCAATTCTTCACTTAGCTCATTTCCTTCTAAACTGAGAGCACATTTTTTGTTCTCCATTTCCTGTGGGCATTCTATAGAAAGTTCTATAGCATCTTCCTGTGGCACATTCTCTTCAATTTCATCCATTGCTCTGTCATATGGGAACTCAATGGCTTATCACTTCGTAACATTGACTGCATCAGAGTTGCCACAGTTTCCTGTTCCTTCCCTTGCTGTCCAGCTTCAAGTGAACATTTACACTGGTTTCCTGTGGAAGGCTCCAAAGTATCTTCATATGGCAACTGCCCAGTTGCTTCATGTCCCATTAGTTTCTCCTTAATGTGGATGTCCATTACTCTATCCGGTTGTGGTGCTTTCTGAGTTAGATTTTCTACACTGAATTCTTCACTTTGCAGGTACTCCATAACCTCAGTTTCTATTTAACTTCTCCATTACTAATCTTTTTTTTTTTTTTTTTTTTTACTTTTCCTCTTTGTCTTCTTATTTTTTGTATTGTAAAGTTTTCCATGTCTAAATTCCTTTGCCTGTATTTCTCTTCAAATATCATTGGTGCTGCTTTTTTTGTATTGGCTTATTTTGCTTTCTCCTTTGCATAAATATTACACCATATTAAATCTCTTTTTCTTTCCTATGTCCATATTTCTTCTTCAGATGTCTCCTGATCTTCCTGTTTCTCCTTACTTTGGGAACTTGTTTCATCACGCTGTGATATAACCTGTGTTAGAACTTCTACAACAAATTCTTCACTTCGCAGGCATTCCATAATTTCAAGTTCTATTTTTTTTAACTTCCAATTTAATTAAGTGTTTAATTTTTAAAGTCGTTGTATATGCTTTTTGGTACAAATGTTAATATTACTTTGTTTAAATGGGTCTGATGACTTTCATAGGTGGAAACTGGTTAATTGAATGTAATTATGGAAAGGTATTTAAGTGAGTATTTGGAGTGGGGAAGTAGTCTGATGAAGTTCCCTGTGAGGAATAAAAGGGCTTAATCTACTGTCAAACTTCTGTGTTATTAAACTGACTTTATGGTACAAAGTTCCATGTATTTTGTTTGTGGAACATTTGGTTTACAGTTCATAAGAACTTTCAAGAGGCCTTTATTGGATCCAGTGTGCCTTGTTGAGATTCAGTGTTTTTCTTGGTTGTTTTCAAACTCAGCTTTCCATCAGACTTTGTGGTGTGTTTTAACTTTAAATTGACTAATCTTCTTTTCTACATTCCCTCTTAGTGATATTATTTGTTATTGTGAAATTTTCCACATCTGGATGCCTTTGCCTCTATTTCTCTTTGAATATCTTTAGGGCTGCCTTTTTTATTGATTAATTCAGCTTTTGAGTTTGCATTAGTATTGCACCACATCAAATCTATCTTTCTTTCCCATGTCCATATATTTTTTTAAACTTTATATTTTTGGACTTCCTCATATGCTTCTTTTTTTCAAACAGATGAAAGTTTCTTGGTCTATAGGCTGTTTTTCACAAATCTGTTGTATTAATGACCACTCATTTTTATTTAAAGCTTCTGACAGTTTTTTTGTGGAAGTATTTTTTTCCCTCTAATTTCTCTCTCAGTCTCTTTTTGTATATCTTGTGTCTGGAAATTCTGGGCTTTTTGCACAATAGTAACAATGCATCATTTCTTTCTTATCCTCTATAGTACACTCTATCATCTTTATGGCTCTTCTTTGGCCTATCAGTTTTTGTGATTTTTCTGGACTGCTACATCCTTCTACAACAGGAGGGGCATCCTCCCCCTGGGCCTGGCCCCATTGTAGGAATGTTTCCATATTTTAAGGATTCTACACTGTCATTTTTTTTCCAGTTTTGGCACCAGTGCACCTACCAGGATTGAACACATTTTTATCCTGGGTCTTGTGCACCCAGCTATCTTTTTTTCAATTTTTGACCTACTTCTGTCCATTAGATATGCTATAGAAAATGCAGTCTCTATATCAGTGTCATCTTGTTGAGATTTTGTGAAAAATGGGGTCCACCTCATTATAATCTCCTGCACAGGTTGTCTGATGAGTCTTTACCACTCTTTGATAACCGTGAAGATTCCCAGACATAACTGCCTCTAAATGTCTTATATATCTAAATAAATAAGGCCTCCTAATAAATATCTATCAGAAACACTATACAATTACAGATATTTTAATCTTTCATAATAAGTTAAACTTTCACATTCATGGATGCCTTTGGTATATTTTCTCAGTTGTCTTCTCAATTAACTCATGCTTCTTTTCTTATAAGGTGCCCATATTATTATTATTATTCCATATTCTAGGTAAATAGCAAACAACAAATTCCACCACCATGTCTGTAACATACAAACTTTTAATATAAACGATGAAAGCCAATAAAAGAACATAAGCACTTCCATGGCTAATAGCTGATTCTTCAGACCATAACACCAATGAAAGTGCTTCCACTTAAAATACAAACAAACCAATCAAAAAACAAAACAAGTCACATGTATTCCTAATACAAATCAGGCAATGTGAATTCATTCATAAAACCCCAATCAATAACTTCATTCAAAAAGAGGAAGCCAGTAGAATTAATGCCTCAAGCCACGTGCTCACAAGACAGGTTTGATAGTTAGAATGTTTTTCAAAATAGGAGGTAAGCTAACATGCAGTAAAATAATCCATCTGAGCTCAATACATTCCATGACATTTTTGATACCATGCCCTCTATTGGTTCATTCAATAATCTCTAAAATAGTAAATTTAAAACAATGTGCAGGGCCAAAGTCAATAGCATGTCTAGCTAAGGCATATTTTGAATGTCCCCTATATGTTCAAGCACTCTCTCTTTCAGGATCTGATTGTTTTTTCTGACATTGTAATTATTGCATCCTTGACACTTGTCTTAATAACTCATGCTTAAACATTTACAAACAACATAAAAATCAAAATAAATATGGTAATTCATTCACGAGTGCTCAATGGCGCTCGTGACCCAAATATATTTACATGCTTGACAGGACCGACATGGAAAAGTGACTGTACAATCAGCGGGAACAGATCTGGTGCACTTGGATTGTTTATAACATAATTCTTGTTTTAATGATTTGTTGTTACCAAAAGGAAACCTATGTACAGGTCCTACTGCCTTTTCAATTGTTTCATCAGTCATAATCACTGGCCAGTTCTTTCTGATAATCTCACATACCACTCCTACATTGCTGGAATATGTAAGCACAATGTGAGGGGTAGCAGTCTCTCTAACAGATGAACAGGATACAGCTTCATCATGTTCTTTAGAGTATGGTTGTGCATTGGTATCCCTCATCAGACATACTTCAGTAGCCACTTTATGTACTTCTGTGTATGAATAACCTCTTGATATAGAGCCATCAGACATGTGATCCAAAGCTTCCTCAACAGTGCTATCCTTATCATGGAGCCTTGATGTTCTGAGAAACTGTCCCTTTAATACATTTCGAGTTACATGTTTAGGATGCATTCTTGTCTTGTGTAAGATGTTATTTCTCTTGCATTGCTTTTTATGAATCTTTGTCTCTACCCTGCCAAATGTAACCTTTGCAACAGTGGCATCTAAGAAATAAATAGAATCCTTAGAATAATAACGAGTAAATCTTAAAAAGGTTGTTGCAGTATGTAAATACTCAGTGAAGGATAAAGGACTATCAGACATGCCTCTCCATACTAAAAACAAGTCATCCACAAAATGCTTATAGCAGCTAATATTTTCAGTAAAAGGATTATTTGAATAAATATTTGGTACTTTTCCATTAAACCCCTACCACATGTCTCGCCGTATTCATGAAAAGCATAGCTATGTTGTTATTTCTAAATGTTAAACCCCACAATTATCAAAACTGAGATGTGTAGTGCCTTTTAACCTGTGATTCCTAAATGACTGGGTTTTCTATTAAAAAATAGATAAATAAAAAAATAAAACAAAACTATTGCATTCCAGTGACGGCATTATGTACCTACTCACTATCTTTAAAACCATGACCAGTCGTAGGATCTGGCACCTAGATGCAAAGTAAAGGCCTCTATTGTTAATTGACAACCGAGCTAAAAGACGTAGATGTTTTAACTGAGCTATGAAATGGGAATCTATCACCATCTGGTGGCGAAGATGTCGTATTGTCACACCGAGTTATTACCGAGCATTTCCAATGAAACAGCAAGCAAAATAAATACAACAAATGTAAATTTAAGTATCTAACATTCGGGCCACCAGGGCAAATACAATCCATTCTAGTAATGTATGCATCATTAATGTAGAGCCGCAGTTTTAGTACATCAATTTGGTAAGAATTGTATTGTTATTTCTTAATGTTGTCAAAACAAATGGCGCTGTATGTTTTTGAAAAGTGGCAGACACTAACCATACTAGGCTGGTAAATGACTGGTTGCTGTACTTTCATTTTTCTTAAACATATTTCACAGGAAGCAATCTAATCAGGAGTAAATGGATTTGTGTGTGTGTGTGTGTGTGTGTGTGTGTGTGTGTGTGTGTGTGTGTGTGTGTGTGTGTGTGTGTGTGTGTTAGCCTTGGAAAGTGGGTCGGGTTTTAAAGGATTTTTACTGAAGTTCCCTGTACCAACCAACATATTTTTGCCTCATATTTTTGATCTCTTCCTTATAAAATTTGTGGTTTTCTGGCAAATAACCGAGGATTGAAGTCACTAAATATACAATTTAGTTTCAGAGCTAATATCATTCAGAAAATGGCAAGACACGTGGTAGGGGTTTAACGGAAAAGTACCAAATATTCTCATATTCCCATTGTGCTAAAACTAAATTAGCGTAGGAGTTGGCACAAACTTTGCTCACTGCTATTCCCAACACACTGCAGATAAAATGCATCTTCACAGATGAACACATTATTCTCAAGACTAAGTTCAAGAAGCACACATGTCAGCATCGCTTTGTTTGGGGAGAGGTCACTGCTTCTGGACAAAAACGCTCCAATGCATTCAATACCAAAATTATTTGGGATAACAGTGAAAAGTGAGTTAATGTCAAGGGTAACTAGAAGCAAATGTTCAATGTCCTCAGAATCTTTATACCATGCATATAAATCTTGTAAAAAACTTTGTATCCTTCAGGACACTAGGTACACCATTTAGAATAGGGCACAATATTCTTTCCACATAAATGGATAACCATTTAGCCACCCATTCTTTACTGGAAACAGTTGGCCCCATGAGGTCATTCAAGTTCTTATGTACCTTAAACAATATCAACTAGGTACAACTGGGTACTCAATAGAAAAATACTTGTACATATCTAAGGAGATTTAACCCAGTCATATGTAAGTCATAGGCATAAAACTCAATTTTATCAATCAAACCTCTCACTTGGTGTCTCTGGAGAGGCATATATGTAGTGGCATCCTCTAGCATCTGACTCATTTTTGTTAAATAATGCTGTTTGTTCATAAGGACAATACCCCTATCTTTGTCTGCTGAAAGAATTTCTATACGTGGATTCTCACATAATGTTCTAAATGCTTCATATTCACCTGGAATCATAATAAAAAAAAAAAGCTCTGTTCTCATGTGCAAAACTTTGACTTATGTCATTCTCACAAAGATTGGCAAAAACATCAGTACGAGGATGCGTATTTGATATAAAGGAACTCGGCTTCTGAAAGGGATTCAGTGTAAGTGCTTTTGCTGAGGAAACATTAAACTTAAGTTAACAGTCCGTGTACATAATTTCAAATAATTGTATCAGTAGTATTGGTATTCTTAGCCAGCATAAAGGACAAGACTTTGTTCAGTCAACTCATTTGGTCACAGGTCAAGTCAAAAACAGAAACATTGATAATCAAGTTACTCGATTCTTGTTCCTTGTTTTCACCATGTGTTGTGTTAAATATTTTCACTCTTTCCCAAATCTCGTATGTTTAATGACTGATGTATTTATCAACATGTTATTCTCCTGTTCCCAAATGGTCAATTCAGTCAAGTTGTTTTGCAGTATGCTCTGTCTATAACAGAGGTGATCAGTTGACCCATTTTTAAGTCATCCGCATACAGACTATAGAGCGCCTCTGATGAAAATGCTAGATCCAAAAAAATTAACCTAAATAAGTATGGAGAAAGAACAGGGCCCTGTGAGACACCCTGACTAAAGCCTAGAATTTCACCTAACCAATTGCAGTATGGTACTTACCATGTCTCATTTGCAAGTCATGCAGCTATCCATCATAGCACGATTACATCAATACCTATTTGGTATAATTTATTGACGAGTGTTTTGTATATAACTCTATCAAAGGCTGAAGTTAAGTATATATAAATTACATCACAGCACATTTTTTAATTTATAGATGTTATTATATCATTATAGAACATCATGCTGCAGGTACATATCTATTTTTAACTTATGTATGCTGATATATGGCTTCAAGTCCCAGCCTTTCGATTTCTGAAAAGAAATGTATCCAAAATAATCTCCATTATTTTTCCACAATAATAAAGAAAACATATAGGTCTATATGACCCTGTGTTTTCCTTATTCCCTTTACCATAAAAATGGGGTTAACAAATGCATGTCTCTAATCTTGAATAATCACCTATACTTAAAGGATTTATAGAATAATAAACATAACAGCAATTTAAGTTTATGCCAAAGTGTTCTTGTATCATTATTACTAATTCCACCTCCACCATGTGCCTGATTTGGGTCTAGTTTGCATAGTTAATTTTCAATACAATCTAATTTAATTTCAGTATCTGAAGTTAGCTGTATAGCACAATGTATCACCTCTTTCTGAAACCAAATTGTTTTGTATAAGATTATAGAATATATCTATAATCTGTTGTGTTGGAGAATACATTTTAGAATCTACATACAGTTTATTGATTTCTATGTATTTACTCCTGCCACAGCTTATATTTCTGTAAAACAGTTTCCTGTTATGCTCAATCATTTTATATACATTTTCTTCATATTATTTCTGATCTTGTCTTATGCTATTTTTCATTTGTCTATCCAATTTCATCATTTTGGTTTTCAAACTTAGAATTCATGCTCATTTCCATTTCTTATATTTTTATCTCTCATATTAATTACATATCTTGTTCTTATTCAAATATATCCTCCTGATCTTGTGTGCCTAGATCCAGATCTTAAACATATTTTTTTGCCTTCAGAAAATTTTCCTTTAAATTTGCCATATTCCTTCTGCAGTCTTTCTACTGAATGCATTGCTCCAATGTGTTTTATATGGTGATTGTTTTGCTTCTGTATAAGTTTAAATACATTAGTATTAGATTACTATAAATTATCTAGCAGTAAGTTAGCTTTTAAAATCCCATGATCACTGCATATCAAAGGAGATCAAACTTGACATCAAGTAGCAAACATCTCCTTAGGAACACAATTGCTGGTATGTTCTTTTCCCTGGTAGGTTTGTTTACAATCTGCAACCTGAACATATGATGTAATTAATTTATTTACTAATGTTTTGGAATCAATATTATTCTGTTTGTGGTAAATTTAAGTCCCTAGCTACTATTATTTTTCACTCCTGTGTTTATGCAAGACATTTATGCATGTTTCTTGCTCATTAGCATCTGACTTTGGTGGTCTAAACTCATCAACAATTGTAATAAGTTTTGGGATTGTCTTTATTGTAACAGTTATATAATCTACAGCACTGGTATTGACGTATGGTTACTCCTAATAATTTTGTAGGACAGTATTATTCTGAACTATGTTGTTTAAGTAGTGTATTTGTTTAGGATTATATGAGGAGCAAAGGTAGTATTGCTGTGTGTTTTCCACATTATTAGCTAAGCTTTATCAAACCACATTTTTATGTTGTTAAATATTTTTTTGTACGTTTTTGTAAGTCATTTATATTGCTAACAGAAATACTAAATCATTTGCCATCAGCATATTATATAATTGCCCTTTTGTATGATATCAAACATGTTACTAATAAAAACAGTAAATGGAATTTGACCTAAAATAGGGTCCTGAGGAGCTCCAAACTGCAATTTGCTAGCTTCCTTGCAAGTATTTGGTGTGAGACACTATGAAAAGATTTGGATTAGTCATGGCAAATAGATCCAACAAGATGGCCTTGATATCTCTTTTGATTTAATTGGTCTACAGATTCATAAATTATTATAAAGTGTTAAATATGCTATGCTCTTATCTAAAGAGACATGTTGTGTTTGGGAAAGTAAGTTGGTTTTCATTCAGATATTTTATTTGTTCACTTGTTAAAAACTATGTGATATGAAATTTTGCACCTCTTACAGCCTGCACACATACTTGCATTCTGGACCATTTTCTGAAAATAATCAACTTAAAAAGTATAATATAATCAGGTTTTTCTACTGCAGGACATCTTAAATTAGCAATCTTAGTGCCATTTTATCCTTGCCTTTCCTGTCTTTGTCTATAAGTTGGTAAGTCACTTAGTTAAAAAGTCAGATGTCAGAAAGGTCAGGGTACCATAAGCTGTGGTTGTTAACTGGAAGTATACAAAAAAAATCCCTATAGGCTTGAACGAGTTAATGACCAACTTTTTCAGGTGATAGAGTTGTGATAGCTCTGTAGTTTGAGATGTTAGCAGAATTACCACATTTATGGAGAGGAATAATGTGAGATGATTTCCACAGAGAAGGGTTATACATTTTAGTCATGGATCTGTTTATTAACACAAATAGAGAATACATGGTTTCATTTTCAATCATTTAAGTATTCTTTTTTTTTTACTCAAATGATTTTTATTTTGATGAAATAACACAATAATTTAATACATTCATAACATTCAATAACTATTTACAGTATCTCCATTCAGCCTGACAAAAAGGATTCAGATAAAAACATTTATAGTTAAATAAGTTAATATACAAACTATGATAGGAAGAGCTTGATTTCATGTGTAGTGTATCAATGAAATTCAAAACTTTCCTCCACGGACTATTAACCAATGGCTTAGGAAAAGTTTTTAACTCTTTAGTTCTTTTCTCCATTAGTATGCATTTCTTCATTGATGATAGGAATTCCATTGTGAGGGTGCTACATTAGAGTTACATCTTCTATTTATACATTTTCTGGCTATTGCTAACATTGTCCACAACAAATACAGGTCATCTTTCTTCATATTATTATTATTAACAACATTCAATAAAATTAAAGACTCTGTGAAAACAAATATATCAGTATAGATAGCTTGAAGAAATTTGTTAATCTCATTCCAATATGGTTTAATATTAGTACAGTCATAAAAAATATGAGATCAGTCAGCATTAGTGGACAGATGACATCTCCAACATAATTTGCTGTTTTAAGGGTTCATTTTTGAGAGTTTCTTAGGTGTCAAAAAGGATCTGTGTAGAAATTTCCAATGACAAATCCTCCAGAATTGTGTGTAAGAAGTTAGTTTAACTGAAAATAAAATATTGTTTTATCTTCCATTGATAATGATACTTGAAACCCTTTAGTTAGGTATTGCCAGTAAGAATCTTTAGGAGCTGTCTTATAGACAATTAAAGTGTTATATAGATATGATAATTCATTCTTAACATTGATATTATTATATAGAATTTGAAAATCCAGTTTATAATTTTTGGTATGGTTTTGAAGGATGAATTATGTATTTATTTATTTAACATTTGTTAACCGGAAAAGTCCGACCTGGAACAAAGCCAATTTTCAGTGAAGTCCTGGGGAGAAATGCTCCAGATGCATGTCTTTGTAATTTGAGAGGAAACTGGAGCACCCAGAGGAAACCTACATGATTGCAGGGAGGACATGCAGACTCCACAAAGAAAGCACCTCTGCTGAGAATGAAACCGTTGATCCATTCTTCTATTATTCTACACAGATCTTTAGTGTATGCTGTGACACTCTGAAGAACCAACCAGTCATTAGGGGATAGGCCATAGGTTGACAATATACTTTGTGTTTTCAAAGCTTGTTGGTTTTCAATACATTGCAACCAACAAAATAGGTTATTATTTTCCCATAAACCAAAAATCTCTCTATGTGTTTTATCAGGGAAATCCCTTGTAATAGTAAATGGTATTAAAAATCTATGCCACACTTTTATATCTAAGTTTGTGTTAATGAATTTTCTAAACACATCAAAAATATTGTTTATTAGTGTTAGTTTAGTTAATTTTGTTGTACTATACTGTAAATTTAAACTTAAACAGTGCCATATCTTGTTATCTTTGTCAGTTACCAAAGCATTCTTTGATAAACAATTTTCATTCATTAGTATAATGGAGTGTAACTGTTTCCAACTGGAAGAGTATCTAGGATTTATCCAATTCAACACTATTTTAAATATAGATGCCTTTATATAAGTTTCAATCTCTGGGAATTTTAACCCCCCCCCCCCCGTTCCCATTTTCTGATATGATGAGAATATGCCACTCTATTTCTTTTGGGGTACCATAGGAATTTTATCAGAGTTTAATTGATTTCTTTAAGGATTTTCTTTCCTGATGGAAGTATAAGGGCTTGTGCTATATATAAAATTTTATGTAACAAAACCATTTTTATCAGTTGTAACCTATCATCAAATGTTATAAACAAATTATTCCATTTTATTATTGTCTTGATTAGGTCTATGGCTTTAGCATAGTTAAGCTGTAAGGTTTCCTTTATATTCTTGCCTAGGACTATTCCTAAATAGTCTAGAGTTGAAACTTGGTTTCCAATAATATGATTAACTAGAACCTGTATGTTATTTTTTTATTTAATAATAAATATTTTGATTTAGATTTGTTGAAGGGGAGTCCTGAGATTTTTTGGAAATTTGTTGTTACTATATCAACTTCAACTAACACTTCCTTAGAGTTGGGTAAGGTAAGTAAGATATCATCAGCAAACATCATTATTTTAGAAATATATTGGTCATATATATTTATACCTCTTATATTTGGGTTATTATGTATTAAACTGGCAAGTATTTATATGGCCATAGCAAATAGGATAGGGGACATGGGACATCCTTGTCTAATACCTTTAGTTATTTGGATTGCTTTGGAAGTAAAGGGACCTAATTTGACATGTGCTAGATTATTTTCATAGATTTTCTTTATCATTGTTATAAAAAAGGGGGGGATCAAATAACTGTAAGACTTTAAATCAATAACCCCAATTTAAGAAGTCAAAGGCCTTTTGAATATCTAGACCTATTATCAATGCTTCATGGTTTCCTCTACTGATGTAATCTATCAAAGTTAATACTCTTTAATATTATCTTGTGTGTGCATGTTATGTATGAAACCAGTTTGGTCTTCATTAATTATTTTAGATATGGGTATTATCAATCTACTGACCATAATTGGCATAGTTTATAATCATTATTCAACAAAAAAATTGGTCTATATGAGTTGCAATGATTAGGATCCTTATTCTCTTTTAATATAGGGGAAATTAGAGAATATCTCCAAGAAGGAGGAATATTTGCTAATGTTTGAACTTCAAGAAAGGTTTTATGTAGGAGAGAGATTATAGAAGAAGGGCACAATCTATAAATTTTGATAATTAATCCATCTATTCCAGGTGATTTATTAGACTTACTTCCTTTAATCCCATCTATAATTTCCTTTTGAGAAATAGTTTTTTGTAGATCTAACTTAAGTTCCTCAGGAATTATTGTTATGTTGGGAACTATGTTCTCTAACTTCTCACATTCATTTGTACTTCTTTTATCTTTATGATGCTCTGCATAATGATAATTAAAAGCCTCCAGAATACCCCCTATGTCTGAAACTTTTTTCCCTTTCCCTTCATGAAAGATACTATCAATTTTATTAATTTTTTATTGTATCTTAACTTTCATAGATAGGTTATGAAGATGCTTAGGACAGGTAGCATAAGAATTTAATTTCAGTTTTTCCATAGCTAAATTAATTTTATGGGATAATATTTCATTGTATTTCATATTTGCTTCTTCTATTTTCCTCTTATTATCTGTAGCAATTACGTTGTATCAGAATGACATGAGATCATTTAATGCCCTAGAGGAAGCCACTGCCTTTATTAAAAACAATAACATTATTTCCTTACCTGAAGATATGGAATGGAATACAGGTGTTCAGGAAAGAAATTATATATTCTCCTTCAGCATTCTCAGTGATGCCAAAAGTCCTTATATTTGACATTCTCTCCCTGTTTTCCAGGTCATATTTTTATGTTATATCAGAAACAGTATAATCTTCAGTATATACAGATTCTGTTAGTAAACATTTAGGTATATCTATGAAGAGTACATTTTTCTTACATGTATTGTCAATGTTCTGTTCATAAGGTAGTGGATTGGTTTGAGATGTTTGTCCTGGTTTGATTAAAATGGTTATGGACTCAGAGTTGTTATGGATTTCCTGATTGCTTAGTTGGTTTTAGTAATATTCTTTCTTATTAGCTTTTGTCATGTTCAATAGTAGATTACTAAGAGATGTATAATTTTTGCTTGATATAGTTTGATAGCAAAGGAGCAGGTGTATACCTACCCTTTTACTTCTTAAGTGAGTGATGGAATTTAGAACATCTAAGAAAGTCATGTTAAAATAATTTACAGCTTCATCTAATGGTAAGGTTTAGACATAAATCTAGTTCCATTGCCATATGCAATATGTAAAAATGTCCCCAAAGCAATTATCTTTATTTTGTTGCAGGTAACATGCTGTGTATTTTTGAATTGTCCCACATGACAAATAATGGGATATGATCACTCAAGGAGTCTAATAGAATTATGTATTTTAATATCTAACAGTGCTTATTAGTTAAAAGATAGTCAAGTGTGATTTGTTTGAAATTTTGTTGGATCTTTAAAAAATTGAGTATGGTCAAAGAGATTTTTTACTGAAGTTATGCAATGGGATATAGCATGTGGTCTAATCCATGTTTCATCAGCAAGTATAGGTAAATCATGTTTTGTATTGCCGGTTATCTAAGGGAGGATATCTTCTAGTATGTTGATTTTACATTGCTTACAGTTTTGTGGACTATATGTTAAAATAATTTGTAGGAATTTACATCTGTCTCTCTGTAAGTAATAACGTACAGAATGGTAACACTTGACAAACTTTACCGTTCTGTACGGGGTTGGTGGCATTTTTTATTTTTATCTCTCCGCAAGTAATCCTGCTTTTTCTAAAGTTGGTATTAAAAATGAGAATTTTAACTAAGTTTTTAGGCAAGTTGCTTGTAGAATGGTCCTGCCAATCTATCTGCTCTTGGAATTAAACTGACAGGCTTCAATGTATTATAATCTATAGAGAGAATCCTTTCATCTTATACTGAAGAATTCAGGAAGGTCTCAGTGATGGTAAATATGTCTGGCTTATGCACATTAATTACGTTATAGAGGTCTGGTATTTTATTAACATGACTTGTTTTAATGTAAAATAGTTTTAATCATGAGTAATACATCAAGGATTAGTAATCTTTAGATAAGAAGGTTTTGCTGTGAGTACATTTGTTTAATGTAAAGCTAGATGGAGACATCCTGTGGCAAGTCCATGGGCAGTGATAGTAAGTGTAAGAACTGTTAAAAGTGAAAGTGCTAATAGTTTTGTAAGTAGGTTAAGGACATTTTTCGATAGAAGAAAATGTAGCAAATTACAAAAGGAAGGTGAACGTTTTTTTTTTTTGTTAAATCATAGATATAGTCATATAAGATATGTGTATACGTATATGTATATATAATAGCATGGGTACTCTGCAGAATCCTGGAGTTTGTGTTTGAAATTGTTAACATTATGCTGAATTGCAAATGAAATTTAGTTTATGAAAATTTTATATACTAGAACATAATAAGGATATAAAAAAAGGAAGTCCACAAGTGCCCTATTTAATCACAGCAAGAACTGTACTAATTTTAAAAAAGTTTTTATTTTTTGTCATTGACAGGCTGCCTAAGAAAGATGTTGGAGGAGATATTAAAACTTTACTGGAAGTAAGAGAATGTCTATGGCAGTTATGCCTGTATGCAACTAAGGCACCTGGCATCAATGACACTATCTCCATAGCTAGTGTTTTGAAGTACAAATCCCAGCTCATATAACATTTATTTAAATAAATTTGGTCAGTTATTATTTAATGTTAATACTGTTTTTTAAAAAATGTTTTACGGATATAATTAATTATACAACTTTGTATTCAGATGTAGTTTTATAATGTTATAAAGTTTTAGCGGAGGTTTGATTATGTTAGACTATAGAAGCATTTTTTTATGTAGAACTTGTTAGGTTCTAGAGGGTAAATATGTTAGAGGGTTAATTATTTTTTGATTGTAATTTATTAATGATGTGATTAACTGCTCTTAATTGTTATAAAAGTGTTAAGTGGTTTGCATTAGACTGACTCTGAGGAAGCCCAATTCTGGGTGAAAGAGCTTAGTCAGTGGGATTCCTTCTTTGTATTAAAGCTGGTGTTCCTTTCATGCCACGGATCTGTTTGTTTTATCAAGCCATAATTAGCTTGGTAGTGCCATCTGCTAAGTACAATCACTAATTTCTTGAACAGCAGCAAGCTAAAAATAAATGTATAAGCAATAGCTAAATTAAACACTTAGTCATATAATAAGAGCTGAAATTAACAGAACTCATTGTCTGCTGAGGGAAAGCAACATGCAGGATGTCTCTGTAGAGATGTATTTCAAATCTTGACCCTATAACGTATTGAACAGTCCATCACTGCAGTTGAATGAGATAAGTCTAAACCAGAGAAGAGTCTGCAGGAAAACCAACATCTACAAAGCTGACACATTTAAAATAAAGGAATAGTCCAGCTTATTTTATGAGTCACATAGGCAATTCACCTTTGCTTATATTATCTTATTTCTTAGATCAAGATCATGACCAAGAGCCATATTATACAAAACAGTTATTTATACTTACAGCCCTCTAAAAGGGCATTTTCCTCTCTGTAATCATCTTGAGGTTTCACAAAAATCTTTTATCATCAGTATTGCAAAGTTCTGAGATGATTCCAAAGTCATAGAGAAGGTTTTCCATTCCTCCAAAAGACCAAATCAAGGCATTTTACTTCTAGGGTGCAATCACTAACAATCAATTGCATGCTACATTAGTTAAGAGAAGTAGCCACTTCTTACTTTCACAATACTCTCTGCAGAACTTTAGGATAGACTTGATAACTAAGTACAACAAAGTGAGGATAAGGCAAATCCCTGATGGGTCTTTTCACAACCTTAGTAGATGACTCAGTGTTTTATTGATCACCAGCCTTACTGAGGATTACTTATAAAAAGAGTATTCATTTTATACATCTAGGATTAAAACCATTGACTTTTAATACTCTGAGTAAAAGTTCCCAATCAAGTGAGTCAAATGCCTTTCTTATGTCCAATACTGCTGCAGTGAAACTGAGGTTGCTGAATGGTTAAAAATTCTTAGCATATTCCAATGATCCAAAGAGTCTCTTCTGTTATAGAATCCAGCCTGTACAGGTACAAAATGTATGCTATGCATTGTGAAGTAGAACCCTTGCCCTCCATGCCAGTAGAGTGTCTGGTTCTCCCTTGTACCAAAAAGTAAAAATAAAAATACCTCTCTGGTCACAGCAATCCACTGTTGTATTTCTGTAGGTATTTTCCAGAAAGCTAACCAGAATAGACTGTTCACATTTTCAAAATCAAACAATGAAAACATGAAGCAATCTTTCTTTGAGCCTTAAGTTGTCTGGTTTATTTGAAGTAATGAGTGCTTTCATCTATCAGACTTCAGCAGATAAAATGTTTCTTCCAGAAAAACCATTACAATTCTAGCTATTTAAATAACCACAAAGAAAACTGGGTGTGGTGAAAAACAACTCCTATCATTGGGGGTAAGGCTATGGTTCCTGACTGGCTTATAGTTGGGTCTGATTGTTGGAGGGAAGGTCAAGTTGCTAATTAGAATAAGAGTCATGGATTGGCTAATAATCAGGCCAGCTGATTGGCAGGGAGGTTAAGTCCCTAAATAGATTTTAGGTCATAGACTGGTTAGGCTGTATCCACTTCCATCTCCTTGTTAAGGAAAAAGATTCATTCGCAATATTATAAAACAAACAAAAAAATATTCCAGTTTAAAAAGTCTTTTTAAACTGGAATATTTTAGCCTTGGAAAAGCAATTTATTTTTGCAAGTTCATGAAGATGACATGTTTTGGAGTCAACGTAAACAGTGAATCAAGTATGCCCACTTTTATGGGGCATCCAGTGACATCTATTCATATAGAGAATCTATCTGACATTAAAGTGAATTGAATAAAAACAGTAAATAGAAGTGGCCATTTTATGGGGCCAGAGAATTGAATGATCCATCCACTATCACTCTTGAAGTGAAGCTTCTTCAGATTACCAGAACTAGGAAATTAGAAAGGAAACCTATAATAATCATAGAATCAAAAATCAAGAATAAAATTTCCCATTAAAAATGTGGTGAGTGAGTATCATTTTTGTCTGAGTTAATAGAAAGTCCTATGGTTATATTTTTTAGCTAGAAGATGCTCTTGATCAAGCATCTGAAGCTGAGACCTGGTTTATTATCTGCATTCAACCTGACTTGCCATTCTCATGCAGTAGCAAGTCCACAATTTTGTCAGTCATGAAACTTAAACATAGAGTGATCCATCATCTCAATGGAATGTTTTAGGTTCATAGGTTCATAGGTTCATACTAGGCTATCTGCCCTAGGGCATTTATAAGCCTAGCCAGAATGTGTTTGGCTTTCGCCACCCATTTTAAATTAACTTTACTATGCCCTTTTTCGAGGTTAGTATACTGTGCCTCTGTCTAACAGTGACACAGAAGTGATACCTGGGTTAAACCTACGATCTCCCATCCACTCATCAAGATTCCTCTTGAAGAGAGTCAATGAGGGACTCTGCCTAACCTAGACTGGGATTTTATTCCAGAGTGAAGGGAGCCTCTGGGTTATGAATCTGTCCCTCCAGCATGTCCTATTTATTTCAGTGCTGAGGTTCAAGTCTCTCGAGCGAGTAGCTCGATGGGATTTGGATTTTCTGAGGTGCAGCATGTCCATTAATTCTGGGTTGGACATGGCTTTATACGTCAGGCACAGATCGCCCTGAACAGGCGGTATGCCACTGAGTAGAGCTGGAGTTTCTTTAACCGGGCAGCATATGGCATCTGTTTGAGCCCTTTGATCCTCTTGGTGAGGTACTTTTGGGGTCTTTCCAGTTGCTGCAGGTGTCTGGTAAGGTACATCCCAAAAGGGGCATTGTACTCAATTATGGGCCTGATGAGGGATGAGTAAAGAGGCACGATGACCTCCCCTGATCTAGATGTGAATCCCTTCATGATTAAGTGGGCTATATAAAATGTTTTTCTAACCACTTTGACCATGTGGTTGTCAAATGAGAGACTGCTATCAACTTGGGTCCCCAGGTCCCTAATTATTTCTTCTGTACTTAATGGATTACCATCTATGTGGTAATTTGTGGGCACTTTGTTTTTGCCAAAGGGGATGACTATACACTTTTTGGCGTTTAGCTTGAGGCCATGGCTCTGGCACCAGTTGTTTGTTTCTATGAGGCCCTTTTGGAGGATGCTTGTGTCAGCTGGAGAGTCGATTATGGCCCCCAGTTTGCAGTCATCTGCGAACTTGGTCAGCCACAGTCCTTCCGTGTTGGCCTGTACCTCCAAGAAATATATACCAAACAAGAGAGGTCCCAGGACTGAGCCTTGTGGGATGCCACTTGTAACTGGTTTGGAGTCTGACATGGCTCCAGCAATTCTAACCATGTGGGTTCTGTCCTTGAGCCAGTTTGCAACCCATCTAGTGACATAGGGGTTTATATTTAAGCTGGTGAGCTTATCTATAATGCCCGAGTGGGGTATTGTATTGAAGGCTTTTGCGAGGTCCAGGTAGGCTGTGTGGACCACCTTCCCCTCATCAATGGCCTTGGTGACTGTTTCAAAGAAATCAACCAGGTTTAAGAGGCAGGATCTGCCCTTAACAAAGCCGAACTGGGTAGGATCCAGTGTCTGTAGGTCCCCAATATCTTTATTTATGTGGTCCATGATGATCCTTTCCATAGCTTTGCAGACCAAGCTAGTCAGGCTTATGGGGCAATAGTTTCCAGGATCCGTTGAGGCACCACCTTTGTGGAGAGGGACCACTGTTGCTGTATGCCACTCTTTGGGTGCATATCCTGTAGTAAGGCTGAGATTGAACAGTAGTTTTATGCTTGGGTTTAGCTCTTCTTGGAGTTCATGTAGGATGCAGCCCGGGACACCATCTGGTCCCATTGATGCTGTGTTTTTTGCTTTGGAGGGGGCGGCTCTTACCTGAGCATCTGAGATGTCAGGGGGGCAGCACTCTGCTGGGATAGATATTTGCCCTTTTGGTGGGGAGGGGGGGAGAAGTTTGCGCTGAACCTGTCAGCTAGGATGTTGGTAATGTCTGTGGGTTCAGTGTATTTTTTGTCATTTTGGACTAATTCTGAGCATATCTGGGAATTTCCTCCCAGGTTCCTAACATAACTAAAGAAAGCCTTGTGATTATCCTTAGTGTCCTGTGCAATTTTTCTCTCGAAGCTGGCCTTAGACGATTATATGAGTGCCCGTAGTTTTTTGCTAATACTGATCAGAGATGCCTTCCCTTTTTGGGATTTTGCTCTATCATTTAGTAGCTTCCTCCTTCTATTGTATAGTTTATTTATAGCTGGGGTCCACCAGACAGGACGTCTGCCTTTGGAGGATTGGGTCTTGGTTTTATTTGGGATTGCATGATCCATGCATTCCTAAAGGTGTTCATAGAATGCATTTATAAAGGATTCTGTGGTCTGGGCCGTATTTTCCACAGGCCCGGGGGCTTTGAAGGATTCCGCCTCGGTTTTGAGGAGTGTGAAATTTGCTTTAGAGAAGTTTTTCACTGTGGTTTTCTGAGCAGGAGGTGGGGTCGGGATGTGAATATCCAGTGAGATTAGTTTATGGTCTGATCTTACCAGTGAGGGATACACTTCTGGTCTGGAGCATAGAGTCCCCATGTCGGTGATGATCAGGTCCAGTATGTTTTCCCCTCTTGTGGGAGTGGTAACAAGTTGTTCCATAGCATTTGAGTTTATAAATTCTAGGAACTTTTGGGCTAGGGTGTTGGAGCTAGAGTAATGCTCCCAGTCTATGTTTGGGTAGTTGAAGTCGCCCAATATAATGGTGTTTGGAGAGACCTTCATATTTTCTAGTGTTCTCAGGAAGGCCGACTGGGGTTCCTGGGTTTGGGAGGGTGGGCTGTAGCAGGCTATAAACTGGAAGGCAGTTTTACCCACTGTTAGTTGCACATGGATAGTCTCTGATGCTTCGTGCTGTGCCACCAACCTGGAGGTGTGGGTATCTTTGACGAATATTGATACTCCCCCTCCTTTTGTGGTTCGGTCCAAGTTTTGGGGCCGAAAAGCATGGTATGGGGTATACCCTGGTAGTGCTGGGGTGCTCTTGGGAGCCTTGAACCAGGTTTCTGTTACTGCACAGATATCGATGTTCTCCATGCTAAGGAGAGTTTCGAGTGCGTGCATCTTGAGGTTTAGACTTCTGGCATTGATTAGCATTACTCTTAGTTTCTTATCCCTTGTGATACCTATGGAGGTGGGTTTGTCTTTTGAGCCTTGCCTAAAAAAGGCACTATGGGGGTAGCAAGAGCCTTTGCCAATATCCGAAAGCCCAGGGGTGACAGGTGCAAGCCGTCCCTAGCGAAGCATCGTGGCTTGTTGAGCATGTCATCCCAGGCTGACAGGCATTGCATCCCCTTTGAATGACACCAATACTTAAGTCAATTGTTGAAATTGATCATCTTGTCTTCATATTGTGCCATCATTCTTGGTGAGGGTAAGATGCTACTCAAGGTCAGGGTCATACCGGCCTGGGCCACATGCTCAGACAGCTCCTCTATGTCTCTTTTTATGTAGTCCAGGGAGGTACATCTCAGGTCATTCACACCAGCATGGACAATGACTGAGTCATATTTGTACTTGCCTTGGAGTGACCTGAGTGCTTGTGTTATGTGGCGGATCCTAGCGCCCGACAGGCAGCTCACCATGACCTTCTCCTTGTTCAGCCTGGTGAGCAGGACGTCAGTGTGCCTGACGATAGAGTCACCTATTACAAGTGTATCAGGTGTGTTGTTTAGCCTTAAGGGCTGTAACTGTTCAGCACACTGGCTTTGTGAGCTATGTGTTCCACGTGTTTTGTTTTGGGATAGCGGTTGCTTGGGTGTCTGCTTTGGAGGTCTCTGCTGCTTAGGCAGATTTTTATTTAGAGCCTCCGAGTATGTTTTTGTGTGTTTATGTGTTTGGTTTGCTGTCGTGGTAGGTCTATGTGAGACTGGAATTGTAGTGAGTGTGGTTTCCTTCTCCTCCTGACTGGTTACGCCAGTACTGAGTTGAGAGAGCTTAGCCTCCAGTTTGGCTATATGGATGCATCTCTCACATGTGTTGGAATTTGTTGGGAGGAGGAGAGGGTTGTCTGTGTACATGAGGCAGTTGTAACATTGCCTCAAGATTCCCAGATTCACCAGCTGGACCGGAGAGGAGATTGACAACTGACCTTTGGACATGCTAGAATAGTATTGGGAATTCCTTTATAATTGACAAAAAGGGCCAATGGGGAACAAGGTACTCAAGGGAGGTTGCGAGGGTATAGTACTTTTAATTTTTTAGTGCTGACTTATATAATTGCTTTAGTGAGCAAGTGCCAGGTAACTTAAATGCAATGTGTTACAGGTAACTTAAATGCAAAAACGACAAACAGTAACTTTCTTTTAAGTGAAACAAGGAAATAAGTACAGTAAGCAATGCAGATATCACTAGGGATCCACAGAAGCGCTGAAAAGCCACGTTTTAGGTGGTATTAGCGTTTCAGGGAAATAACAAGCAAACAAACAACAAGCATACAAACAAAGCTAGATTCAGCAGGCCTGGATCTAGTCTATGCTACAGCAAACAAGGTGTACCAATTTCAGTAAGAAACAGTTGAAATATGCAGGCACTATAAGCCTTTAACCAGAAATTCCCAGCTCAGAAGGGCAGAGTCCAGCCTCTCCTCCCACAAGAGTGCAGACCACGAACATTCTTAATGTAAAATAACTGGCCTGAAGCTCAAGTGCTGCTAAAGTTTTGCTAAAGCATTTCTACTAATCCTATGTCTAATATCAGAAAAATAGTGTGAAATACATGTTTTAGCCTGTTACTGGTTTTCCCAACATAGAATGCCTCACATTTTGTACACTGAGCTCTGTAAACAACTATTTCTGTGTTACAGTCAGTTTTACACCTGCTGTATTATTTTTTCTTAGTGTGTGGACAATTGAAATGGTTTGTGTTGCTCATATGTTCACAAAAGTAGCTTTTTTGGGCTTCACATTTGAAATACCCATTGTCTGTGTGTTCCATTGTGTCCATGGTAGTCTCAAGATAGTTGCTAATACTTCTGTTTTTTTTTTAAATAAACCTAGGTCCTGGTTCTAAGATTTTGGCAATTTGTTTGTTACTGTTGATTATACCCTGTTTTCCTTTATAATCTTACCGATAGTTAAGTGGTCAGGAGAGAAGGTAATGGCCACGCTATATTTTCTTATAACCTGTACAGATGAGGTATGTTTTAGTACATCCTTCAGCAGTCTAGTAGCCAAAATTGTATACAAGATCTTGATGTCACCATTGCTTAAGGAAAATGTGCAAAAGTTTCAGCTTTAACTTTACCAAGACCAGGAATTATGGAACAATGAAAAAATAACTATATAAAAAAGTGGAGACATCCAACCTAAACTTTATCTTCAAACATATCCAATTAATAGCTGCCAGCTAAGGTCTTGACACTTCATACAAGTCAAAGAATGCCATCACAACAAGGTGGCTTCTTTCCTTTTAGTCTCCTTATGTGATGTAACCCTTACCCTTGAAAACTAGAATATGACAATAGAAATTTCTTACCCTGAGTTTCAGTCTACACAGGAATACAGGGTCATGTCAAACTCACTCCAAATAAAAGTAGCAAAGATTAGAGTTCCAGTCATACCAAAATTACTGAACAACATACTTAAGTTACATTTATCTGCACCCGCCTATTACCACGATAGTGTGTTAATAGTTGTTGTAATACCCACTGCCATTCCAGCCACAATCCTCTGGCAAACTTGGGCAGAAATCAACAACAGAGTAAGAGAGTCTGTAGGAAAGTTACAGCAATTAACAACAAAGTGGAAGAGCTGTTTAAGGGTCTTCAACAAGACTTTTCTGTTATCTGTCCACTGCTACATTTGGCGCATCCTCTTAAGCTTTTTGCTATGTCTTATGATGGTAGCTTCACTGTGAATATATATATATATATATAACTCTGCTGTTCTGCAGTGTGCATTTCAGCTACTCTACCTTTAAACCATAACAAAAATGGGATTGCTAAAGTAAGGAAACAGCAAGAGTATATGAAATACAAAAGAATAGATGGCTATAGTAAAAAAACAGATTGATATATATTCTTGAATAGTATGAGTACTACCCCCACACAGTGCAGGATTACAACACATTTAGTACAATGTGTTGTGTAATGAAAAAGGTATGTTACTTCAAAGCTGTAACATCTTAGGTACATTGCAGGTTTAAGATGAAATGTTGGGAACTAGGAGGGGATTTAATGGCCAGGGCAACCTGAGCCAAAAGTTATAAAACAAAGCCTGTATTAACTATTCTTTATTTAGGATTATGTGATGTTCATGTATTTGCATGGTAAAAACTTCTGTGTATTAATTTTCTAACCTTCTTTTTCAATGCAAATGCAGGAGCAGCCTTAGATCAACTGGTGGCCTAGGCAAAAGGGCTCCATGGTGCACCCAACCACACCACTCGGTGCCCCCATCCTGGTCTACCTACACCAAATAAATACTGGAAAAACACCCCTGCTAGACTGGTGGCCAACTAGTTGGCCTATGCCTAAGGCCAGCTATGTGCTAATGTATATTATATGCTATTTAAAACTGACTTCAAATATGCATGGATATTGCACAAGGTTCATAGCACTAAACTAATATGTAGTTTGACACAGTTTCAGTTTGTTATGAGTTATAAGCATAGAGCACAAGAAAACATATTTAAAATTCACAATCCTGGAAGACATCTAATTGACTGATGGGGATGATTCTACTAGCTACCTCTGTGTGCTGTGGAGATAATCTACAGGAGAATAAAAGATTATTTGTTCGAGGATAATAGTGCTGAATTAATTAAATACTTTGTTGTCATCACACATCAGTTGTTTCTTCCTTGTGGTGTCTTTTAATACTGACTCAACTCAGTATTTGAAAAGCACGATTAGGTATTGACTATCAACCACTGTCTCATAACCTGAGAACATAGCTCTTAACCTTTACTTCCAGAGTTAAGGGGAAAAAAACTAAAAAATAAAACAATTAAAGAAAACACCCCAAATGTTAGTACAATTAACTTATGATGTCTCAAGATAATTGCTAATTTTATGAGAAAAAGAGCAAAAGTTTAAGAAAAAAATAGGAGCAACTCTCTGAAATCTGGACAGTGTAGAGGTGTGCCTGAGAATAACTTTTTCAGCTTTTTTGGTTCACTGTACTTCTTTAAGCATTTTAGGTAATGCTTTGCCTGAAGATTGACCATATTTTCTACATTTTTATCCTACATTTTAAGTATGGCCTCCCTGGACGTAGAACTCATTAGCAGTGTTGCAAAATAAAAAAAAAATGAAATGTGGCATACTGGTCTTTTTCCAAAATGCTGGAAAATGCGAGGTATGTGATGTGATACATTTTAATGGGGAGGCCTCTGGCTCCTGCTGACTGTTTGGTCATCACTGCAGCATGGTGCATTCATTTAGCAATCAAAGAAGAATCCACCATGGCAGGAATGTCTTACAAGAACCCATCAGTAGGTTTTTGCTATGGGCCTTAACCCCACCCCCCACACACACACACATACATGCTACATAAAGAGTTCAGGAAAGGGTGTGCAATTAGTGAAACATGGGGATATCACATGCATCTGTGAGTGACATAGTCCCTCTGGCAACCCTCTCTCATGTACAGCGGATGGCTCCTGCTTCATCTCAGGTGTCTACCAGTGATTCATTAAGAGGAGGAACATCTAGTGCTATATTGCTCAACCTTGTTCCCAGTAGAGGCAAGTAGTCTTTCTGTCTTCTTTCCTCCCCCTCTTCAGCTGACACCTCCAGCTCCTGGCCCACTCAGCAAACCAAGTTTGACTGGGTCAAAGACAAGATTTTATTAGAATGTGTTATAGCAACAACATGCCATTTAGTACCTTTTAATAGAGCATTATAGTTTTTAATATAGAGATACATCTAGCTCTTGTACAATACGAGACACTTATCTTTTATGAAAGTCCAAGTGAATGGGTCATGCAGTCAAAAAGCTCTCCAAGTCCTACTGAAAAATCATTTGTTCTAAATTTTGGATTAAATGGCACTAATGCAAACACTGCCATAAAATCACCATTTGTGTCTGAAGACGTTATGCAAGGTTAAATTAACTTCATTACAAAATATAGAAAGTGCTGTCAAAATAATTTGTCCCAATTTCCTTCAATAACTCATGCCATACCACATCAAAATGGCATTTGACAACCTTTGTTAAAACTTTCTTAAAAACAACTTTATTGAATGACCTTCTTAAATTTATTAATCACAGCATGAACATCCATGTAACAACTTACCAGGGCAGTGTACCCCTCTGACCCTGCCCCAAAATAAGCAGCATTGTCATAATCACTTGCTTACTCTCACTTATCCAAGCAGCATACCACCGCTCACTTTCATCCCCAACCAACCTTCTTGATTCCAAAACCCACACCAAAGGGGGAACAGAAGACAGACAAGCCTTCCCCTCTTCTCCACTTAACTGCCTAATTCACATAAGCAATAAACAAATCCTCTATGTCATTAAAAGCCCACTCAGCTACACTCACATAAAATCCCTTTAGTCCCTCCTTACACTTACCTCACTTCCTCCACTGCATTCATCCATTCAAACATAACCATTCAGTCTTAACACTTCCTTGCTCACTACTCTACCTAAACTTTTTCAACTTCCTACACAGCCCTGACATCCCCCCAAAAACCCTTAGACCCCCCCCCGCTTACCTTTCCTCAAACCAACTAACCACTTAAAGTGTCTCTGGACAAATTAGTTTGTTCCCAAACCTCATTTGTCCCTATCCCCTTCAATAACTCACACCACACCAAAATGGCATTTGAAGACCTTTATTAAAACTTTCTTAATCACAACTTTATTGAACAACCTTCTTAAATGTGTTAATCATAGCATGAACATCCATGTAATAATTTACCAGGGCAGTATATCCTGCTCACCCTGCCCCAAAATAAGCAGGATTGTCACAATTAATCATTTATTCTCACTTATCAAAGCAGCATACCACCACTCAATTTCATCCCCAACCAACCTCCCTGAATCCAACACCTAACACGAGACGAAGAACAGAAGAGGGACAAGCCTGACACAGGCTGTTCCTCCTCACCTACTGCAATACTTTCACCAAACCTCACAAAACCAAAGCCAGGTGTACATTAAATAAAGCAGTTGGGAGTCACTAGCAGTCAAAATTAAAATTTCAAACTTTTATTAATACTGCAAATATACTACTTTTGCATAAAATGCTTCATCATGCAAAAAGCTTCAATTCATGCATCCTTTCCTTATATACAATTAAAATCAAGTGACTTAAAAATTCATTAACATTAATTAAATGTTAAAGTAGTCCTTTAGTCTCTATTTCTTTTAATTTAGGTATCTGTATTACTGGTCAGGGTTTTTCCTAATTATATTCTTAACATCTACAGTGTTTCTATTATACGTCAATATGCATCTACAGTTATTCATCATATTAATATTATCTCAGAAAATATAGATCTCACTTCTGACTGTCTCATTTTTTATTTGCTTTATTTTAGTCATCTTCTGTTTAGTCTATCAAAAAATGAAAGGTGGATGGATGCTGGTATGATGCAGATATTTATATTCCTCCTAAAATTGTTCTTACATAGACTTGTTTCTATTTTACCTTTCATATTTTTAATTAGTGTAATGTCCGAAAAATCTACTTGAGAACAATGCACTGTTTTCTTACATGCTAAAATTCTGGTAGTAGTATGTATGTATATATGTAATAAATTAATCCTATATTAAAAACAAGTCATCAACAAACCTCTTATAAAACAATATCTGCCTATAGTATTGATTTTGATTGTCTGAAAGAATATATTGATTTTTCCCATGCATTCATCACAATATTAGTATAAGTATTAGCTACTGGAGTGCCCATGGCTACTCCTTTCATTTGTTTATAAAATTTATCTTGGAACATAAAAATGTTGTAGGTTAATATTATATCTAATAATTCACATATCATATTTACATTAGTATCAGTTAAAGATGTATTTGATGATATATGTTTTCTTGTATATTCTATTCCCTCTTCATTTGGAATAGATGTAAATAATGACTCATAATCTAATATTACAATGTAACAATTGGTCACATTAATATCAGTTGACTATCTGAAAAGTTGTAAAAAATCAGATGTATCTTTAATTATAGTTTCTGATGACTGTAAAACTATCTTTAATTGACCTCCTAAATATTTAGAAATTGACACAGTAATCCACCTTCTCATTGACACAGTAGGTCATGTAGGCGAGTTACTTAACATACTTGTGTATTTTTGCTACACAGTACATTACTGGCATTTTTGGTGACAGTGTATATAAATATTCCAATACCTCAAAAAATGTCCATTTATATACATGCTATATACAGCTGAATTAAATTCCTTAATAGTTCTATTAACATATCTTTTAAGAATCTGTACATAGTCATCAGTTCCCAACATTTCTAACATCATACTATTATAGTAGTCAGCATCTAGAATAATAATTCCACCTCCCTTATCAGTATTTTTAATAATTATGTCTGTATTATTAATGATTGTAGAGCTTCATTTTCCTCATTAGTTAGATAATGAAATACCCTATTTTTTGCTGTCTTTGGCTGTAATACTCTCACTGCTGAAAAATATTGTCCTAATGAAATTGCTCTTACTACACCACAGATGCCACCCAAATCAGCATCAATTCCAAAAAAGCCATATATCTCTTTCATTCATCCTTCCAATTGTCTGGCCATCAAGCTGCAATCCATTTACTGCTAAAAAATGCTCCCATTGCAAAACCCACTACTGCATCTGCAAAAAGTTCCAACTCCCCTTGGCAACCCAATTCAACTGCCAAAAGGAAACTCCATTAAACTGATCCAAAAAGGACAACCATAATGCTAAATCAGCATGAACAAGTTTACAAATCCTTACCCAGTGGTGTTTTTATTTCTCTTCCATGTCAAAAAAATGCCATTGATCTACAAACTGTACAACCATTGTGAATTGCCTGGCAAGAAAATTCAATAGCCCCAATAGCTCCATAAGTCTCTAAACCACACAGTTTACTTGCCCCTCACTCAAGCAATATTCTCCTTCAAATAGTCTATCCTTTCAAGAGGCAGACAAAGTAACCCCCACTCCTCGTTCACTGACAATCCCAAAAAACACAATGCCTTGGCAGTGTCCTCCAAATTCTGCACCACCAATGAGACATCCAGCTCCTTGCACATTGCTAAGAACATCTGCATACCCGCAAGTGCTCCTACAAACCCTTCACCTATCAATAAAAAAATCTTCCAAATAATGTACCACCTTCTGAGTGCCACATCGAGTGGAGGTTGGTACTAAACTTCTCAAAACTGACAGAGGCCACTGAACATCCCTTTAGCATGGCCTTGTCAAAATAAAATTTGTTGTTGACCACAATGCTCAAAAGAGGCATTATTTGTCTCATACTGGTAGTAATCAAAAAGTGGATTCAATGTTTACCTTTACTAACCATGGACTGGTAAATTTCTACCATGTCATCTAATGAAGCATACCTAACCTTTGTATCCTCTTCATAAATAAAATCATTAACTGAACTTCCTTCAGGATAGGACAAATAGTGAAGCAAGTGAAATTCACCAGGTGCCGTTTTAGTGACCAAATCCAATGGTGACACCTTAAAACTGTCAAAGAGAGGATAATCAAACCGACCCAATAACTTGCCTGCATGCTGCTCCTTTTCCACTAAACCTTTCAAAATGTCCTCCTTATCCGTATTAAACATAAATTCTTCCAAACCAAGCCATCCCCTTGAACCCTCAACTTGATAGAAAACCCCATGGAAACCCCCTTAGTAACTCTTCCACAACCTCTAAATTTGGAAATCATCTTAGCATGTGTCTCAATGTCCACACTTTAATGAGTGAGTGAGACACTTGGTCTTCCTCTCTGATCCCAAAAAAGAAAATCCTCCCCTCTGTCCTCAAAAATTACCACAACCTCAAAACCCTTGAAATCTGTGAGGCAAAGGAGCTAGTGCTCCTGCATCAGTCAGGGATGAACCCACACTGACCAAATTCTCTTCCCAATGAACACACTGAGCCATGGGATGCCCCTTCCCACACATTTGTAACAAGTGAGCAAGAATCGATGTGCTCCCCACATCCAACATCCTGCATTGAATGGCCAGCACATTCCAGCTGCCATCCTGCCTAGCCTACCCCCTTAAGTGAAGCCTCCAAAATGATCTATTATGGTGCACAACAAAATGTCCAGGTGTCTAATTTACCTTCTCAATGAGTGAGCCACCTCTTTCCTTTTCCAAAATGCTGATCATGCTGCATGCAAGCATTTCTCACCCATAACTTTTGCCCCTCACAAATCATGAGAAAAATAAGCCAACAATAGCAAGGCCAACACATTATCTTTTTCCAATCAAACTGACATGTAGCATACAAATCTTAACACCCACTTCTCTCATGTCCTAGCTCAAAACTGCCCCACTCTCCTTTGTCCCAATGTCACCAAAGCTGCCAAAAAGTCCTTATTATTCACCATGTGAGATTCCAACAACTGCTGCACCCAATCTGCATCAACTAATTCGAATATACCAATATACCCTTCACCCTTCCAAATCTTTTCTTTCACATAAAACTGTAATATGTGGAGTCAAAAAGGCCCCACCATCCAGACTGGCTAACTCCTGAGTAGTTAACCAATCCCCTGAAAGCAATCCATAATCTGAACCAGCCTCTTGCTGTAATGACTCAGCTTTATCCAGACTCTATACCAAACTCCCTATTGAGGTCCCCAAGCCAACTCCCCCATCCACTATCACCATTGTAGCTAATCTCCATAGAAATGCCACAATCCATTGCATCACCTGCCATATTACCATTTTACTGTACTAGCTCTTGCCCTTCACACCCCAACCACCTACCCCCATTTCCTGTTAAACCTGCACTACCTCCATCTCCCAACAACATATCATTATTTGAAGTAGCAGCAGAAACTGCTCCACCATCCAGAACTTTCACTGTGACATTAGATGATGTCTTCCAAGCTTGCTTTGTTTGTGCAGCTGAAATGCTCTTTGGCATCTGGGCTTATCAGTTCCATCTTGAGATACTGGCCTCTTCCACCATAGGGGACTTCAGTGCTGGCAACTCCTGGAACAATTCCTCCACTTGCAATATGATCACAGCCCACCTATACCTCAAGGTGGGAGCTCCAGCCATCTGTCAAAAGAAATCAAAATATTACCATCATGCGAGAGTCAGGGAGGAAAAAAAGGGGGGAGGCAAAGCCCTCTGAGCTATATACATGGAAAATAAACCTGCACTGTCACCTGGCCATGCCAAAAACTGCCAGCCTTTTTTAACATTCCTAAAAACCGCAACCCTAACAATCTAGTTAACTTCAACCCAGTCGTCCCAACGTCTTTAACCATAATGTTTGCCACTGCACTTAAGCAGAGCTAACCTAAAGGAATGAAGCCACTGGGACTATCCACAGCCCTGAATTAGATATTGGACATTTAACACACACACACACACACACACACACACACACACACACACACACACACACACACACACACACACACACACACAACACAGCATTTATCCCCACCCCTAACCTTCCAGCATGCTGGCCTATGATGCTAGCAAACCTCCCAACCAAAGTCATAAACAACAGGGATTCCCCCTGACAACAGGCCCTCAATAGGGAGGATTTTTAAACATCAGCTATAACTGAAACCTTGATAGGCAAACATGTTTTGCAATATCATGAATGTTCTGCAGGATAAAACATCTGGACCTCGAATGTCTAGCATTGTTTCCTGACATGATGTGCCAGAAACCCGGCACTGAATGAGAAATGGATCAAAGCTATGAGGCAAAATTTAGACAGTCTACAAAATTCTGCACAGCTGTAAAGTATGGATGCCTGTACAGCAATGTATTTGTTCCCCGACGAGCATCTGTACATACCCCACAACCCCTTAGCACCAGAAATCTGTCCCAGTCCAGACCTAATTGGGAGCAAAGACCTAAAATATAGGGACACATTTAAAATATCACTCTTACAAACTAAATGAGGTACTAGAATAACAGGAGCTGTGTTAGCAAGTGTTGCTGAAAGACTACAACATCTGAAACTAAAGTGCATGCCATTATTAGTGACTGTAATCATCTGATCATCACAGTGCTTTGTTTGAAACATACAACTTTAAAACAGCACAGACCACATGATGAGGCAAAAAACCTGTACACTCTGCTACCATCTTGACTGGCCCACTTGAGTTATGCGGCTGTATTATATTGGCCCATCATATCCCCCCTCCCCCATGGCTGTTACACCACACTGCACATGCGTAACAACTGACTGTTACTCATGGGCACCACATGGCCCATGCACACACTCCCTTTCTCAGTCCTGGTACTAGAAACCACAACTCACTGATCCATACCACCAATGATCAGGTGCAGCAACTCATTTAGCAGATGTGGGTAATACAACCAAAAATATAACAACAAAAACTGATAAGCGCAAAGAAAACCCAGACGACTGGTGAGCCAACATTATGGACTTGTGGGCTAAGAGACCCGACCATATCACAGTACAAAGCCAACCATACCACAGGAAGGTATCATATCTAACAGTCAAATAACTAATGCAGTACAGGGTCACTCTTTAATGGACAAAAAGCATTCCAAACCCAACAAAAAAAAAGTATCCTGCCTCCTGAACTTCTGTTTCACAAAGTCCCACACCACCCTAAGTGGGGAAAATAAAGCCACTGTAAAAGCACAGAGAAAAAGAAAGGGATAAGAAAATGTACACACTAACCCATTTCCTCCATACCGACTGGTATTATCCAAGACTTACCTGTTCTCAAAGCACCTACAGGTCATATCGGACATAGTACTTTCAACCAGCAAGTTCATGTCTAAATCTGACCTCCCCACTCAGCTACACTCACATAAAACTCCATTAGCCCCTTCTTACACTTACCTTACTTCCTCCACAGCACAAATCCATTCAAACTTAACCCTTCCTTGTTGACTACACTACTTAAACTCTTTAAACTTTCCCCATAGCCCTAACATCCTCCCACCCCCCTCTGAAACCTTTAGCCCACCCTTTGCCCACCTTTCCTCTAAACAACTAACCACTTAGTGTCTATGTACATTTGCCGTATCTAAGGTAACCATATTTTGTGTTCAGGATGAAAAAGTTGAATGCAGTCTATTTTACTTAATGAATGTGGTTAAGTCTTTCTCATAATATTATCAGACTGTGGCTTCTGGTCAGGTGAATGAGATCATTATGTGTTGGGTTTTGTAACTTCTTCAAGCAAAATATGAATATTAATCCATTTTAAACTAAAATGCATCTACAAATACTTTTCTTCATTTATTTAAGAAAGATTAGTGATGAGTGGCTTGAAATGCTGATTTATTTTTCTGGATGACTTCTGCATGGGAAAATAACAGTCATTTACTCTATCCTGACAGATATTATGATTCTAATCACTTATTGATGTTAAAGAAAATATGGACAGAGAAGAATCAAATGTAGGCAGACTTGTAGTTTTTTATTGCACATATTAGTCAATTTGCTTAACAGATACATGAAAATACCCCAGATTTCAGAGACTGGTTTTAGAGAAGATGCACAAGAAAGAGTTTTAGCCCAAGTGAAAATAATAATGATTCTTTCAAGATAAGGTCAGTGAATTAAAAAATTAGGCCTGCCAGAGAAACCTTCAAATTTTTGTAGTCTTCAACAACCAGAAACAACAAAATAGGGCTTGTTTTCCAAAACACAAAAGACATTTTAATGTGGGTACTTACTCTGTCAATATGATACAAACGTTATAACTGAAAGCACACTTGGCAAGCTAAGAACTTGGTTATATTCAACTGGACGTATAAGAGAATTTAAGTACCTTTTTATGCACTTTTACTTTTAAAAAATACAGTATTTAAATTGATTTAAACTGTGTATGAAGGAGTGTTGAAGGAATTTTAACTGGTTATTCTGCTCTTCAGTAACTTGAACTAAAAGCTAGTGTTGGCTGAATTTTGTTATTTGCTAGTAATTACAGGTGTGGGGGTAGCCACAGTCAGTGATTTCCTGTCCTTGCATATTTAAACTGGTGCATGTGAAATAATTCCTGCTTTAAAACTTCAGCTTGGCAAGCTAAGAACTTGGTTATATTCAACTGGACGTATAAGAGAATTTAAGTACCTTTTATGCACTTTTACTTTTAAAAATACAGTATTTAAATTGATTTAAACTGTGTATGAAGGAGTGTTGAAGGAATTTTTAACTGGTTATTCTGCTCTTCAGTAACTTGAACTAAAAGCTAGTGTTGGCTGAATTTTGTTATTTGCTAGTAATTACAGGTGTGGGGTAGCCACAGTCAGTGATTTCCTGTCCTTGCATATTTAAACTGGTGCATGTGAAATAATTCCTGCTTTAAAACTTCAGCTTGGCAAGCTAAGAACTTGGTTATATTCAACTGGACGTATAAGAGAATTTAAGTACCTTTTTATGCACTTTTACTTTTAAAAATTACAGTATTTAAATTGATTTAAACTGTGTATGAAGGAGTGTTGAAGGAATTTTTAACTGGTTATTCTGCTCTTCAGTAACTTGAACTAAAAGCTAGTGTTGGCTGAATTTTGTTATTTGCTAGTAATTACAGGTGTGGGGGTAGCCACAGTCAGTGATTTCCTGTCCTTGCATATTTAAACTGGTGCATGTGAAATAATTCCTGCTTTAAAACTTCAGCTTGGCAAGCTAAGAACTTGGTTATATTCAACTGGACGTATAAGAGAATTTAAGTACCTTTTTATGCACTTTTACTTTTAAAAATACAGTATTTAAATTGATTTAAACTGTGTATGAAGGAGTGTTGAAGGAATTTTTAACTGGTTATTCTGCTCTTCAGTAACTTGAACTAAAAGCTAGTGTTGGCTGAATTTTGTTATTTGCTAGTAATTACAGGTGTGGGGGTAGCCACAGTCAGTGATTTCCTGTCCTTGCATATTTAAACTGGTGCATGTGAAATAATTCCTGCTTTAAAACTTCAGCTTGGCAAGCTAAGAACTTGGTTATATTCAACTGGACGTATAAGAGAATTTAAGTACCTTTTTATGCACTTTTACTTTTAAAAAATACAGTATTTAAATTGATTTAAACTGTGTATGAAGGAGTGTTGAAGGAATTTTTAACTGGTTATTCTGCTCTTCATCCCACCCACTCGCCCTGTTTTTGTTTTGGTGTTAATCTTAGTGGCATTGAAACTGCCCGCCCCTCAGCCTGCCTCTGGGCCCATCTCATTTGCTCACTCAACTGAGTGCAGTGAGATCATATTCTGATTTCAGGCACTCCTACTGTGTACAAAGAGAGCATCTGGGAAATAGAAAAAAAAAAAATTAAGCTTATTTCCTGCCTTTCTTGTTAAGTGGTACAGACTATTTGTAGGCTTCTGAGCCCCCAAGCCCTTCTGTGTTTGAGGGAAGCCTTCTAGCTTGTTTTTTTTTTCTTGTAACTAGCCAGTTTTCTAGTTTCAGCACTCAAATCTGTTTCTTTGATCTCAGCACTTGTTCAGAAAAAAAAAAAAAAAAAAAAAAAATTTCATCTGCTTTTACTGTACTTGTGTTTTTACCTACTTTTTTTACTTTTGCATCATCTTAAAATACTCAATTGTATTTATTACTGCTTGGTGTAACTCATTCTAAGCCTTTTGGTTTAAACACTTGGGCTTGGACCAGTTAGTTGTTTTGCACTGAGAGGTTTGTGGTCTGCACTGTTGTGGCAGAACAGGTAGCTTACATCCTTCTAGGTTGAGAACTGCTGATTGAGGGCTCAGTGTCTGTTATTCTAAAAGTGTATTAATTCTGGTTTAAGCACTTGGGCTTTCAAGCCAGTTATTTTACATTAAGAGGGTTCGTGGTCTGCACTCTTGTGGGAGGAGAGGCTGGACTCTGCCCTTCTGAGCTGGGAATTTCTGGTTAAAGGCTTATAGTGCATGCATATCTGAACTGTTTCTTACTGAAGTTGGTGCGCCTTGTTTGCTGTGGCATAGACTGGATTCGGGCCTGCTGGATCTAGCTTTGTTTGTGTAACTTGAGCACTAATCCAGACATTCTCTAAAGTATTCAATGGTATTTATTACTGCTTGGTTGTAACTTGATTAAAGTGTAGCTATCATTCAAGTCTTTTGGATTAAGCACTTGGGCTTCAGACCAGTTGTTTTACATTAGGAAGGTTTGTGGCAAGCACTGTGGTGGCAGGACAGGTAGCTTTCATCCTTCTAAGTTGGGAACTGCTGATTGAGAGCCCAGTGTCCAAGTGTATTAGTTCTGGTTTAGGCACTTGGGCTTCAGGCCAGTTATTTTACATTAAGAAGGTTCGTGGACTGCACTCTTGTGGGAGAAGAGGCTGGACTCTGCCCTTCTGAGCTGGGAATTTTCTGGTTAAAGGTTTATGGTGCCTGAATATTTGAACTGTATCTTACTGAAATTGGTTCACCTTGTTTGCTCTATCATAGACTAGATCCAGGCCTACTGAATCTAGCTTTGTTTATATACTTGTTGTTTGTTTGCTTGTTATTTCCCTGGAAGCTAATTCACCTAATACGCAACTTCTCAGCTTCTGTGGATCACTAGTGATATCTGCATTGCTTACTGTACTTATTTCCTTGTTTCACTTGAAAGAAAGTTACTGTTTGTCGTTTTTGCATTTAGTTACTTGTATCACATTGCACTCAAGTTACCTGGCACTTGCTCACTAAAGCAATTATATAAGTCAGCACTAAAAATTAAAAGCACTACACCCTCACTCCCCACTGGCCCTTGTTTTCAATTAAGGATTTCCCAATATTATTCTAGCATGTCCAAAGGTCAGTTGTCAATCTCCTCTCCGGTCCAGCTGGTGAATCTGGGAATCTTGAGGCAATGTTATAACTGCCTCATGTACACAGACAACCCTCTCCTCCTCCCACATAACACAAATACTTGCGAGAGATGCAGCTATTTAGCCAAACTGGAGGCTGAGCTCTCTCAACTCAGGACTGGCAAGACCAGACAGGAGGAGAAGGCAACTACACACACCACAAAACCAGCCTCACATAATGCTACCACTCCACTGAATCAAACACATAAACACACAAAGACATACTGGAGGCTCTGAGTAAAATTTACCTAAACAGCAGAGGCCTCCAAAGCAGACACCCAAACAACTGCTACCTCAAGACACCCCACAAGCAACACATAAACCACAAAGCAGTGTGCAAAGCAGTCACAGCCCTTAAGGCCAAATACAACACCAAACATACTTGTCATAGGTGACTCCATAGTCAGACACACTGACGTCCCACTCACCAGGCTGAACAAGGAGAGGGTCACAGTAAGCTGCCTATCGGGCGCTAGAATCCGCCACATAACACAAGCACTTTCGGTCACTCCACAGCAAGTACAAATATGACACAGTCATTGTCCATGCTGGTGTGAACGACCTGAGACGTACCTCCCTGGACTGCATGAAAAGAGACATAGAGGAGCTCTCTGATTATGTAGCCCAGGCAGGTATGACCCTAACCCTGAGCAGTATCCTTCCTTCACCAAGAATGATGCCACAATATAGAGACAAGATGATCAGCTTTAACAATTGGCTTAATGTCTGGTGTCATTCAAAGGGGATCCAGTGTCTGTCTGCCTGGGATGACATGCTTGACAAGCCACGCTGCCGCAAGGGACGGCTTGCACCTGTCACCCTGGGATTCGGATATTGGCTAAGGCTCTTGCCACCCCATAGTGCCTTTTTAGGCAAGGCTCAAATTCTAAACCTACCACCCTAGAAAACAAAAATGGGAAGAAATTGAGGGTAATGCTGCTCAATGCCAGAAGTCTAAATCTCAAAATGCACGCACTCGAGGCCCTTCTCAGTATGGAGAACATCGATGTCTGTGCTGTAACTGAAACCTGGTTCAAGGCTCCTGAGAGCACCCCGGCACTATTAGGTTTTACCTCATATCATGCGTTCGGCCCCAAAACCCGGACCACTCCACAAAAGGAGGGTGTATCCATATTCATAAAGGATACTCACACCTCCAGGTTGGTGGCAACGCATGAAGCTTCGAAACCATCCAGGTGCAACTAACAATAGGCAAAACTGCTCTACAAATTGTAGCATGCTACAGGCCACCCTCTCAAACTCAGGAACCCCACACAGCCTTCCTGAAGACACTGGAGGGTATAAATGTATCTCCAAACACCATCATATTAGGTGACTTCAACTACCCGAATATAGACTGGGAACATTACTCAAGCCCTAACTTTCTAGCCCAACGGTTCCTGGAGTTCATAAATTCAAATGCCATGGAACAGCTAGTCACTGTTCCCACGAGAGGAGAAAATATACTAGATCTCATTGTCACAAACATGGGGACAAAATGCTCCACACCGAAGTATATCCCTCATTGGTGAGATCTGATCATAAACTAATCTCACTGGAAATCCACATCCGCCCCACCCCAAACAAAAAGACCATAGTGAAGAACTTCTCTAAAGCAAACTTCACACTACTCAAGACTGGTGTGGTATCCTTCAAGGCCCCTGAGTCAGAGGAAACCACAACCCAAGCTGCGGAAGCCCTTACAAATGCCTTCTATGAACACCTCCAGGACTGCATGGATCAGGCAATCCCAAATAAAACCAAGACTCTTTCCACAAAGGGCAAACGTCCAGTCTGGTGGACCCCAGCCATTAACAAACTTTACAATAAGAGGAGAAAGCTATTACATGATAGAACAAAATCCATAAAAGGGAAGTCACCCCTGATCATTATTAGTAAAAAATTACGAGCACTCATAAAATCAACTAAGGCCAATTTTGAGAGAAAAATTGCCATGGATTCAAAGGACAATCATAAGGCCTTTTTCAGCTATGTTAGGAACCTGGGTGGAAACTCACAGATATGCTCAGAATTAGTCCAAAATGATACAAAAATCACTGAACGCACAGACATTGCCAACATACTGGCAGACAGGTTCAGTGCAAACTTCACCCCCCTCTCCCCCCCTAAAGGAGAGATAACTATCCCGGCCGAGTGTAGCCTCCCGGACATCTCAAATGCGCAGGTGAAAGCTGCTCTCTCTAAAGCTAAAAACACAGCATCAATGGGACCGGATGGTGTCCCCGGCTGTGTGCTACACGAGCTAAATGAGGAATTAAACCCGCACATAAGGCAGCTGTTTAATCTCAGCCTTACCACAGGATACGTGCCCAAGGAGTGGCGTACGGCAACTGTGGTCCCACTCCACAAAGGTGGCGCCTCTACGGACCCTGGTAATTACCGCCCCATAAGCTTAACAAGTCTAGTCTGCAAAGCTATGGAGAGGATCATAATGGAGCTCATAAACAAAGATATAGGGACTTGCAGACATTGGACCCGACCCAGTTTGGCTTTGTCAAGGGAAGATCATGCCTTTTGAACTTGGTCGACTTCTTGAAATAGTCACCAAGGCCATTGATGAGGAAAGGCAGTCCATACAGCCTACCTTGACCTTGCAAAGGCTTTCGACACAATACCCCACTCGGGTATTGTAGAAAAACTTACCAGCTTAAATGTAAACCCATATGTCACAAGATGGGTTGCAAACTGGCTTAAGGACAGAACCCACAGGGTTAGAGTTGCTGGCGCTGTGTCAGACTCCAAGCCGGTCACAAGTGGTGTCCCACAGGGCTCGGTCCTTGGCCCCCTATTGTTTGGCATCTACTTCTCAGAAGTACAGGCCAACATGGGAGGACTTTGGCTGACAAAGTTTGCAGATGACTGCAAACTGGGCGCCATAGTGGAAAGTGCATCGGACACTGATATCCTTCAGAAGGGACTCACGGAAACAGATAGCTGGTGCCAGAGCCATAGCCTGAAGTTAAACGCCAAAAAATGTATAGTCATACCCTTCGGGAAAAATAAGGTAACCCCAAGCTACCATATAGGTGGCAATCCACTAAGCACAGAAGAGGTTATCAGGGACCTGGGGACCCAGGTTGACAGTGGCCTTTCTTTTGACACTCACATTGCTAAAGTGGTTAGAAAGACCTTCTACATTGCCCACCTGATCATGAAGGGATTCACATCCAGATCTAGTGAGGTCATTGTTCCCTGTACTCTTCACTTATCAGACCAATGATCGAGTACAATGCCCCATTCGGGATGTATCTCACCCGACATCTGCAGCAATTGGAGAGACCCCAAAGTTCCTCACCAAAAGGATAAAGGGACTCCAAAATCTGTCATATGCTGCCAGATTGAAGAAACTCCAGCTCTATTCAGTCGCATACCGTCTGCTCAGAGGTGACATGTGCCTGACATACAAGGCCATGTCCAACCCGGAATTAATGGACATGCTCCACCTCAAAAATCCAAATCCACCAAAACCACTAGAGCAAGCGACTTAAACCTTAGCACGGATATAAATAGGACGTGCTGGAGGGATAGATTTATCACTCAGAGACTCCCTATGCTGTGGAATAAAATCCCGGTCCATGTGAGGCAGAGCACCTCGCTGACTCTGTTCAAGAGAAATCTAGACCTGTGGATGGGAGATCGTAGGTTTACCCCGGGAATCATCTCTGGGTCACTGCTGGACAGAGGCACAACAAACTAATGGGCACAGTATTTTTTCATATAAGGGGTGGCGTAAGCCACAATAATTTGGGCTAGGCTTATAAATGCCTTAGGGCAGATAGCCTAGTATAAACCTATGAACCTATGAACCTAGGAGTACTATGATAAAATGCATTAAATTTAAATTTGGCATGCAAAAATAGTAACATAAAACAGCACAATAAAAACAGAAGAATTTCTGCCAGCAGCATTTTGTCATCAAGTAATATGCTATTTGTTAATGTAGACTTAAAAGGGTTGAATGTACCTACATGTTATACATTTTAGTCATTCAACTCCTACCATATGATTGAAATAAGTCCTTTGTAAGTTTGCACAGATTGAAAGCATGCTTGATAAAATGCTGTTGACATGAAACCTTGTATTATGATGTTTTGCATTGCTATTTTTAACAGATCCAATCTATGTATGAATGCATTGTTACACCATTTATAGCTTTACATCTAATGAGCTAGCAGCAGTGATATGCATATATTGCGGTATACAGCTCTTTCAGAAAACTCAGCTGAAATACATGCCATTTGGACCTTTGACAGAGTCTGCTATAACTGTGTTATATATTAACCCCCAAATTTTCCATGCCTTGCACAGCATGCAAGATCAGTGCAGGAGCTCGAGCAGGCAATATGTCTGCCGTACGATCCAGGAACAGCCTGCAGGGGCGTGCACGAGCGCTCCTGCACTAATCCTGCATGGACTAAGCCCCTGTATGCAAATCACCCCAATTGCAGGAGAAATCCATGAAAATGAGGTGAATTTGTGATCCAGGAAGCTTGCAACCAGCCGTGCAGGACTAGTGCAATCTGCAGAAATGTATTCAGTTAGTAACCAAGTACATTTCTGCAAAATCCAAAACAGAGCTGTGACAGCTCCAAGTAAAGGCTGCATATCGGTTAGGAAGCATGCCAGTGACCAAGTATAAGGCCATTGGCATTGCAAACAGCCAAAACAAAAAAAAATCACCTTTTATTTTTTTTAGACGATCTCGGCTGTTTAAGTGTAGGGCTTTAGGTGTACCGCAAACGGGATCGGGGGGGATTAACAAAGTAAACCTAAATTAAGCATTCTAACTTAAATCACTATTCTGCTATGCAAGATAATGGCAGGCAGAAGACAACATGGCCAGTGAGTAGTGGTTGCTAAGGGGGGAGGCTCAGTGTGAAATCTGTAACTATGCATTAGCAGGCAATCCTACGCAAATGAGGGGAATGATACTGAATCCCAGTTTGTTTTCCCCAGCATGCTAGTCAGGTCCCAACAGTGTAAGAGTAGGAATACCTTGGTACAAGCCCAGGAGTTAGCTGACATCATGGGGGGTGTCAAGCATACTGTAAGTGGATTGGAGCCCTGTGGCCTTGGTTTGCTGCTAGCTTAGCACAGCTAAGCTAAGGGGTGTGTCTGACTCTGCCTAGCACTCTTTACAGTGCCTTAGCTGGTATGCACTCCACTCACTGGGTTTTAAAGGTTTAAAAAAAAAGTTAAACCAGGAAATAGCAGCACTGTGCAGATTTGAGCACTCTGTTTGAGCGGCGCACCCCCAGGCTTAAACAGGAAGGCAATGGGAAGGGAAAACACCAGTAGGAAGGTAATCAAGGAGAACTAGCATAGTTGGCAGGTGAAATGTATTACAATCAGACAATTACACACACAGCAGACCAGCCCAGCCCAGAACACTACTATAAACTATGCAAACACCTTCCCCTCTGTTTATTCCCACACTCTACACCACCGGTGTAAACAAGCAGGGAACTTTTAACACTCACGACAGCAAAATGATAGGGGCTGCAATAGCTATCATACAACAACTTGTGGGAGAGGCTGAGAGTGGTGAGGATGTGAATGCTGTTGACCAACCCCCAGCGAGGAGAAGGAGAAAAGTGTACAGACCCAGGCTAACCTACCAGGGGCTACATGAGCTGGAGATAGTGGAGCATTATAAGGTGGACAGGGACCTCCTACAGCAAATTATTGAGCTGTGCCGGCCACGCCTGACACACAGAACTAACAGAGGGGAACCCATCCCAGTGGATACCAAGGTATGTGTAGGCCTAAGAATGCTAGCTACAGGTACCTTCCAAAGGCCAACTGGGGATATGATGGGGATCTCACAGCCATCAGCATCCAGGGTGCTCCACCAGTTCCTGGATGTCATGTCTGCACATGTCGGTGAGCACGTATATTTCCCCAACACCCATGAGGCATTGGCCAGCAATATTCAACTGTTCCACCAAATAGCAGAATACCCTGAGGTAGTGGGTGCTATAGACTGTATGCACATATGCATCAAAGCACCACTCGGTGAGCGATGTAGGATCTACATCAATCGCAAGGGCTTCCCCTCCATCAACTGCCAGGTCATGTGAGATGCCCAGGGCATATTAATGAATGTGTGTGCTGGCTGCCCTGGAAGCTATCATGATTCCCACATCTGGCATCTGACGCAGCTGTAACAGAGATTTGCCACTGGGGACATCCCTCACGGTCACCTAGTGGGGGATGCTGGATACGCACTGGAGCAGTGGCTGATGACACCCATCCGAAATGCACACACACCCGAACAAGAACTCAATAATGAGGCACACGCATGGACCAGAATTAAAGTAGAGCATGCGTTTGGGATGCTCAAGTCATGGTTCCAGTGCCTGGACACATCCGGTGGAGTCTTGCAGTACTCACCAGCTACATATACCCAAATTGCCCTCGTATGTGCCATGCTACACAATATGATTCTGTGGAAACAGCTGCAGCAGGAACAGCACAGGGCAGGGTCACACAACCCCCCCACCATTGACAAGGCCTGCACAGGCACAGAGTGACTCGGAGGAGGAATAACCTGAGCCTGTCCCAGTAGGCAGAAAGAGTCATGCCTAGTATGCCCTGGCCTTGACAAAGAGGCAATGCATAGCACATACACTGACACAGGAGGGACCCAGGGAATAACACCTCTCTCTGACTCTCACATACAGTAAAAGTGATGCCAAACATTACACTACCTGTGCTCAGCCATGTGTAGGAAGTGTACTATGTGCATCTGACATAGGCAGCCCTGCAGCACCACCCTCAATACTGGGACACCCACAAGGTAAGTGACTCACGCATGCCAGTCAGGGGGGTTCACATACCCAACAACAGTCGCAGCCAGCAGGACAGATGTAGACAAACACGAACAAAGGCTGTACTATGACCTCTGAATGAGGCCTAAGGGTAACCTCTCCCCCCAGGCCTACACAAACAGACTACAGCAGGTCAGGCAGTGGGACATCAGTTCTGAAGGGTAGGAAGTCAGAAACTAATATGTAGGTAAATAAAAGCTAAGATCTGTAGTACACTGGTATGCCTCTAGTCAGCATTATAGATAAGACTACAAAATGAAATGGAGTACCTGACATACCAGTACAGTCATATAAAATGTGTAAAAGTATCAGGTGTGCCCCCCCATCCTACGTAGACATGTATTAACAGTCAGGTGTGCCCCCCCAAGTCCAGTGTAGAAATGTAGAAATAGTCAGACGTGCCCCCTTCCTACGAAGAAATGTAGTAACAGTCAGGTGTGCCCCCCAAATCCAGTGTAGAAATGTAGAAATAGTCAGGTGTGCCCCCCATCCTATGAAGAAATGTAGTAACAGTCAGGTGTGTCCTCCCAATCCTGTGTAGAAATGTAGAAATAGTCAGGTGTGCCCTCCCATCCAATGTAGAATGTAATAACAGTCAATGCCAAATGATCGACAGATACCCTGCAGAAACAGTATGCTACCTGTAGGTGTACAACACATAGGTCAGCACCGCAGTACAGACTACCTGGACTTGATCCACACATTCAATACAGATGGACATACCGGGCATGCTCACACACTTAGTGAAATGAAGGCAATGTCAGTCAACAACATACTGAAAGGTCATACTGGGCATGCTCACACACTTAAACACATGACGGCTGGCAGTCGCAGATGTTAGTGCAGACACTCCTCAGTATGCACCACACATGCTTTGCACACACAGTGGATAGGAATACAGACATATATCGAAGGACAACACACTATAATAAACCATAGGTAGACATACATAGATGTGTGGAAGAGGGTGACTGTGACTAGGAGCCATCCAGGCCTGTCCCACCCAGCAAACAGCCAAAGGGCCACAACCACATGAGGTTAAGATGTCCCTCACTGCAGATACTAGTCACTGGTATCTGTCAGCATTACAGACTATGTGGTGCACGTGCTAGCTGGCAACATGACCGTACAAGGAAATAGTCATCTAGCAGCTGTATACATGTACCTGTGGAATATGACCCTGTGTGTGACCACATGTGGTGTGTCAACCTCTAGATGAATGGGTTATGGCCCATGCACACACACACTGCCCACCCCATAGCCCTACTATGACAAGCCTGCTAAGGTCATCCACTGTGAAATACACCTTTGGGAGAGTTGTAGCCCAGTAATCTCTGTGGTGTGTCCCATAACTGCGTACTGCTGTAGTGTGATAAACTAGTTAGGTAGGAGTTCCAATCCCAGATATGGCAACTGTGTGTGTTTGTGTGTGTGTCTGTCTCTGTATGTGTAGAGAGCAATGCTTTTTAGGGTAGTCACACTCCCTGAAATTCAAATGCTCTACTTTGGCAAAGCTGCTGATGTCATCCACCTAGCAATATACCTCTGAGAAGGCTGTAGCCCAGTAATCTCTGTAGCACATCCTATAACTGCATACTGCTGTAGTGTGATAAACTAGTTAGGTAGGAGTTCTAATCCCGGACACGGCAAGTGTTTGTGTCTGTGTCTGTCTGTGAAGAGTGCAATGCTTTTTAGGGTACTCACACTCCCTACAATTTAAATGCTCTACTTTGGCAAGGCTGCTGATGTCATCCACCTAGAAATACACCTCTGGGAAGGTTGTAGCCTAGTCATCTCCGTAGCATGTCCTATAACTGCATACTGTTGTAGTGTGATAAACTAGTTAGGTAGGAGTTCTAATCACAGACTTGGTAAGTGTGTGGGTGTGTCTGTCTGACTCTGTCTGTGTAGAGAACTACGCTTTTTAGGACAGTCACACTCTCTACAATTCAAATGCTCTAGTTTGGCAAGGATTTCATCCACCTAGAAATACACCTCTGGGAAGGTTGGAGCCCAGTAATCTCCAAAGCATGTCCTATAACTGCATACTTCTGTAGTGTGATAGGATAGTTAGGTAGGATTTCTAATCCCAGACCTAGCAATTTTGTGTGTATGTGTGTGTGTGTGTGTGTGTGTGTGTGTGTGTGTGTGTGTGTGTGTGTGTGTGTGCATGTGTGTATAGAGAACAATGCATTTCAGGCTAGTCACACTCACTACAATTCAAATTCCCTACTTTGGCAATCCTGTTGATGTCATTCACTGACAAATACCCCTTTGGGGAAGGAGAACTCCAGTAATCTCTGTAGCACATCCTATAACAGCATCATGCTTTAGTGTGATATAGAACTCTGGTAGGGTTTCTATCCTCATACATGGCACTGGTGGATGTTTTGTCTGTGTTTCTATGTTTGTGTAGGGAGCAATGCATTTTAGGCTAGTCACACTACAATTCAAATGCCCTACTTTGGCAATCCTGCTGATGTTATTCACTGTGAAATACACCTTTGGGAAAGAGACTTCCAGTAATCTCTGTGGTATGTCCTATAACATCATCATGCTGGGGTGTGATATAGAACTTTGGTGGGATTTCTATCCACACACATGGCACTGGTGAAGGTTTTGTGTGTGTTTCTATGTTTGTGTAGGGAGCAATGCATTTTAGGCTAGTCACACTCACTACAATTCAAATGCCCTACTTAGGCAATCCTGCTGATGTCATTCACTGTGAAATACACCTTTGGAGAAGAAGAGCTCCAGTAATCTCTGTGGTGCATCCTATAACGGCGTGGTGCTATTGTGTAATATACTAGTTAGGTTGGAGTTCTAATCCCTGTGTGTGTGTGCGCGCGTGTGTGTGTGTGTGTGTGTGTGTGTGTGTGTGTGTGTGTGTGTGTGTGTGTGTGTGTAACAACTGGACTCAATGTGGAGTGGGTTTTGCAAACTTCTTATATTGTGGGCCAAGTATATAGCACAATGTCCAGTGTACAGGGATAACAGATGTGAAATAGCCAAGAGGTTGGGGTACAAATCCATATCCCTAAATGTGACATCAATGCCAGCTGAAAAACATTACCAAGCCTTGTATTACCTAGGGTACACTCTCAACCCATGTCTCATATACACACACACACACACACTTGCCTAGGCAACAGCCACTATGTTGGTAGTACCCTGCATACTGACCCATGATAGTAACCATGGTGTGATTGCAGTGGGTTACAGAGAGCATGGCACCCTGTGCATCAGTCCAATAGGCATGTACATGCCGACAGTGCACCTCCCCCATGTTCCCCACTGGACACCTACAACACCTGCGGTGCCATCAAATGTGACCCACAAAGGATATAACATGTCTGAAACACAAGCCCTGTATGGACAGATGTCACTGAAACCAGGGAATACCAGTATCATGCTATCACTGTAGGTGCAGGGCCAACTCACTGTCCATGAACAGTTCCCGCTACATGAGGCCAGGACTGGCACATCTGATGATAATCAGTATACACAACATAGGCCAGACACCCCAGGTATAGTTCCACATGTCACTGTATATGCATGTCAGATGTGTGCACATCCCAGACACTGTCCATATCATGGACTAAGGAACACATACATGGCAAGCAATGCACAGTGTTGGCCACACACAATAGTCACCCAGGTGACTGGATGGTGAATACAATGCCCACATGTATGGGCAACTCCAGACACTACAGCCCTGAGCCACAATGCAGACCATTGTCATGTGGCCTGATGCCAAGGTATACTCATCACCTTGCCTTGTATAGCCATCTGGCACCATCAACCACAACATCCCCGTGAAGCAGTGCACACATGCATGTCAGTACTGGCACCTGTGTCTGTGTGGGTGGTGTATGATGCATATGACCACATTCACACCCACTACAACCCCCATTGGCATACTGAAGTGTGCTGTCTGATGTCAGACACTGCCACATACCCTTTGCACATATAACCTCCATATGACCCCTGTGGTGCATGTGATACCTGCACAGTACTGTGTTGTGGCAATCCCACTAATAATGAGCTGTATTCCTGGCCCTGCCAAGTGTGGCAATGTGTGTGCATCCCTGTAAGAGTGTGGCTGTGTTGACGCTGGCACCTGTTCATGCGGGCAGGCACGGGTACTACACCGACCACATAGCTACCATATCCCTGTTGCAGATGTCACTCACCATCACATATATGTTCTGAGAGCTCCCCAACATGTAACCTAAGTGGCGCATCCAATAACTTCATGGACATGTGATAGCACTGTATAGTCATTGGGGGTTTGATACCCTACACTGGTAGGTGTGTGACAAAAACATGCATATGTTTTACTCTCCCACCCATCACTGGCTTTTCTGTGCCTCTGTCTGCCTCTCCCACTCCCTCTCTGGTGGATGTGGAGACGTACACCTGCTTTGCTTAGGCAGCAGCATGTGTATTTTAAGTGTGGCTTAGGATCAGCTGATGGTCTCTGCACAAATTGCAGCCCTCCTCTAGCTGATTGCATGTGGAACAGCTGTGGTAACATTCCCATAGCCAATTGCATGGAAACACACACCAATATCTAGGAACATCATGTTGCTGTTGGGCCTTTCATTCACTGTGAACAGGAACTCGATCTGTGTTTTGGCAAACAGCATCTCAGATGGATTGGGGTGTACCTCTAACAACATACACTGTGGAGACAAGCCAACACACAGGAGGGTGATGTGCCTGACCTGACTGCAGACTGTATGTGCTGCTATACTGCATTTGGAGTAATGTTGGTTTAACAGGGTGTGTGTGGATATGGCTGTCCTACATGTTTACATACCTGCCATGTCAGTGCTATGTTAATGAGGGAACACCCATCTGTAGGGCCATCTGCAGACTGGCCAGTGTGTGGTGCCTTTTGTTTCAGGTGTTACCCACTGAGCACCTAACTGTGAACTGCAGAAGGTAGTGTGAGGATTGCAGTCTGTAGATGGTGACAGCTGTGAGAGTTACCGACTTCAAATCCCTCACAGGACATATGGTGCAACAAACCCTGTTACAAAAGTAAATGTATGAGGCTATCACAGCAATATGTCAATATTGGCCCTGTGTATGTGCCTCCAGCCACAACCTTGACAACCTTTGTACATATGTCATGCAGTAAGGGCTGCATATGTACTGTACACCATAATTAGTGACATCATATCTGGTAACAACCCAGTAAGATATCAGACTGCTACACATGTAATGTATAGTAGGGGTTATATTTGATGACATAACCTGGAAATTCTGTGGTTGTGTGTACAGTACTGAGGTCTGCGTACTTATGGTGATTGTCGGCAGTGTGTGAATTGTTAATATGCACCTCGGCCTGTGTACAGACTGTGGTAGATGTCATTGTTCTTGGTCCTGTTCTATCTGATGTTACATGCTGCTCCACTGTATGTTACCCTATTGGCTTACATGTTTGTAGGGCCATACACACACATGTCCCATACCACAGACAGGCAGTGGACCACACTGTGTAGTGGCCCAGTATATGTAAGGTTAGTGTGTGGGTGGCACATATGAGGTTGGTGTTGAACCGATAGTCCATATACTGTACCATATACTAGCATGCCATATGTAACTGTGGCTGTGTTCACATTGGTTGTGGTGATGCACTTACTCACAGGTGTATGTTATTCTGTGCCATGGCATGCCTGTTAAGCCTGCTATGCCATACAGACTGTTGTGTTTGTCAGTGTGCTTGTGATGGTGTCAGTTGTGCCTTGTTATATAACATTTACATCCCAGTGTGTCAACTGAGGTCTTTACCCCCTAGGGATTGTCTACAGAGTGCAGTTAGAGGCTGCTGAGCTATACACCTGCATTACTTACCATTGATTGTTTGGTATCCTATGGCCCAGTCTGTCTTTACTATTGTACTACTTGATGGCCTTGGCTTGGACAACAACATTTGTTAACATTTCTGGACTACTGTATTACAATACCTGTTTCACAGTTGCATTACTCAGTTTATATGGACGTCCGTGTCTAAACAGCTATATGACATGGCATATACAAATGTAATAGTACACAAATAAAGCTTTCCCATTTATGCACACCTGTGTGTGGTGTTATAGCCTTTGATATTTCTGTGGTTATGTGTTGCAGGTAATGAATGTAATTTGTATGGGTGGCTCATACAGTCTCCAGTTGGTAAGATGGTAACTGTGGGAATAGTGGCTGCTCCATATTGTGTGCATGTACTACATATGTAACTTAATGTACATATCTCTGCGTGTGTATGTGTAATTACATCTATAGCTATATATATGTATACATATATATGTATATCTGTATCTGCATATATGTGTCTGTGTATATGTATCCTAGGGATGCCCATGCCATATCTGGTCCTGGTTATGGGATCTGCAACGCTTGGTAGTGTATTGTAGGGGGGACATGTTTGGCTGTTGGGGGGTATACCTATTCGTACAAGACGTATATTGTTTTAGCCCTCTAAACTCCATTAAAATTGCATGTGGACATATATGTTATTTCCCCATTGTTATCTATGGATGTATGTCCATATATACCTATACACACACACACACACACACACACACACACACACACACACACACACACACACACACACACACACAGACACACACACACACACACATATATATATATATATATATATATATATATATATATATATATATCTACATATATAGATATGTTGTATCTGTATAGATATTAATATATTTACACACACACATACATCTAAATGTTAGAATACATTCTTGGTACTGTTGAATGACTGGGCTGGATGATATGTTTTTGAAAACATCAGGGTTATATATATCTGAAATGACTTAATAGCAAATCACTTTGGCTGTGGTGTGCAGGGTCCTGGGTTCGACCCTTGCATTAGCTGTTCATTTTGTTGCTGGGTAGAACACGGGCCATTGCATACAGAGTGATTAAGGCACTTTAAAGCAGTTGTAAGCGGGTTTGCGTGGGTTTCAGCAGAGGTAAGCACTGCTAACTTCCGGTTACAGTTTCTTATACTCTGTTAGCTTCTGAATTGCTTAACCTGTGTAGGCATTGCTTACCCCCATGCAAACAGGCTTAAACCTGCTTACTGCTGCTTAAGAGTGCTTACTCCCACTTACCGCCACTCTAATTTCTTTAAAAGAAAAGAAAAAGGGGTTGATAGGAAAGTGGTGAAAAAAGGGGCACAAAGAGGGAAAGCAGTAGGGAAAATAGCCAGTGATGTGCAGGAAGGGAGTAGGGAAGGTCCATAGCTGCCCATTACTTCTACAGCAACAGCTGTGCATCTACACTGAATTTGAAGGTAGACTTGGACACTCAAACCACTGGGAGTGGGCGAGGACAACAATAATACGTTGTGATGCCAATTAGACCAGATTACATGTGTCCAGTGGACACGTGTGCGAGATGGACAGCTATGTATGGGATGAGATGTTTTTGTGGGAACAGATTGCCCTTTTTTTTTCAGGTGAGAGTGGGATGTTGGGAAGGGGTAGTAGTATATTTGGGGAGGTAGGTTGGGTAGGAAGACAAACAAGATGCATACAGGGGTGGTATATGACACATGTGGTGGATAAACACCTTGATGGGGAGGGGTGTTGGGATATCAGAAGCCCAAAAGCCCCCTAGTGGTAGCAGTGGGACTAAGGTCCCCACCCATGTACAGTCACTACTGCATCTTCACAGCCCTGAAGGTGGCTGTGCTGGGACTGAGTTGCAGAGCCAGGGTGACTCTCTAATCATGACACACAGCCCTCGAGCTGACATAGAAGATCACCAAACTGCTGGTCGATCTTTCTATGCACCATGGCCCCGACCTGGGAACGGGTGACAGGTGCCTGTCGCAGCCACTCCTGGGGGGGGGGGCTACCCCATCCCCTGAGGCAGTTCCACCCAAAGGTCCTGCAGGACCAATGGACCGGGAGGTCCTGGGTTATGCCCCAGACATGCTGGTGCCCAGTGCCATGGCCAGCTGAGAGGAGACAGGTGGATCCGCTGGGACCGACCTTCCCAAGTGTGCTATAGTGTTTAGATTTCATCATCATAGTTGGGTTAGTAATTGTCAACACATTCCAGGGTTAGGTATAACAGCATGTATAGATATTCCCATTAACCCAGACACCAGATACGGAACAGCTTCATGGCAAAAAGAAAACATGCATATATGGGACCACAGTGGTAATAAGAACAGCATGCAGGTACATTGATGACACCATGCCACCAGTGTTGAAATAATTCAATATAGCACATGCATGGGAATCATTAAAATATTTATCAAACAAATGGACATTATCAGAGTCATTACATACCAGTTGGGGTGGGTATGTTGATTATTGTTGGAGATCTAGTGGTGGGGGGGAGAAAGATGTCAATTAACAACTAGTATATTCTTATAGTCCACATTACTTTCCTAGTTAGTGTTGTTATCTGTACCTTACAAGTCTTACTACACTACCCTATAGCCTTAGTTTGGACAGTGATATGGCTGTTGTCATCATTACATATGAACCTGTTTTACCTGCAGTATATACCTCTTACCTGGTATACCTGTGGAGGGACTGTTTGTTAACACTAACTAACTGTTTCTACACATACTCCCGGATTCCGGGTTGATGTTTTGCACATAGCTATCCAATTCTTTCTGCACAGACTCTGGCCATGTGTTGACCACATGCTGGTGTGCCAGGACATATCTAGAATATTGCCCTCTTCCACCTTTAGTGACCTGACGCACACATATACATGCTTTCCTACACAGTTATATTATGTAGCACAGTGTGGGTGACAGTGACCAGTGATACTTTATTATTCAGAGAAACTGCAACACTCACAATTCCCTACAATACCAGAGTGAACAGTACCAGTACAGGTTATAATGGTCTGTATTCCTCAGCACAGTGTTTGTATCCAACATACCTGTGGGAGCAATGTTTGTTAGCACTACCTGACTGTTGCCACACAAAGTTCCAGATTACACATTAGTATTATGCCCATACATCTCACTCTGTTAATGTACACACTCTGGTCACAGCTTGACAACATGGGAGTGTAGATAGGACATACTTGAAATATTACTCTCCTAACAGTTTTGGGGGTTGCTACAGTGTCAGGTGTGTTCTCATAGATGTTTGACAATCACTTGTATTCCCTGTTTGCTGGTTAACATCTGGGATCATCCCACAGACTTACCAAGGGGACAGGGGGACAGGCAGCAGATATGGGCACATATACTGGACATTCTGGCCTCATCTGTACAGTTGTGGGGTATGATTCTGTATATCTCCTATCTGCTTTCTGTCTTATTAATCCCCTGTGCTTTTGCATTCTGACTTTGTATTACAACACTCTTATACAGATTTCCTAGACAGTTATATGTTGTAGGACAGTATGGGTGACAGTGATGTGGAATACCTCATTATTCAGAGCATCTGCATATCATTCTTGTATTTCTGGGCACAGTGTTGGTATCTGACAGACCTGTGGGAGGAATGTTTATTAGCACTACCACATGTCTGTCAGATGCCAACACTGTGGTAGTGGGAGGAATGTTTATTAGCACTACCTGAATGTTCCCACACACAGTACCAGATTCCACATTACTATTATGCACATACATCTCACTCTGTTACTGTACACACTCTGACCACAGCTTGACAAATTGTTGTGTAAATGGGACATACATGGCTTCTTACTCACATAAGGTATTGGGAAGTTCTAGTGTGCCAGCTTTGTTCTCATAGATGTGTGTCAATCAGTTGTATTTCCTGTTTGCTGCCTATACATCTGGGATCATTCCACTGATTTCCCAGGGGGACAGGTTGATAGGCAACAGATATGGGCCACTTTACTGGACATTCTGGACATATCTGTACAGTTGTGGGGTATGATTCTGTATACAGACTACTACCACTGGCAGGATTTGAACCGTGTCTGTGTGTGATAAAAAAAACAACAGTTCACTTTTCAGTTGGATGTGCTATTCAGTTTTTGTTGTCTGCATTTTTCCTGTTTACTGTCTATGTGTCTCTCAGTTGTACTAAATGGCCTCTGGGGATTACACCTGTCATATACAGGCATTCCTACACATTCAATTTATGGTGCACGGTGTGAGTAACAGAGTGCTTACTACAACAGTACTATTACATGATTGCAAATTTACATTAGCATATGATACCAGAATATACACATGCAGTCCAGCAGTTAGACCTGTTTTATCAGGCTATTACAATTTTATTTACATACAAACAATATGAGACTCTTCCTGCCATATTCCCTAGTGTATGCAGTACTTGCCTTGAACAATACAGGTTTTATACAGGCAATTAATTTACTACTACTTTTAGTTTTATTTCCTATGACAGTAAATGCATGAGTATTACTGACCTGCCTCACATTGCAACCTTGCCAGGCGACTGATGTGGGCCTCCTGGTTTGCGGCCTGCTCCACTGCAGCTGTGGGGGACATAAGAGAAATATTTAGCCATATATATATATATATTCATGATATACCTGAGCTGGCAATTATTACACACATTCTGGGGTGATACTTACACACGGCTGGAACATCTCCTACTGCTCTAGCCTCTTGGACCACTCCTCCAAGAGGTTTCCCTTATGCCACTTCAGGTCAGCATAGTGGTGCCTGACCTGCTCACCAGTTCGGGGTATGCCAGTGGCATTGGTGAGGTCATAGGCTAGATGGTCCCAGGCCTCTGCCTTATATTGGGAGCCCTGGTACTGGGCCTGCAGCAGTCTCTGATCTTGGTCTTTGACAAGGAGTCCTGCCATGACCTTGGACTCCTGGATGCACCAGTGCTGCACTCGAAAGAGCACACCTTCTCCCCTTACTGCCATAGTGCCTGCAAGGGGAAGCTACAACCAGTTATGAGATGTATTCCCACCTCTTGGGTTTAAGTAGGGCTGATTTCCCACACTTTTCCATGATTGGCCAGTTTTGAAAAGGCTAAGTTATGAGCAAACCTGCTTACCTGTGGTTGGCATTATTTAAAGGAGTATACCACTGAGCACAATGAGTTAGCTGCCCTACACATTGCTTACACCTCCTAAGCTGCCCTGTGCAATGCTTATCATTGCTTACATTAGACTTTGCATTATAATTCCTTTTTAGCATTGAGTTATTATTCATTACACCTTATATGTATGTCTGGTATCCATGATTAATGTGTACGTACACTTTATGGGGTCCTTGTGTTTTACTGAGGACTTCAACACTCTATTATAATTACACCTCACTTCTCGGCTTACTGATGTACTCCAGTTCACATATTTATGTTATGTAGTGGGTTATGGAACATATGGCTGTATACTGATTCCTTTCACAGGTTCAGTTTTGTTTTACTATGGTGAGGACTTGTTTGCTGATACCTTATTCTTCTGTACTTCTGTGATGGTTTGGTAGTTAACTACTGTGACTATGCTGTATAGGGTCCTGGGTTTGAGACTTGCATTGCTGTTTATTTTCTTGATGGGTAGAACAAGGGCCATTGGATACAGAGCGATTAAGACACTTTTGAGCAGTTATAAGCGGGTTTGCACGCTGGTAAGTGCTGCTAATCTGCTGTTACATTTGCTTACAGAGAGTTAGCTTTACAATTGCATAACCAGTGTAGGCATTTGTTACCACCATGCAAAAGGACTTAAGCCTACTTACTAGTGCTTTATTAATTATGACACTGACATCTCACATTTACTGCAGTACTTCATTTCATGAGAATATGTCATTTAGTGGGTTATTCAACATTACTCATAATGTGCTTTGCCATAGGAAATGGAATGTGCTGCAGTGGGACTCGAACCGAGAATGCCAGCTCGTAAGGTGAATGCTCTGCCCACTACACTATTGCTATGCTGTTTCCTTTGCATATATCTTCCATGTTATCCTCTTCAGCTATTTAAGCTGCATTAACCATAGCAAAGTGATGGGCATATCCGCGCACCTATGGTTAGCTTTAATCAGATTTAAAAAAAAATAAAGGGTTGGTTTCTTCATTTTATTTATATATACTGTTGCTGTTGTTCACAAGGGGGACTGTTGATGGGGATATGAGGTCACCTATGAGTGGCCTCGCTCATTTCATACCCCTTTCTGCTGTTCTTTGTTGCGGGGGCATGTATATTCTGAGAGCTCTGCTCTCAGACATGCCCCCTGCACTCTTACATGCTCCATGTAAGCCAAGGAGCTCAGGCAGCTCACCTCATTACTATGCATGGCATGCTACCATCTTGCTCCTAAACGTCCACCTCCGTGCAGGACTAAGCTAGTCCTGCACGGAGGAATAGTAAATCCGGGGGTAAGATTCCAGCCATGACCTGACATCAGGGACAAATTAAATAAATATCTGAACTGAATAAATACATCTACAGAGCAAATAAATTAAGTTGTTGTCAACTGTTTCTGTGTTTAAACCTAAACAATATATTTCCCAATAGTAATGTGGTTGAAAATCACCCTGCTGGAATTATTTTAATGGAAGGAAATTTGGCTGGAAACTGAAAGCTTTTAAGCTTTAAAACTGATTTCTTCACACTGCTGGATGAATTACTGAAAAGTCTCAAACGGTACAGTTTGTATATTACTGGGGAGGCAGTTCATACCTCTCAACCACTTAGAGCAAGAAATCTGGACAAAGCCATTAAAAAAGTGGGACAAAGGCCCAAAAATAGGGCCAATTTCTAAATATTTCTCTTACAAACTTAGAAAGTTGATAGAACAACAGGTTTTGCATTAGCATTAATTTTCTGACAGGTATAAAGTCTGAAACTCAAATGTCTGTCATTATTTTCTAATATCAGTCTTTAATGATTTGCCACTAATTTGCCAGAAAAACAGAATTTTATGAAAAACAGACCAAAAATATGAGGCAAAAATCTGGACATTCTGTGAAAATCTGTACAGCTGAGAGGTATGAGGCATTTATTTAACTCTTTCATTTTTCTTGAAGATTTGATTAATTAAGTAGTAGATAAACTAACATCAGCCCAGAAACAATATAACATTTATTGAACACGTGTAAAGTGATTAAAAGAAAGTATTATCCATTGCAGTTGAAGAAATTGCCTCATGAGTGCCAAATGCAAAGTTCTTTTCAGTGCCAGAAACAAAGAAAGGTTCTAAATGATAAAGCTAGACGAAGCAAAGTCTAGATTTTCCAAATTTGCAAGCCAGTAGGAAGGTACAGATTCTGGATACTTTTGTTTCATATTTCATTACTTCAGTAGGTGTTACAAGGAGTTCTTTATCAAGGAATTCAAGACTTTGAAAAGCTTAATAAAAATGACTTATGATCAAACAGTGAGCATTAGAAGAGCATCACAAACTAAACTGCTAGGTGTTATAATAGACAAACAGTTAACCTTTGATCTACATATCCAAAATCACATTAAAAAAAACATCAGAAACTAGGCACCCTCTATAAGCATAAATTGTACCTCAAACCTCACCACTAGACAAACCCTTGCACTATCCTATTTGCTTCTTTCACTTTTGTACAGTGCCCATTTGTTCACTAACCTTCAAAGCTCCTTAAAATCCAAGATTGAGTCCTTTTATAACAAGGTTGCTAGGTTCACTACCAATGAACCGTACTCCTCCCATCACTGCATCTCCCTACACAAACTAAAATGGCTCGAACTTTCCCATCACCTAACCTACTTGCAGTTAACCACAGCTCACAATATCATTACCAAACCTTCCAATTGTCCATGCCTCACCTCCCTGTTTACTCTCCATAAGCCATCCTGACAACTCAGATCTCAAAATCAATTCCTTCTAAAAGTGCAAATACCCAATCTAGCAGTTGGTCAATCTCTCTACTCATGTACCGTTGCTAAAACTTGGAATTTCCTACCCAGCTCTATCAGAACTATTTCCAATCACATATCCTTCAAAAAGTCTCTAAAACAGCATCTTAGCCTATGTCAATATACACATGGCTACGACTACAGGGCATCTTCCCCCACCTGATCTCACTAACTTTTTTCTACCCTCTGCTTAACAGTTATGCAACTATCTCTTGCTGTCTTCACTCTACATATCCAAAGCAGATGATATATTGTACTTTGTATATTTTGTATATAATGTATACTGCCTTTGTTATTCTAGCTAGAAATTTATGTTAAAATTGTATGTCTGTTTTTTTTAAGTTGTTATCTCTCTATGTATGTAGAAAATGTGATTGTATTTAAATTTCTTTTGTATGTGGAGCTTTTCTCCCTGGGCCTGTTCTGAAAATGGGTACTTTTTGGCCCAGTGGACCATCCCGGTAAACAAATGCAAATAAATAAATAAAGTCACATGAAAAGCATAACAAAACAATATAGATATAGCTGCTAAATAGATTAGTGGCTTAATTTCAAATTGAAAAAAAAAAAAGACAAATATAAATTGAGAGCGAAAAATCTGAAATGCAAGGGCTACATTCTGAAGTCAAAAGAAATGATACTGAATTAAAAGAAAATCCTCATAGTTTTGGTAAATAATGGCCTACAGTATGGAAGTCAAAATTCAGAGCATACATGCATGAATGGGAATTCTGACAAATAATCCCCAGTCCTTACAATCTACAGTTTAATGGGCAAATGGAGAAAACTATCCAAACATCCAAAATTCTTACATAAAAGAGTTGAAGCAACTGCTATAATGATTTTTTTACCATGTTAGGATATAGATATGATGCATTTCATAGATTTAATCTCATAGTTGATCTAATTTACTGATACCAAAAAATAAGTATAAAGTCAATGAAATGCTGGAAAGAAATAAGCAGAAGTAGAAAAAAAACATTTTGACAGCAACTGCGGCAGGCTACTAGATATGCATGTGTGTGCTGTTTTTAAGCTTTCTGGTGTTACATGTATGTCTGTGTAGATTTGCTTGCAGCAGAGTTTGACATGTGTTGTCAGTGTTTACTGGAGTTGTGCACTAGGGAATTTGTATTTCTGTCTTTGACCATGTAAGAAACAACTATTAGAAGTTCATAATCTCTTCATGTGATAACATTATTTATTAACAGTTTGATTTGGTTGGGAGGGTGGCCTAATGGTTAAGGTGTTTGCCTTACAAACACAAGATGCAGGGTTTGAGTCTCACAAGGGATATTTGGCTAGGCTTACAAGGGCAGTTAGCCTAGTACTAACCTATGAGCAAGTGCATTTTCGCAGCTTATTTATTTGCTTTCTATTAGTGATTGGCTTAGTCCCACAAAGCATATTCTGTTTTCATTGGAGACCTGAACGGGTTCTGATTATGGAAAATTTGGCCAGGATACTGGGTAATCAACCTACTCTATTTGATAAGTTCCATGGAATATATTGCATCTACCTGAGCTGCCACCATCTTCCCAGTACAAGCAAATGGGCCTCAGTTTAACATCTTACCCAAAGGATAGCACCTGAGAAGTACATAACCATCTCCTGTTTCATACTGCAGTGAGTGTTGGAAAAGAAATCCAAGCACATGGTGTAGAAATAGAAGACAGCCTTTCAACATTCTGGCTTCAAATGCAGGTGCCCTACCTGATGACCAGTGACACTGATTGATTCATGCTCTTAAATAAAGTTTTGCGTGTTATGAGCTTGTCCAGCTATATGAATTAGCTCAGATAATATATTTGCCAACAAAGTAAGATAAAATGCTGGTGAGTAAAGTGGTTTGGACTTGCATTTGGTCCATGTCTGAGCAGAAGATGTGCATGATTCTTTTTTTTGGGGGGTCCCCTACATCACCCCATGGTCTTCCTACTCAGTGCCCCACATCCATGCTGAGTCTGCCAGCTACTCTGATCCCCTTGACTTTCTCTGATTCTGGTGGAGCTAGTCGTGGAACCTAAGGCCATCCTATGGGTCTTGGGTTGTCAACATTCTCCTAACCACCACTCCCATCTCCCAGCACAATATTGCAGTGAAGCTCAAGGGGTAAGCATGCAATGGGAAATGTGACTTATTAACCTACCGCTGTAGCAGCTCAGTCATGCCCACTACCCATACCCCTTTGTGAGCTATGCCCCTGCAAAAAAAAAAAAGAGAAGAAATGCTTGAGATTTGATCTTCTCCTGAATTTTTGGGTACAACCCCTGCTTTTCCATCAGTCATCTCAGTCTCTAATCAAAACCAGGTCAACTGGGCTGTAGTCAAGCCTTTATCCTGCTATACCCCTAGAGCAGCCTAGATGTGCATGAATTCTGGTCTTGCCTTATTACTTCACTGATCATAACACTATAACTGCCATCTTTTATCACTGTAAAACCACCTCACCAGCATAAGTGCTTTAAAGCCAAATGATAAATACTAAAAATAAACTTGATATTAAGACAAAAACAACAGTGCCAATTTCTGATGTTAGTCAAATAACTAAATAATCTAGCGGGAACATCAACCCAAATAATAAAACACCAAGATCACCTATTACTGTTTTTAAAATAGTTTATTTTCAGTTGAGTGGTTTCATACAAGATAAGTGCAACATAGGACTTTATCAGAAATAAATGGTTTGCAACCTCAAACACAACTTATAAAAACTTTCTTGTGATCATGTGACTAATGTCTGTCACCATATGGAGTCGAATTAGCCACAAATGAAAAGGTATGAAACAATATATACAAAAAATATACAATCATAGCAGTCATGTCAAAATATTGTCACAATGGCAAGTTGTGGACTGAAATAAAATAAAAACACTGAACATAAAGGAAAGACCAGGGCTTTAATAAACACTTGAACACTAAGCCATTTCATCTATAAATTAGACCCTATCAGAGTAAAAACAAAAATCATTAGCATATTTAAATACATAGTGGACTGATAAAAATCAATTATAAATAGCCAATCAACCCGGTTTGTAGAAATTGCAGCTTTGTACTTAAAGGTACAGATACTAAAATCATCCCCAATAAAATCACTGCAGTGACTATAAAAAGAGCACTTCAAAATATTTTATGGGGCTAAAGAATAATAAATTCATAATAAATAAATAGATTTTTTGTATATAAAATTATTAATATCTAAAACTTGTTCAAAGCATTTCCAAGACATCTAAAGGGAATACGTTAAAAATGTAATCAATTTGGACCCTTTGTAATAAAGCTTCTCTCTTCTTAAGAATGCTTAAAATAGATATTGAATCATTAAGGCCAGGAGTATTTAAAACATTTAGCCTCAATTGCCAACAAAGTTCTTTTAAATATAAATTGTTTTCTATATCCCCGCATAATAGTGTCACCTATATTCTGTCGATATCACAAAATAAAAGTCCTTTGAAATCGGAACATATGATAGAATGTCAAAATAAAGCATTAGTCGTTTTTTTTCTTTTTAATATTGTAAACATGTTCACTTATTCTGTCTCTTAGTCTTCTTGTTTTGCCCACATAAAGGCACAACATGAGGAACACAAAGCCAAATCCATCAAGTTTGCAGTACTACAATTAACTTTTCAAATTTTTACAAAGCATGTTGATTGGCTATTTATAATTGATTTTGTCAGTCCACTATGCATTTAAATGTGCTAATGATTTTTGTTTTTACTCTGATGAAGACGAATTTATAAATGAAAGCTATTAGTGTACAAGTATTTATTAAAGCCCTGGTGTCTCCTTTACATTTGGTGTTTTATTTTAGTTTGGTGTTTTGGATGTTTTTTCAGTTACAAATTATGGATTGATTTTAAGTATCATTAACTAGCTCACACAGTTATGGATCACATTAATTATGTATGAATTGCTACTGATCATCTTATAATAGTTGTGCATGAAAAAATGAGTGTTGATATGGACAATATTTTAATTAATCATATTTATAATAGTCATTACTACATGCAGGTTTTAACTGATAATAATATTTTTTTCTTTTTGTATTTTTAGCATTATTTTATCTTTCTTTCCCTTGCATTCCCCACATGCCTTTACCACAATGCTCTCCCTTGTTGTATTATCACAGAGACCTTTCCATATAAGTATACTTTCGTTGAGTCTTATAGGATCCCATCAGAAACTTCACCATAGCTATTGAAGTTTATACACGGTTTTATTTCTGTTAGAAACCACTCTGTAAAATACTTTCACTGTATTATATATGCTAACAGTCTATTGAAAGAATCCAGTTTTCTTGGATTTATCATTTTTGCATAAGTAATTGCATTGTAGTTTGATAAAGGGCATATCATCACCTTTATCTTTTCTACATTACAAACCAAATAATTTGAAATATATACCATATCAGTTCTTAACTGCATTCCAAATATATAAGAGTTGTAAGTGTAAAGCTAACAAAAACAAATGATTTAGAAAGTATATTATCATCTAAATGATTAAGTAACTCAGAAAAGTTTCTGAAAGCCTTAGCTGATGCTGGAATTCTCAGCTTGTTAACTGTACTAATATAGTTTTCTTGAAGTAGACCATTAGACTCTCCTGCCATTATTATACTTTCCATCATATTCAAGGCAAGAATTTCAAGATACTTTCTAGAGAATTAAACTCCAGTCCCTGTAATCCAGCATACCTTTGATAAAGTTAATATTCTGTTTTGATATATGATAATGACCCTACACCTTATACCTTTATCATCACTGTACAAGCAAACAACCACAGGCATTACAATAGAATTTCCCCATAAGTCTGTTGTATCCTTTTATCCTCTTTAAGGCCAGAACTTTCTAGGACTGTATATTCCTTTGTATTTAATCTCATAATATCATCTTCCAATAAATGAATTATATGTAAAACAGCTTGTATTTTACACATTTTTAAATATTTAAATAAACTGCCTTTCTTATTGCCACTGTTGTGGTTATTTGCATTTAAGGAAATACATTTTAAAGAAGAAATCCTATATAAATCACATACATATTGCTATTGCTAGTTACTATCTTAACTTGCGACATTTACTGTATATACTGTTGATAATCAATATCTTGTTATTGTATTAAAGCCAACAACCTGTAATGTTGTTTACTATTGCAGCAACTTTGTATCTCTATTTATCATGTACATGATGTGGAGCTTTTCTACCCGGGCATCCGCTGAAAAAGGACCTGCGTCTAGTCGGAATTTCCCGGTAAACAAATGTAAATAAATAAATAAATAAATAAAAATACTATTCTATGATCTCCATAGAAACCTAAATCCTTAGAATATTGGTTTTACAAAAACAAAAGGAAAAGTATGGCTTGAAATCTTATTTTATTTGGCATAGTCATAAGCAAAGAATGAACAATATCAAAGACAACTAAACTATCAGTAAAGCAATTTCCTTCCATGGAACGTAAAGTTACTGGTTTGACTAGAAATCATACTCAAAGTTTCCTTCTAACCCTTGTTTGCTCCCCTACACCCACTTATGCTAGTTGCCCTTACTTTAAATATGTAGACTTCTATACATAACATTAAATAAATATACTATTTACGTTATTTATAAATATATTAAAATGCTATTTAAATTATAAAGGTCAGAAAAGAAAAGCATCTGTTTTCATTCTTATTTTAATATATTATTTTGTACCAGTTTAAACATATTTAATTTTTAGGTTCATAGGAAGTTATCAGGTATGCAGTGAATGAGACTATTCTAGTTTTACAAAAGCCCCAGAGCACTGTCTAGCCAAGCAATTTACTCAGTCACAAAATTGGCAGATAAAGGTTGTCTGAATCAAGCCATGGACCACAAGAAACAGCACATCAACAGCACACAATATTAATACCACACCAATTGTCAGATATTAAACCCCCAATACTCACATCATTAACTTTCTCAAGAATGTTCATGTTTGAGAAACAAAGTCATTTGCCACCAACTTTGATCACCAACCACCATTTATGAGTTGCTAAAGGTATCCTTATGGCAATCATTCAATAACCCTGCCTGAATGCTCAAAGTACAAAGCTTCAACTAATATGTACCAACAATACTGTACAGGAAACACACACACACACACACACACACACACACACACACACACACACACACACACACACACACACACACACACACACACACACACACACACACACACACACACACACACACACACACACACACACACACAGACACACACACATATATATATATATATATATATATATATATATATATATAGACACACACACACACACACACACACACACACACACACACACACACACACACACACACAGGAGATAGAGAAAGATTTATTTCACTTTCATCTTCTCCATCATGTAGTACTTTGTATCCATTTAAAATGTACTTATTGTCTAGGTTCATAGGTAGCCATCTGGCACACACTGAAGGAGACCATTGAGAAGACCACCCCTGACTCCCAAAAGACCCAGAACAGAGTCTGGTTGAGTAATCTGCCCACAGTCATAATATATGCAGGTGAAGGTTGTGGGACTCAAACCCTAGACCAAAAGAAATATCCTGTTAACAGCTCATAGCTTCAATTCACTAAACTGGCCACCACACATCCATCTCTCCCCAACTCTCATGTTATTAACTTTCTTGTGACTGTTCGAGTTCCACAAGTAAAGTTACACGTCATTCACTCTGGCATCCAGAGCCATCATCAACTATCATTTTTGTAATACTAAAAATATTCATGCAGCTGTCTTTTAATAATCTTGTCTGAATGCTCAACACACATATTCCTGTCTTAACTGTACCAACAATATTGTACAAAAAAAATCTGCTATAACTTCATCTCCCTTATCATCACATAATAGGAGAAAATTATCAATTTAAACATATATTCAGTCTTCATGTTCACAGGTAGTCACCAAGTACATGCTTAGAGAGAACATCGAGGTGACCATCCCAGCCTCCCAAAAAATGTCAGAGCACTGTCTGGCCAAGTAACCCACTCAGAGTCACACAGTAGACAGACAAAAGCTGTAGGAATCAGACCCTGCATCACAGGATGCAACTTGTCAACAGTTCTTGGTTTCTATTCACTACACTGATTGCCAGACTTCAAACTTTCCCCAACAGTCATTTTAATAATTTTCTTAAGACCATTCAAGTTCCATAAATAAAGTCATATGCCACTTACCGTGGCACCCCAAGCTATTACCCACCCAGATTTATATGAAGCTAAAGGTACATTTTAATAACCCTAACTAAATAATTAAAGCATTTACATTCTTACTTTAATTATGTACCAGCAATGCTGTGCACAGAAAAAGAGAAGGAGAAAATCAGTTTTAATTTGATCTCCATTGTCAGTATATAGCAGGTTGTAATCATTTAAATATTTGGTGAATTTTCAGGTTCATAGGTAGTCACCAGGTATGCAGTTAAGGAGACTACTCAGAAGACCTTCCCAGCTTCCCCAAAGCCAAAAAGCACTATTCAGTTAAGTAATCTGCTTAGAGTAATGTAATAGTCAGATGAAGGCTGAAGGAATCAAACCCAGAACTGCAAGAAACAGCCCATCAACACCTCATAGCTTCAATCTATTACACTAACCACCAGATGTCAAACTCTCCTCAGAATTCATATTCATACTTTTTCTAGACTGTTCAAGTTCCATATTCGATAATAACAATAAGAATATGTTAGAAGATTCAGTCACATTGCATTATTAACACCTCTGAATGCTTAAAGCATATATAGTCTTGCTTTACTAATATGTGTTATTATTGTGCAGTTAAAAAAATATAATTTACTTCATTATATGCTATTAAAATGCAGACCCTAAATAAATAATCTGTAATCATTTGATAAGCTGAAGTGTCAACTAATGGTTGACTTTCACTTCTCCCAGGTTCCAGGTTAAAACAAATATAAAGACTATTCTGGCAATTTTGCTAAAACTGCAAATAAGGCTTTCCTAAATGAGAATATGCAAACACAAATGCATGTGCACACACACACACACACACACACACACATATATATATATATATATATATATATATATATATATATATATATATATATATATATATATATATATATATATAGCTGTTATTGAGGTGGTTGAATGGTGCAATCATCACAAAAAAAGGTAGGCCAGCTGATCAAAATTCAGCTCATTGAACATTGCTGGCTTTTTTTGCTATGAGATTGCGAGCAGTAGATATCAGAAAGTTTGCCCTTTCCCGACTGTAGAGCACTGGTATATTTAATTAGCAGTTCAGTGTTGGGGTGGTTGCGGGGGGGGGGGTTGACTCTGCAAAAAAGACATTTTATTATTTTCAATTTTTTTTTGATTAACCATTTTTTGTTGATCTTTTTGCTCTCCATTGTATGAGTATATAACTAAGTGTCATAAAGGGCAGCTGACTGAATGACCAGCTACACTGATACCCAGAACATTGATATTTATTTATTTTTTTATTTTATTTATCATTTGTTGATCGGGAAAGTCCGACTAGGTTCCACAGAGCCTGTTTTCAGCAGAGGCCCGGGGGGAAATGCTCCAGATGCATGTCTTTGGAATGTGGGAGGAAACCGGAGTACCCGGAGGAAACCCACGCGAACACAGGTAGAACATGCAAACTCCACACAGAAGGCACCCCAGCCGAGAATCGAACCGGAGAACCTCTTGCTGTAAGGTGACAATGTTAACCACTGCACCACTGTGCCGCCCAATATAATAACATCAAAACAACAAAATTTGACATATTTTGTGTAGGCTGAGGAGATTACTCCAGAATGGAATAAACTAATTGCAAGTGTTTTTGCAGAGAGGCAAACCATGTGTTTGTGTTGACTAAATGGTGTCAACCAAACAGATGCTGACGTACCTGGTGATTCAGCCCAGTACCCACAACCCATATCTATCTATGAATATAAAAATGCAAGACTGGTAAAACCAGGTTAAAACATAAAATTTAACACAGGAAAAGAGGGAATGAAAAGAAAATAATTACATGTAGACATACTACTACATATAATTCAGATTTGAAAAGCAAATTATGCTGTATCTGTTAACATATTTTTGTCACCTTTTACTATACTTTTTCACTCTTCCAGTGAGGAGCTTATCTATACCAAAAAACAAGTAATTCTAGACATATTTCATGACATTTGATGAGCATTTATTTAAATAAAACAGTATATCCAGCAGGTAAAGTCACTGCATTTCTTCTCTTTTCTAATGAACAACAAACAGTAAGTTCTGCTATGGAATCCTCTCTGACCGTGTAGCAAAAGTCAGAGTGAATTAATCCACAACTTAAGTTTCTGTCTTGAGCTTCTAAAACATTCTAAACTAATTTTTGTTCCTTAAGCAATTGGAGGACTTTTAGTTTAGTCTGATAAAGCTTTATATTAACAGAAAACTGCCAAAACTATGATGATACATATTAATAATTTGCATGTTATGTAAATTGCTGTGAAGCAGTAGAGTTCTACCTGACAGAACATGCTAAAAATGTTAAGCAAATATGTTTTAGACATTAATTAAGTGGCATATACCTGCAAAATAAACTTTGTCAATGTGGATAAATTTTTTTTAAAAAAAAGAAGACATACGTAGGACAGAGCTTACAAAACAATATGTTATATATACAGTTCTTGTCATGAAAAATAAAGGCCATGGGTTAAAAATTATGAGATAGTTAAGCTGACCAATTCAGTGAATAATATTTATTCTCAAGACCTGCATTTTAAATCCTCATTGAAAATAGATAAGAATGCCACACTGAAGTCCAGAAAATATACTCAGAGATTCAGAAAGGTTACCACCAGTGCTAAACACTTTTTACCTCTGGTAATTATTTATAGTTTAGAGGCAAGCCTACCAAAGTGCGTTGCCTCCAAGAAGATCAGCCCCATAGCAGCAGTCTCTGTGGCATATCAAAATTACAAATGAGGCATTCTTTGGTAATGGTATATTCAACTTAGCCATGTACTCATCCATGGAAATGCCTGTGGTAAAGCATTTGCATAGCTGAGGGATTCAGAGAATCACTTATCTGAAGAAGTTAGGTCAGAAAAAAGTTCACATTCACTCATTACCTTCATTGGGTGAGATCATGTTAGCTGGAAATTTTAGCAGACGGGTAATGGTGTATGAATGTGTGTGTATGCTCGTGTGTGCATGTGTGTGCACGTGTGCATGCGCGTGCGTGCGTGTGCATGCGCACGCGTGTGTGCGCGTGTGTGTGCGTGCGCGTGTGTGTGAGACAATAGGCTTAATTTAGATATACTGAAAGCTTTAATTAGGGGATAGAGTAGGGGTGTATGTGTGTGTGTGTGTGTGTGTGTGTGTGTGTGTGTGTGTGTGTGTGTGTGTGTGTGTTCATGTTTGTGTGTGCTTTAATGTGTTTGTGCATGTCGGAGAATGAATAAGGAGTGTCTGTGCCAATGTGATGCATGAACTGCAAGAGGTATTTACCACAGGAAAGTGCTGATTAGATTAGTGGTAACACCATGTGATTCAGGGATGTGCAAATTAGCTTATAAAAAGATCTCTCCTTATTGCGGCTAATGTGCCCATGAATATCATTTTCCTAGAGAAACAGACCAATTTTTGGCTGGAGCCCTTAGCACGAGTGGTGAGATTGAGAATCCCAGTCACAATCTTGTTTGAAGTTTCTATAGCTATATTACCAGTTAGACAAAAAGTATACTTTATTTAGATATGCACATTAGTCCATTGTATTACAGTTCTGTTTTCATGAGTCCTTTTGAATTTTGTTAGAGCAAAGAGTTTTCCATCCAACTCTCTCTTCTTGTCTCTTTAAACTTGTATGGCTCTAGACTATTTCTTCCTGAAGACTGCTGATTTCTTTAGCTTTAAGAAAGGAAAGGAAATGGAATCTTCTGAAGAGTCAAAAGTATTTCTTTCATCTGAAAGAAATATGTTTAATCTTGCTGGAGATAAAAGATGGCACATAATGCCACTTTTTAGGGACTTTGCCAGTTGTAAGTTACATTACCTTCTGTGAAAAGTTATTATCAAATCTGATGAGAGAGCTATCAATTTTCAGATAGAGGATTTGCTCATGCAGTTGTAATATCATGCTCTTTGTCCAGATGTGAAATGAATTTGACAGCTGTACACCTGAGAATACTTCTTTCCTTAACTGATAATTTTGTGAGAGGTCTATGAGTTGTATCTATGTGCACCATCTGAGAAGCCCCCCTGAAAGTGTTAACACTTTTGGAATCTGGCTGGTAAATAAATCAACTAAGACACACCAAAAATTCTTAACATAATTTCTTCTTTCCATTTTTTTAGGTCATTGTCCTTATCCAGTAGCCAGTTATTTTATTTTAGCAAAAATTTGGTTTGGTTTTCTTACTCACCCAGTCTTCCCTTGATGTCGTTTAAACTTGTTTCTCTGGAAACCATCACACTTTAAGTGATCTGTTGGTATATATCTTGACAGAATTATTTTAACTATCATTTTTTGAGCAATATAATTTGATCATGAGACAAAATCAGTATTGTCTATCACTTTTAAAACTGATGGATCAAGTTCAATAACAAAATCACATCAAAAAATCTCTAATAGTACAGAACAACTGATATCTACTGCACTTAAGCTACTATCTTGCCCACACCCCCACCCCCAAATGTGCCCATGGTTAAGCATCAATGGCAGAAAATTCACTGTACTTAACAACAGCATTCCATAACACATTGCATATTTCTGTCCTCGGATGACTACATCTTGGTTCAGATTCTGGTAAGTGCTCAACACTGTTCCCATCATAGTTACTGCTTCTTTATTCCAAATCATACTCCTTTTAGAGTGTTTGCCATGTAGCAGAAATGCTTCTGGAATTGTGTGGAATATTAACTGCAAAATTTAATGCACTGATAGTTAAGACTGTAAAGACTGGTAGAGAAGGATGAAGGCTGCCAGCCTAGTCAAATAGAATTTGATACATAATTCTGGCATTTGTGAATATAAATGTAAGGCACAGGCTTGTTTCTTAAATGAAAAAAAAACACTGTAAAATGTTGAACTTCAAGATTGTAGCAACATTGCCATCTGCTGTAAGGAAAACTAAGTCAAGCATTTCAAATCTTTCTTTTGAAGTTAAAATTATTTCAAATCTATCCTTTCATCTGTAGAGCTCAGAGTCAGTCTGTCTGGGCTAGCACATTTTTCTATTGTTTTAACTTAAGGGCTAATTACTAGAGTGTACATGTGAAATGTCTTTTATTGTTGTTGCTTCCTGAGTAGGTGTTAGCTTTTTAAATAATGTAGCCTGTTGGCCTGGGAACCCCAGGCTAAGTGTCAAAATGATGTAATGTGTTTACTGGGAAAAACTAAGTGTCAAAATGATGTAATCTGGGAGGACCCAGCAGAAATGTTTGTTAGTGATTTTAAAAACTATTGCTGAGAGAGAGACTGTAAGCATTTTGATCTTGACTATCCAACTCAGCACTGCTTATGCTCTATGTAAGTAAGTTACTTTAGAAGTATGTTTTCTTGTAGCAATTGCTAAGAATTAGAAAAGATTAGACTTAAGTGTTTTTCTGATATGTCAGAACTGCACTACTGAATTATTTGAAGTTTCTGTGTGATCTCTGAACTCTTGAATGGCACTGTGGTGTAGTAGTATTGTCTTGTGGTTTAGTATTTATTATTAAATATTTTTAAACCCTTTTCAACTGTGGCTGGTTTATGTAGAGATAATTTAAGCTCTAGAGTACATTGCATGCTTATAAGTGATTCTGTACTAAGCCCTTCCATTAAGCCTTGATTACTTAGTTACACTACTATTGGATAATAGTATTTCACAGTAATAATTAGACACCCTTTTAAAGGCATTTGGGTAGCTGATAATTATTAGCTGGTGGTGGCAGGAATTACTACTGTATAGTCTGGGTATAGGGGCACAGCTGGAGAAGCTGTGTCAGCCTTTCCCAGGAGTGTCTGTGAAGTTGTATAAATGCTTATCTCAAAGTGTGTGTGTGTGTGTGTGTGTGTGTGTGTGTGTGTGTGTGTGTGTGTGTGTGTGTGTGTGTGTGTGTGTGTGTTTGTATAAATGTGGGAGAGATAATGGAGGAGGATGCCTGTGCCAATCCAATGTCATCAGTGTTAACTGCGACAGGAATGTGCAATGTATACTTGAAGTAGTTAAGAGCAATTCATAGATATGCAAATTAGATGATAGTGAGTCTTTTTGTCATTGCAACTAAATTGCAATTTACCATACCATGTAAACAGCCACTTTTGGCTGCAGCAATGGGGTTCTTTCTGAATCACAGGGCATTTCTAAACTAAAGTAAGACTACAGTGAAGAGATGTATAAACAGCAGCCCCCCCCCTTTCTGTCATTATTTTTTATTTGGCTTGGAAATATTGAAAAAGCTTTATAGGACTCAATATTACATTAAGTACTAAATTCAGATATGACTTTGATTTTTATGTTAAACCTGCATAACTCTGAGGATGCCTTACAATGATGTGAAGGCATTGCTTTATTTTCCTTCACAGTTAAATAAATTACTTACAGTTTTTCTAGACTAAGGAAATAATAAAGCATATCTGTTCTGGCATAATTCTGTGAGAAATGTACTACAAGTTGATATCCTATCCTGTTGAATGCAAACCTATCAATCTGAAATGATTGAGAATAATGGCACTGAAACCAAATATATGAAATACAAAAACATCTACTCTCCTCCATATGCTTCTCCCGTAGTTAACCGTACTAAATTCATCACACAACTGTGACTCACCAAAAGGGGTAAACTATCATTTGCTAGAAAATGTGGTGGGAGACTAATAATGCAAGAGAAACCAGATAAAGGAGTATTGTTGATCACTTAATGATCAACCACATGTAGGATAACTACTCCAGACCTCCACAGCTGTAGATATTGGTTATTGTGTCTGATGTCAACACAGTTCTAAATTACTCTGATTCAAAAAAATGCTCACACTGCTGATTTTCTTTATTGAATAATATTGAAAACATGGTTCTTTATCAGATTTTGCCAGGAGAATGCAAGTTTGTGTTTCTGAACTTATAACGGGTAAATCAGTTTTCCTTATGAACTATCCAACACCTGACATTATAAGACAGCTTCCTTATATAATGTAGCTGCTGTGTGTGCATAATATTCTGCTGAACAACTTTTCTGTCAATATAATTAAAGTCCTTGACAAAGTACATTGGAACTGCATTTTTAATGCTCTAGATTTTTATAACATAGCCCTGAAATACCTCTTAAACTGTCTTGAATAAATGCATGGCAGCCTTCAAATTAAATAATTTCATACTGATTTCCATTCTATTTATCGCAGGAAAACATCACGGTTGATATTCCTTACTATGTTTTATCTCACCATGGCACAAAGCCCCTCACTTATTAGAACATGAACCTAACTAACTCTCATACATTGCTAGTGAAGAGGCAGTGAACAAGGACAGATTACCCTCATACAGTATTTCTTCATCTGTACAATACCTGATGAATAATTTCCTGCTACATGATGTAAAATCTCAAAATGGTCACAATCATTTATTTTTATTTTTAGTATTCAGAATTATTTTGCATGTAAAATAACTATGCCACATTCCATCATAATCTGGAATTAATTGCCAGTTCATTGCATGACCCAAATTGTTAAAATGCCCGGGTATTCAGTTTACCTTCAGTGGTCCTCGAGTACAGGCTATCACTTATGGCACGCTGCAAAGCAATCTGACAAATGTTCAAACCATCTGAAAAAAAAAGAACTTATAAATTAAATACTGGCTTGCAAAATGTTATTTATCAAGATGCCTCTTTTTTTGGATTATCAAATATCGAACCATGGATGGAATATACCACCATGTGTTTTTTGTACATAAACAGGAAAGAGCTCAACATAATTTTATTTGGAATTTGTCTAAGTCAGGAACTAGCCAATAGTATAATTTTGTCTCCATGAGTAAATGATGTCCTTTACTGCCAAATCAGAAATTTTGAATTGTCATAGAATGCATGGTCATAGTGATTTTTCTTGCTCAAATGTAAGTGTTGGTTCTTTTTTTTTTAAAGTTGTGCATCTACTTTTTTCACTTTTCAGCAAAAGCTGTGATGATTTGAATTAATGTTAACTCCTTCAGTGAGTTGCAAGAGCTTCAGTTTTTTGAGCCATATTACACTTTTATGTAACTTTATTGTTTTTGTCTCCCAGTGTCACATTGCATATTTGTTTTCTTTTGTGAAGAACCCTTAACGTGTTTTTCTTCTGACCAAGTACAATGACTGACCTGCAATATAGCAAGTAGATACTGTTGTGTTAACCTATATATGACTTCCAGTGTTAGTATAACCAGCTTGTATTCACAAAATTAGCATCCGGTGTTACCTTTCAAATTTCAACTGATCTACTCACTTCTGACTTCAGCTGTCTTTATACACTTAGTTAATTTACTCGCATCACTGAGCTTGCCTAGTTTGCCTGTACACCAACCAATATAATTAAAACAATAGAAAAACAAACTGTTATCTACTACCCATCTCATACCTTACTTATCAGATCACTGTTTGGCATTTCTTTTAAAGATTTAAGGCTGTGAAAATGGTAGGAAATGTTTTCTGTCTGCTTTATACAACTAACTAGATATTTTGTCTTGGACAATGCAAATTAATCCTAACAGATTCTTCCTCAAAATGTCTCATCAATATTATGTCAGATCAACCTTGCGTCTTAATGACTTATTAAAAATGAAGACTTCAGAACATGATCAAAACATTTATCTATTTCTCAGTGAGCACACGGACTTTTATAATTTTTTTTTTAGAATTTGCCACTGCAGTGATTTTAACTTCAATACCATCACTTTTTAAATTCTCATTGTCTGTTTTCCTTCTAAATTTTTTAAATTTGATGTCTTACATTAAAAGCAAATGCCTTATTACAGGTATCTTTTAGCTAAAATGGTATATAACATGTTGAAAATAAAAATCACTTATCATAAAGACAAATATTTTGCAAGTTAGGGTAGGTAACAGTGATATTTTTCATACTGACATTTACTTGTCTTCTTACTTTAAATTATAATATTTTTATATCAGCTAAGACAGAGGTGTTCGGCTGTTTTGGTTTGGGGGCAGCATATGCTTGGAAAGGTTCAGCAGGCGCATTATTCAACAAATATCTGTACACCATTTTAAGTTAAAACTAAAGTTTAAGCAGGTTGATAAGATCCAGATGAAACAATTTGATGGGCTGGAATGTGATCCATGGGTCACCTGTTGGACATCCTTGGGCTATGAGGTACTTCATGATATTTTCTTTGTTTTTCTTCCTAAGCTTTGTAGAGTATGAATTTCTACAGTTTATTATTCTTACAGATTTTTATTACATTTTGGAAGTAGGCATTGATCCATTATGTTAGATATTCTGTCACTTCTCTTTTATAAATCATGCTAAACTCTTTACTAACATGTAGGACTATCATTCCTTCTTTACTTCTGTCTTTTCTTTATGCCATAAATTGCATATTTAGTTTCACAACAAAGATCATCGAAGGAGAAATTGTACAAGAAAAGCAAACAGAAATCCAAACTGCATAATCCCAGTGAACATGACAGAATGTACTCTGCTTGTTGGAAAATATCAAGTAGTCACACAGGGAACCAGAAAAAGTAAAATAAACCAAAGCTACAGTCAGGCCATGATAAAAAGCCAGTCAGAATGAAAGTTAAAACATTTAATACATATAATCAAAATAAGAAATAAAGTTAAGCACTTTCATCCCTCATCATTTCAAAGAGGACTTCATTAGAACTGTATGCAAATGCCTTAATCCAGTTAAAATACCTTGTTCACTTCAAGCAATTCAAGTCTTAAAGGTACAGTGATAGCAAAAAGGAATACATGTTATACAACTAATCAAGCCCTGATAGCATGAGTAAAAACCTTAGTAAAAGCATATATATTTATCCAAATTATTGAATAAAATAAAAAATAAGTATTAGAAAAGTAAACAATGCATATATATGTTATAAAAAACTATAACTTCAAAGTATGATACAATTCTAATACTTTTAAAACACTTTTGAGAGACGTGTCCATTTTTAAGTGATAGGTGTCTGAGGGGGACACTAAGAGCTTGTGAGCACAAAATGGAATTTGCTTGCCACACCCCTGGGTAGAATAACTAGAATATTTAGTTTTATTTTAGTTATTATTTTCTGATAATATATGGCTCATTACATTGATTGTAATTTTAGCATTGTTTACTCCCTTCTTCTCTCCAACCTTTGTTTGAATGCATATTATATTTATTTACTCCCTTTTCCTCTCCATCCTTTGAATTCATATTATATTTATCTGCATCCTTATTTTTTTAAAATTGTATTGCTATTAATAATTAATAAACATTAATTCAAAATGATCTGATTTCTTATTCTTATAACCCTACCGGTTATGTTTTATCACTCTTTAAAAAATGTGCTGTTCTGCATCACCAATTGAGGGTGGGGGTGATGAACAGAAAGCTGCTTACTTTTTCCTGTGATGTTTTTTTTCTAAGCAGTTAAATAAAAAGTAGAGCACCTCTAACCTCACATTCAATAGCTCAGCATTTTCTTCAGACTTACTACATTAAAAAATACATACATTTTGTGTGTGTGTGTGTGTGTGTGTGTGTGTGTGTGTGTGTGTGTGTGTGTGTGTGTGTGTGTATGTGTGTGTGTGTGTGTGTGTATTTGTGATATTATCTCATGCTAAGGGAAGTTGTGAGCCATGAGCCTGAAGACTGAGTGCCTTACATCTCCTTGGATTGTATAACCTTCTGTAGACTTTTGTGGTTTGAACTTTACATTTAGCAGTTTATTCATGGTAAGTATGTGTTTTATAGTATGTTTGGCCACCCATTCAAAATAATTGATAGATGTGCAGGGTTATAACTTTCTAAATGTGTGGAATATTTGGGCTAACAGTTTTAGAGTAATCATTTATGGAACTCTTCTATCAACCTGCTGTGTGCTCTTCAACAGCCCACTTTATAAATAGGTGCTATCACTACATACAGTAACTATATTGAGTTCTAGCAGGAGAAGGAGTCCAGATGAGGAAACTAATGCTATCAGCAGCAAAATGCTTCAGATATGTGAATATTGCTTTCTAGGTAACACAGCTTGAAAAAATATTCACAAGTGTAAACATCTGGGTGACAACTTCAAAAACTGAAAGATATATAGATGAAATCATAAATTCACACCATCATTCTTAAGCTGATTTAGCTGAAGATATGATTGTTGCACCCTAAAAATATTCACAAGATAGCACACGTTGAATTTATTTCATTGGGTTTCTATGGTAATTGTTATGTGTGTTTGACTTATAATTTATTTTATGTATTTGTTTTCATGTAATAAAATACGTTTGTGTGCTACAGCTTCAGATTTACCTTTTAGAACAAAGAATGACTGACAGATTTGTGTATATGTTTTTAATTTGACTTCTAGGTTAAAGTAACCTTCTGTTGCTTTGATGACTGTTTTAGCTTCACACTATTTTCTTTATGTGTTTTCCAGCACTACTTCATTTTCTGCTTTGGAATTTTTCCTTTTCACCTTCTTCAGGAGATTGTTTTAACTTATTGGTTCTCTTGTACTGTTCCTGATCTGGTAATGTACTTAAATTTGAGTTTTAATGCTTTTACTACTATACAATGCATTGCATTTGTGCTACAGATTTGTTTCATGCTTTGTTCTATTTCTTTTTCATTATTATTTTTATGCAAAATTAGTAATGCATTTGAGTTGGGGATGTGTATTTCTGGTGTTTCGTGTAGCTTTTTATTGATTTATTTTTTTGTTTGTTTGTTTTGTTTTTGTTTCCTTTTTGTTTTGGGGGTATTTCTATAATTTAGAGTTTTCCACTGCTAAATGGCTCTTCAACATGCTGGAATTTTTTTGGGGGGGATTTTGAAGTCTACAAGTGAGTATGGATCTGTGAGTGAAAGTAAGGTCTAGATCACATGCACCAGCTTTTGTCTGGGATTTGATGGACAGGCAGCTAGAAATTTGGTGGCTTTTTTGGATTGGAATAATTCAGACATGGTTTAATCATTGCCCTTCCCGTGGATAAGACCATATTCTAGCATGTGCTTATAAAGGTAGTATTACATCTGCATGACTGAACTACAGTTGCAACGAGTTATGGAACAGATATTATTATGCATCTCAAAGCAGACATAAAAGAAGAGAAGGTATGCCAAAATGTAACCATTTGTTTTTTAGAAAATACATATAATCCATGCAGAAAATGCATACATTTTCAGCAGTTACACATTTTGAGCTTCAAAGAGGAGAAACGTTGTTGCAAAAAAAGAAAACATACCTATAGTTGTCAAATGCTATTCAACACCCAAATGTATCCTAAACTACCTTAAATGTCAGCATGTATGCAGTCTGCAGTGAAGCAATGTTAACCATCCAGTACAAAAAATGTAAACTATCAGCTTTCTTTACAGTCAGCAATAACTATTTTCTTTGCCCCTATGTTTCCCAAATATATCAAATATTCTTCATCTTGTTAATAAGACTGCATATCCTGTTCATCTGGATTGTAAACAGGATCTCTGAAAATCACCTCAGGCAGGTAGACCCCCCCCCCATAAGATTACAGTTTCACTCCAACATGCAGAAATATATTTGACACATTAAGTAAATGCATTCGCAACTTTTGACACACTTGCCCTGAGCATCAAAATAATAACAGGTTATTCAAAACAACATTTTCTGAAGTCTGGAACTCCTGCCAAACAAAACAAAGGTCAGCGTGCAAAAAGGAGGATCCAGCCATAAGAGAAACTCACTCTGATGGACTAAAACGGACCTAAATAACATCAAACTATTGAAAGAGGGGAAAAACACTTAAATGAGGTTCAAATAATTTAGCAACATAATATAAAATATGCTGAAATGATATGGATTAAATTAAGAATATTAACATTTGATCATTAATATATTTAGTAAGTTTCATATTCAAAAATGAATTTAACCAGCATATAAAATTGATATAAGCTAGGAATAATACAAAAATTGTTGAGGCAATGATAATACACAAGGGTCCAAAAATTTAAAACAAAAGTTTAGACCCTTAGCTTTGCAGCCCCAGCATTAAATGCCGATGTGATAAAAGAAGAGCAGTTACCATGGTCACAGGTTCAAGACCCTTCTACTGGTGGCTTTGGTTTCCCCCATGCCTGTATTGTAGTAATCCCCACCCAATGGTGTAGATGTATGCTCATTAGTTTAGGAGTGTGTGTGGAGGTATGACAGCCACTCCAACTTACACTCACTCACACACATACACAACAAACACATGCACAGCCCTCTACAGACCTGATTGCACTCACACTCTCATCCATTCATCTGTTCTACGTGTCCCCCTCCCAAACTCCGCTATAGCTATCTCCCAGTTGGACACACACTCACACACCCCGCATACATACTCATGCACACACCTCCTAACCCTCCCTTAACACTAAACTCCCCAGCACTTACCTCTACTGCAATGGATGAATACAGCCAAAAGGCTGTGTTCACTACTGCTATGAAGGAGCAGCCATGCTAATCTACATGGATAAACAATTTCATGAATCACTAGATGAGTAGATAGTTTGCTAGAGACTGCTCTAGAGGAGAGAACACATGGCTAATTAGTATAATCCTAGCTCACTAACTGCCTGTGGAGCACAGCACAGCCACAGCCCTATGCTGTGCTGTATGACTTTGTGCTAAAGGACCATGTTAGGGCTCTCTTTGAATTTGAATCTGTTACCACAGAGTGTACACATCAGGTACATCTTAAAGTAGCCTTTATAAAATTTCCCCACAGTCTTTACATAAGCAGTCTCTAAAACTCCAGTGGCAAAAGCAAATAATGTACAGAGTATCTGTCAGTATCAGTACATTTATTACACACGGAGGTAACAGCCAGTGAACTGCATATTCTCTACCCGAGGTTCGGTAATATTCTTCTCTGTATTGTTATTATTGTTATTGTTATTATTATTATTGTTGTTGTTGTTGTTATTATTATTGTTGTTGTTGTTGCTTTTATGAAACTTGGGCTGAACTTGAAAAAGGTCCAGTAGCACCCGTGTACTACCATGATTAACAAATATAAAATAAAAAATAAATAAAAGTAGTAAAGATAAATGTCTAATACCTGCAGGAAGCAAGCTCCACACTGTGCGATCTGCTTTAAAGAAAGCATGTTCTTTCTGAATTACAGTGAAAAGATCCCTTTTAGAGTAGCTGCTTGATCTTGGGTTATAAATGAGCAAAAAATGAGAATGACATAGAATAAATTGCAAGAGGATACTGCTCTGTAACTTCAGGAGTTCAAAAATTAGGCTATTTAGTAGTTATATACGTAACGGTGTTCCCTGGGCCAGATAGGGGGATAAAATCACATTTTTAGCAGAGGCATGAAGAAGCTGAAAATTTGAAGATGGACAGACCTAAGGCAATAAGAAGTAATAACACATTCTTCTCTTATTATTGTCCATGGAGGAAAGAAGCCTTTTGGTTTAATAGAAGGATATTCACTGAGCAATGGTCTTCTAGGCTAACAATTCAGTATGGTGAGAGAAGGACAGAAGAGAGACCAGTAAGACCTAAAATGTTTCTATGAGATCCTTCAGTCTATAGGCATCAGATATAATGACAGCAGGTACACTAGACAGCTACTGGGACTTCTCAAAGTCCACAGTATGAGCTTGGTCAGTGCTGACAATTAATTAAGCGTGATCCACAACCAGACATTAACTAGATAATTTGGGGTACTCTGTAACTTATTTGCAGTTGTCTCCATTGTCTGGAGAGTTAGGCTATCAGCATGCAATGCCCTTTTGGAGTATTTGCTGTCTAGGATAAGTTCATTAATAAATGGGAAAAGTAAAGTGGTGCTGTGATGGACCCCTGATAGCAAGATTCAGTATCATAGAGCATCTGATAAGGTCTAACTGAGAAAGACTGTGTTCCTCAAATAGTTAGAAAACCAATAAGGGGTCAAAGCTGAATTGTATGTGCCTGAGTTTATGAAGGAGATGCTGATAGTTCAGTAATGTTGTTGTGTCTTTCAGCTTTTCCCAGTCAGGGGTCGCCACAGCGGAACTCCGATCTACTAATGATTGGCAGTAGATTTTTAAGTGCCGAGTTGCCAGCCCTGACGCACAGTCTTCAATGAAGGTACGCCCATTCACGCATGTCGCCACACAGAAGACACTTTAGCTGAGAATCAAACAGGACAACGTCTTACTGTGAGGCGACAACGCTACCGCAGCACCACCACCGCAGTTTTGCAAAGGCAAAATACTGCACATATTGTATATGTTTTACTAACCTTTTGATGTATCTCTGTCTGAACACTACACTGCCACTTTCCTCCTGAGCTGTATACATACCTCTCAATGTCTTAGAGCAGGAAATCCCCAAAATAGGAACACTTTCTAAATATTGTTCTTACAAACCTAGACAATTGATAGAATAACAGGTTTTTCATTAGCATGAATTTTCTGAAGGGTATGAAGTCTGAAAGTCAAATGTCTGTCATTATTTTCTGATTTCAGCCCTCAATGATTTGCCAAAAAACACAATTTTATGAGAAACAGACCAAAATTTGAGGCAAAAATCTGGACATTCTGCAAAACTCTGTACACTTGAGAGGTATTGTTGTACATCTTACAATTATTTCTGTTTATTCATTTGTATTAATCTAATTGGTTATTGTTTAATTTTAACATTTGTGTACTCTCCTGGGTTATGTTTGAAAGCAGTCCATATGGACCAGAAATCTACGCTGTTTAACTTCTATCCATATTAGTGTAGACTAGGTTTGCTACATGGTAGAAGGTGGCTGTAATGTAGCCATGGTGGGGCAAAGGGAGAGACTGCTTTGCACACATGCTGTAAGGAGGGGCACTATTGGCTGGTGCTAATGGAGTGAGCATGCAAGACCAGCATTCATGTATGAAGTTGGGAAAATATTGTGTATTCATATACAACTTCTGATTCTGCACTCCCTGTTCACGTGAGTCTGTGCTGTAAACTGTATGAAGGTGCTTGTTATCATTATAGCATGCACAAGCTTTATTTATTTAATTTTTGTTTTTCAAGTTAGGATTGAGGAGGGAGCACCTGTAGAAGTAGTGTCCAGGGAACCAAATGAGTTAGTTACAGCTACGAGTTTGGTACCAAACCCAGACCTAAAACAAAGCTGTAAATGACATAAAACTAACATTGGGTTGGGAGGGTGGCCTAATGGTTAAGGTGTTTGCCTTACAAACACAAGGTGCAGAGTTTGAGTCTCACAAGGGATAATTGGCTAGGCTTAAAATGGCTCGCAAGGGCAGTTAGCCTAGTATGAACCTATGTGGACATTTTCTTCATCATGGTTTTGAAGAGAGGTTTGACCTTCAAAGTCTTCAATTAAGAATAGGCAGGACCAGATAAAAGCCTGAAGACCTGTACAAGTGGTTTGGTAATATAAAGGTTAAATGTTTCAGAAACAAAGAGGAAGACTATATGTCCACCAAGGGCTATAGTTTGGGAGACGCTGACCCTCCTCACTAGTGATCCCTGTACTGGTAGTCCACCTCCTCAGTTCTTCATTTGAAGACCAAAAAAAGAAACAGGTCCATGCTGTTGTGGTTGGTCCTCCTGAAATGCAGGAGCCAACTAACCATGCTTCTCAGTTTCTTAGTGCAAGAAACAGATTTTAAATAGCACTCTTATAAAGTTAAAAATCTACTACAGTAACAGGATTTGTGTTAGCATGCATTTTCTGAAGGATTTAAAGTTTGAAACTCAAATGTGTATCGTTATTTAGTGCCTTTAATTCTCAGTGATTTGCCAGAAAACCACACATTTTTTGAGGAACAGACCAAAAATTTAAGGCAAAAATCTGAACTGTTGAAAGGTATGCCCAGCCCTTTTCAACTGAGTAGCAATTTAAAAAAAAGTACACAGTTGGGTACCTGGGCCTGTTTAAATGCAGGAGTCAGTCAGGTCCTGTTTCTGTGCCCTGCTTGCTAAGCTTGAACAAAAAAAAAAAAAAAAAAAGAAAAGAAACAAATCTGTTTTTATGTTAAACTGTAGCAAGCATTTGCTGCAGTTTAGATCACACAGGGAGTTCTACATTGCTCAAGTTGAGAAAAAAAGCAAATGTTTTTCTTTTAAATTGTAGGAACTACTTACGGCTTAGACCACACAGGGACTGCTACAGTGCTCAGGTTTGACCACAAGTGCAATACTGGCTTTTAAAAGCAGGTATTGCACTAAAGAGTTATTGGGATCGAGTGATCGGTACCCCTAACACTTTGCTCCTGGGCATTTGTCACTTTTGCCCCATACTAGCTACTCTACTGATGGAGAAGTGAGCAACTGCAAGACTGATAAATGTGAAACTTTGAGATAACTAGACAGGGGGTATTCCTTTCTTTCAAGGAAGCAGCAGTAGAGTAAAGTGTGAGAAAATGAATACAGCCTTCGCATCAAAATCAGCAATTAATGTCCTAAACTACAATCTTACCACAGTAGTTATTAATTAGTAGTTAATGTCCTCATCTATGACCTTTTTATATGTCAGTAATTAAACTCATCAGCTACAACTGTGCCACAAAAGTCAGTAATTCATGCCGGTGCTATATCCTGACCATAAAAGTCGGTTGACAGTGAGCTTGGCTACAACCTGAATATATAAGTGAGTAGATAGTGTCCACGGCTGCATAAGCAAATAATGTCTTCAGTTACAGCTTTACTGTTTAAGTGTGAGAGATGGCTCAGAGAATCAAGGCTTGAGCTGTTATGTGGTACAGGGTTTGATTCCCACAACCCTCCTTTGTCACCAAGCCACACATTGTTCCTGAAAATAGATTGTGGATCTACTTGGTGAACAAATGGTTATTATTTTATTAAGTCAGCAATTAATGTCCTCAGGTACAACATTATTGAAATACGTTAGCAAATAATATCCTCAAATAAACTTTGACCCTTAAAGTCCGTGATTAGCTAAAATATGACAATAAAACTCAATAATTTATATTCCCAGCTAAAATATGACCATGAAAGTAATGCTTAATGCCCTCAACTACAACCTGATTACATAAGTTGGTAAGTAATGTACTGAAATACAACCTGGCAATTAAAGTCTGTAATTAAGGTTGTCAGATACAAATTTATCTTGTAAGTCAGCAATTAATGTCCTCAGCTACAACCTATCATGCCCTCAGCTAGAGGCTTACCATAAACTCAGTAATTAATGTGCTCAGCTACAACCTTACCATATAAGTCATTAAATAATATCCTCAGCCACAGCCTCACCATATAAGTAACTAATTAATGCCCTCAGCTGCAGCTCTTCTATATAAATAAGCTCATCTGAGAAAGCTGGATTTTATATCTTGCAAGTTTTAAACATACACTTTATTAGATGTTGATTAAGTAGTATTAACTCACAAACTGTAAAATGTGAGATATCGATGTAGTCTGCTTTTACTTATCTTTTATAGTAGATATTGCAAAAACAAAAACATTCCTTCGTCAGCTATCCTTGCATCATAATTAGGGTCTTGTCAGCAATCATCTTTGTAGAACATAACAGGTATTCTCTTAACTAATGTTGAGAACTTAGAGGGTCCTGATTTAATCAGATAAATGCCGCATTACAATTTGACAGGCTATTGAAAACAGCAAGCATATAAACTTACCAGTAAAGAAAAAGAGAATGTAATTTATAAAACATATGCAAATAAACATACTAAATGTATTGTGCAAATTTTTCATAACTCAGAAAGTGATTGCTCCTGAGTTATTTTAAACTTAAGTATTTTTTTATCATTTAATTAAATGGATATCTATGTAAAAAAATGAAACCGTATTTGAGTTGTTCTCTGCAGTAGTCAGGCAAATGGCTTTTAACATGGACAGTGCTAATGAAATCCCTTTTCAAGTATTCCCTTTCTCATTCTAAACTTCTTATCCATCAACTTTTCAAACCAGTATGAAAATCAGATACTGAAGACAGCACTCTGAAGGAGGAAATACAACATCTGCCACTCTTCTCTTTTGAGGCTGAAGAACACTTCACACTGTAAGTGTGCCCTCTTCAATAAATATAAGACTTCTCTAGATTAAGACCTAAACCCTTTTGAGAAAAAAGCAAAATCTTACTTTTTTTTTTGCTTTGAAGATTTTATTTCATTGCATCCTGTATATCATCTGTCTGGGAGGTCTACTTCCTGACATCAGGTTTCCTGCTAAAGCCCTTCTGAGTTATTATTACTACAGCTGCTCTAAAACCTTTGAATTAAAACCACTAGTACAGTAAAGCTGTTTTGTCATACACAGTTCTTAAATAAATTTCATTACTGTGACATTTCACTGCAGTACAACTATATTTGAAAATGCTTATGGCATGTCTGTTTTTATTCAGAATACCAGTTAGTTTAAGCTATTTGTATTATTTCTTTCCTACTGCAGAATTGCATTTAATCTAATAGAATGGATTATATGCTGAACCATGAATTATTCAAAGGTGTTCCTACTTCTGTCCATAGTCTCCAGAGAGTATGTCTGCTATTGTCCATTATGCTGGATCATTATGCACTTGATGAATTTAATCTTTAATGATATCAGATAGGATGGATAATGCATGAATAACAATTTTCCTGTAATAACTTCTAACTAACTTTTCAACAAGAGTGAATAATTCAGACACTATTTTCACGTCAGTTTCAGACATTGAGTCAGGTAATATTTTCTCATCATCCTGGATTGCTTTCACCACCAAAAAGTTTTTATATGAAATTTGTACTAACATTTTAGTCAAAATAGCTATATATAGCATATACATATATATATATATATATAGCAAAATAGCTAATAGCTTTTCTTTGTGCTGGTCCCAAGACCAGATACATGGAGATGGTTGCATCAGGATGGGCATCCGGCATAAAATTTTGCCAAATCATACAGGTTGACAACAGTACAGATATACATACCGGATTGGTCGAGGCCCAGGTTAACAACGACAGCCACCAGTACTGTTGGCCAAGAGGGTGTTGGCAGAAATTGGGCTACTGTTGACCGAAGGTGGAGAAGAGGGGGAAGGCATGCCCAAAGGCAGGTAAAGGCTAGGACTGTGGTAGTGAGGGTCAGAACTTTGAATGTTGGCAGTATGACTGGTATAGGGAGAGAGCTAGCTGATATGATGGACAGAAGGAAGGTTGGTATATTGTGTGTGCAAGAGACCAGATGGAAGGGGAGCAAGGCTAGGTGTATTGGAGGTGGGCTCAAATTGTTTTATCATGGTGTGGATGGGAGGAGAAATGGTGTAGGGGTTATCCTGAAAGAGCAGTATGCTAAGAGTATTTTGGAGGTGAAAAGAGTGTCAGATAGAGTGATGTTTATGAAGCTGGAAATCAATGGTATAATTATGAATGTTGTTAGTGCATATGCTCCACAAGTTGGGTGTGCGATGGATGAGAAAGAAAAATTTTGGAGTGAGTTGGATGAAGTAGTGATGACTGTACCCAAGGGTGAGAGAGTGGTGATTGGAGCAGATTTCAATGGGCATGTTAGTGAAGGGAACAGAGGGGATGAGGAAGTGATGGGGTAGGTATGGTGTTAAGCAAGGGAATGCAGAAGGTCAGATGGTAGTGGATTTTGTGAAAAGGATGGACATGGCTGTGGTGAATACGTATTTTAACAAGAGGGAGGAGCATAGGGTGACATACAAGAGTGGAGGAAGATGCACACAGGTGGATTATATCTTATGTAGAAGGGCCAGTCTGAAGGAGATTGGAGACTGTAAAGTGGTGAATGGGGAAAGTGTAGTTAGGCAGCATAGGATGGTGGTTTGTAGGATGACGTTGGTGATCAATGAGAAGAGGAGGAGTGTAAGGGCAGCACCAAGGATCAAATGGTGGAGATTGAAAAAGGGTAATTGTGAGGTGGAGGTCAGGGAAGAGTTAAGACAGGCACTGGGTGGTAGTGAAGAGTTACCGAATAGCTGGGTAACTATAGCAGAGCTAGTAACGGAGATGGCTAGAAAGGTGCTTGGTGTGACATCTGAAAAGAGGAAGGAGGACAAGGAGACCTGGTGGTGGAATGAGGAAGTACAAGAGAGTATACAGAGAAAGAGTTTGGCAAAGAAGAAGTGGGATTGTCAGAGAAATGAAGAAAGTAGGCAGGAGTATAAGGAGATGAGGTGCATGGTAAGGAAAGAGGTGGCAAAGGATAAGGATAAGGCGTATGAAGAGTTATATGAAAGGTTGGACACTAAGGAGGGAGAAAAGGACCTGTACTGATTGGCTAGACAGAGGGACCGAGCTACAAAAGATGTGCAGCAGGTAAGGGTGATAAAGGGGGTCTATATTATATCATCAAACACTTAAAAAAGCAAATGATGAATAATCGACCCCATAAAAGTGAAAGCTTACAATCTTGAAAGCTCAGAACAGCGATTTTTTTCCAAGGGAAAATAAATCGCTGTTCCAAAAAAAAAAAAAAAAAAAAAAGATTGAAAGAATACATAAAGTGGGGGGCTTTGCCCCCCAAACCCCCCTAAAATGGCAAAGTAATGGAAGCGGCCAGGCGAATTCTTTCCCTGGGAAAGAATTTGCTTAAAAGCCTCTTCGCTATTTTGCCTTTTCATTGTTTTAAGTTTGTCCAAGACGCATTCAATAGAATGCATCTTTGGTCATCTAATAGGAGCCCAATAAAGGATAATGAGAGAAATGTACTCACAAGCGAGGAGAGTGTGTTGAGCAGATGGAAAGAGTACTTTGAGGGGTTGATGAATGAAGAGAATGAGAGGGAGAGAAGGTTGGATGATGTGCAGATAGTGAACCATGAAGTGCAGTGGATTAGCAAGGAGGAAGTAAGGATAGCTATGAAGAGGATGAAGAATAGAAAGGCTGTTGGTCCAGATGACATACCTGTGGAAGCATAGAGGTGTTTAGGTGAAATGGCAGTAGAGTTTTTAACTAGATTGTTTAATGAAATCTTGAAAAGTGAGAGGATTCCTGAAGAATGGAGAAAAAGTGTTTTGGTACTGATTTTTAAGAATAAGGGTGATGTGCAGAGCTGTAGTAACTACAGAGGGATTAAATTGATCAGTCACAGCATGAAATTATGGGAAAGAGTAGTGGAAGCTAGGTTAAGAAGGGAGGTGATGATTAGTAATCAGCAGTATGGTTTCATGCCAGGAAATTGCACTACAGATGCGATGTTTGCTCTGAGAGTGTTGATGGAGAAGTATTGAGAAGGTCAGAAGGAGTTGCATTGTATCTTTGCGGACCTAGAGAAAGCATATGACAGGGTGCCTAGAGAGGAGTTGTGGTATTGTATGAGGAAGTCAGAAGTGTCAGAGAAGTATGTAAGAGTGGTACAGGATATGTATGAGGGTAGTGTGACAGCGGTGAGGTCTGCAGTGGGAGTGACAGATGCATTTAAGGTGGAGGTGGGATTACATGAAGGATCAGCTCTGAGCCCTTTCTTATTTGCAATGGTGATGGACAGGTTGACAGACGAGATCATATAGGAGTCCCCACGGACTATGATGTTTGCAGATGACATTGTGATCTGTAGTGAGAGTAATGAACAGGTGGAGGAGACCCTGGAGAGGTGGAGATACACTCTAGAGAGAAGAGGAATGAAGGTCAGCAGGACTAAGACAGAATATATGTGTGAATGAGAGGGAGGATAGAGGAATGGTGAGGATGCAGGGAGTAGAGGTGGCGAAGGTGGATGAGTTTAAATACTTGGGATCAACAGTTCAGAGTAATGGTGAGTGTGGAAGAGAGGTGAAGAAGAGAGTACAGGCAGGATGGAGTGGGTGGAGAAGAGTGTCAGGAGTGATTTGTGACAGACGAGTACCAGTAAGAGTGAAAGGGAAGGTCTACAAGAGGGTAGTGAGACCAGCTATGTTATATGGGTTGGAGACAGTGGCATTGGCAAAAAGGCAGGAGTCAGAGCTGGACGTGGCAGAGTTAAAGATGATAAGATTTGCACTAGGTGTGACGAGGGTGGACAGGATTAGGAATATGTATATTAGAGGGTCAGCCCAGGTTGGAAGGTTTGGAGACAAAACCAGAGAGGTAAGATTATGTTGGTTTGGACATGTGCTGAGGAGGGATGCAGAGTATATTGGGAAAAAGATGCTAAGAATGAAGCTGTCAGGTAACAGGAAAAGAAGACGGCCTAAGATAAGGTTTATGGATGTGGTGAGAGAGAACATGCAGGTGGTTGGTGTGACAGAGCAAGATGCAGAGGACAGGAAGAAATGGAAAGAGATGATCCGCTGTGATGATCCCTAATGGGAGCAGCCAAAAGAAGAAGAAGAAAATGATTTCAGTCAAAATAGCTAGGATTAATTGCTATTTACATTTTTTCTATTTATACCAACTAATTGTGCTAAAAAGCACATATTTTCTGCTTAAGGAAGCAACTATTTTCAACTATAGGTGAACACGTGCATTACTTGCCGTTAACGGCTACCTGTGTTCATGTTCCTGCACGTGGAATGGATATATGCTATCGTAGATAGCTGTTAGAGGTTCTGCAACTATTTTTTGTTAAATGGAATTTATTTGTAAATGTTTATTGCTATATACACTTGCTAACATCTCATGTGCTAAAAAGGACGCATTTTCTACCCAAGGAGGCAACTATCTTTAACTGTAAGTGAACTTGGGTATTACTCACTGTCAACGGCTACCCATGTTTGCATTCCTGCACATGGAACAGATATACACTATTGCAGATAGCAGTTAGAGGTTCCACTGCTATTGTTGTGTAAATGCATTGCATTAAACTGTAAATGCCACATCTGAATAGCATGGCTGTATACTAGCCCTATCTTTTTCTTTTACAGTAGATTTCATTTGAGTAGACTGTGTTGAAAATCAAAGAATACTTATGAAGCTGTACTGTTGCTTTCTTTATACACTGACAATGCCATGCTAATATAGTGTTTTAGCTATCTTGACTCCAGTCATGTGGAACTTTGCTTTGAATATAAAACACTGTCGTTTGTAAAGGTTCTGTCTGATTTGTACTGTTTATATGTAAATTACAACAGTTGAAATTCTCTCTTTACACCGAATGAGCCATGTTTGTTTAGTGCCCTTGTTATCCCACCTGCATTCACGCTGACTTTGCGTGCATTCGAGCAGCATTCCTTGCTCCTTACCTTATTTCTGTTAAATGCAAATTGTTCTGCACCACTTTTAGAGTGATATTGCTGTGGATGTGCAACATTATTCTGATGCTACTGAATGCCTTTCTGACTACACAACTGGAAATTTCTGGTTTTTCTTTTTCTTTTGTTATTTTGTACATGTAGAACAGTGACTAATTTTGCCTAAGTGTTTGCATGTTCATTACCTAGTTTTTTACTTAGTGTGTTTTAAACATTCTGTTTAATTTACCTCTTGTTTCTCTCTCCATTTATTTACCCAGCTGTCCAACCCGCATGTATTGTCCTCCAGTGAGAGATTGCCCTGTCCGTTGCTGACCAACAACCTTAACCCACCATATCAACTGCTGTCCATTCCCTAAACTGAGGAATCGAACCAATATACTCCCTGTGCATCAGTGCTTCTAAGAAAATGAAAGTATGTGTTTTAAGACTACAGTCTGTACATCTATTTTTGTTTAGATACTCCAGGTTTTATGTACACTCCTTAGCTAGGACGACCAGCAGCCAAAGCCTTTCTCTTCAAGAAATTGCATACCTTCTCCTCTTGTGCTCTCTGTTTATAACAGAAATCCTTCCCCCCTCATATTTCCTAGACCTGCTACCTTCCATGAGAAGCTATTGTTTGCTATATAGTGTTTGTCCACTAGGTGGCACCCTTCTCTCAGACCTATCCCACTGACTTAAAACACAACTCTTAGGCTTGCAGTTTTCATAACGTGTAGAATTGCAGCCCCACCATTTTCCTTCTACCTGTACTCTACTTCCCTTATCTACCCTGCCTACTATCCTAACTACCAAAGCTCTTACCGCCTACCCATCCCACCTAAACTTAGCTTACCAATCAGCTCTCCACTGATTGTTTTCTTAGGGCTCACTCCTTCAGTGGCTCTACTCACTCCGTTTGCCCTATGGGCTCACTCTGCTCCCCTACCCCACCCCCAATTCTCACCCACTCCAGTACACTTACCTTTATTCTCACCTTGAATCTCCTCCCGTCCCCTAAGCCAATCTCATTCTCTGCCCCTCCCCCTCCCAGCATCCATTCAATTGGTAATCCCACCCCTTCTCTATCCCTTACCAGCCTGTACTCTCAGCTATACTCCTCTTCCTTCTCTTTAAACACTCTTCTATTACCCTGTTTCCTCCTCTAAAACTTATTTTACTCTAATTAACCATGACTCTTCCACTTCAACAAACTTCCCTCACCTCCTCTTTATGTATTCTCCTCTATATCCCCCTGATGACAACACTTCCACCCTAGAAAACATTCTCTTATGGGCCTCAACTAACATTAAACTAGAGACTTACATTCTAGGTGATGTCAACATCGACTGGAATAAAATTAATAACAATAATCCCACTCTATCTATCAATCTATGTAATTTTACTCAACTAATAAACGACATTACCAGACCTAACAGAAATAACCCCCCAGGGTCCATCCTGGACTGGATCTTAGTCTCCCATCCTAATAAGATCTCTGACTCTGGTATACTACCACACACAATGAGTGACCATCTTCCAGCCTTCATTCACCAAGCTGCCCAATATGCCCCTCGCCAACACAAATATGCACACACTCACAACCTCACAAACTTTAACCCTTCTATATTTTCCGAAACCCTTAAACTAACAAATTGGGATATCATGAAAACACTTTCACTAGATGAAGCCATATACTTCTTCAATACTACCTTCCTAGGCATCCTAAACACCCAAGCCCCACCTCGAGCAAAACAAATAAAATACAACTCTGCCCCTTGGCTATCAAAGGACACTAAATCACTTATGCTACAAAGAGACAAGACATGGAAACTCTACAACAAAAATAAACATGCAGCTACCCTCCTTCAATATAAGCAACTCCGCAATCTAACCAAAAAGCTTATCACAAATGATAAAAAAATCTTACTACACCAAACTACAATCTACCCACTCCAAAAATTCCAAACAATTGTGGAACTCCATCAACTCTCTTTTGCACCCTGGTACTAAATCCAATCCCTGTCCCGACAACAGTAAAACTGACACAGAAATAGCAACCTATTTTAACTCCTTTTTTACCAACTCTATAGCAGAACTTACTAAGACCTTCCCCAACTACATCCCCTACCCTACCCTAATTCCACTTCCCCCTCCTCTCCCCAATCCTGCACTCCTAATCCTCCTTCCACTTTTTATCTAAAACCTGTCTCAACCTCCTGTATCAAAAAGCTTCTTTCCAAACTTAAGCCATGCTCCAATGCCCTGGACAATATTTCCTCACTCTTTCTCAAGCTCGCTGCAGATGGTATTACCATCTCCATCAGCATTCTCATTAATAGATCCATCCAGGAATCTTACGTTCCCAAATTATGGTGAGCTGCCTACATCTTGCCCCTTCACAAAGGAGGCAAAAATAATAGCATCTCTAACTTCCGACCAATAGCCATTCTTTCCCCAATTTCAAAAGTCCTTGAAAAATGTATCCACCTGCAACTCATGCCCCACCTTCTCAATAACCAACTCCTCACCCCTACTCAACATGGCTTCCGTCCTGCCACAGTACTATAACTGCTCTCCTCTCTTTCTTAGACATTGTTAACCATGCCAGTGACTCTGGAGAAATTGTCTTCACTGTCCTTCTCGATCTATTCAAGGCATATGACACTGTATCCCATACCCACTTTCTCAATCACCTTTCTAACCTCAATCTCTCCCTAGATTCTCTTTCATGGTTCAAATGTTATCTCTTGGACAGATCCCAAGCTGTGAAATGGCAAACTGGTACCTCAACCTTCCTACCTACCCCTACTGGAGTGCCCCAGGGATCTATACTCGGACCAATGCTCTTTAATGTATTCATCAATGGTTTTCATTCTGCAATTCCAGACACTCAAATAGTGCAATATGCAGATGACTCCACTTTAGTCTGCTCTGCCCTTAGCCTTCCCGAGCTCCAGACCAAAACTCAGTTGGCCTTCACAACTATAGAGAAATGGATGCTTCAAAACCATCTCTCCCTTAATGCCAATAAATCCAAAATCATTCTTTTCTCCCCCACAAAGCCCTCCCTCTTGACAAGCAATCTTTCAAGATCACCAGCCATACCCACTCCTCTATAGAAGTTGTTACTTTTGCCAAACTTCTTGGGGTTACCATTGATGAACACCTAAAATTCATTACACATGCTCAACTAAATATTAAAATACCCATCAGAAGCTCAGTATGCTATATAGAAATGCTCACTTTCTCTCTACATCTACAAAACAAACCCTCACCTCCACCTATTTACTACCATCTCTATTGTATGGTGCTCCACTTCTAACCAATCTCTCAGCTACCATCTCCTCAAAACTAGAAATCTGCTACAAAAAAATCAAATTTGCTACTAAATCTACTCACTCCACCCACCATTGCACCTCTCTCCGCAGTCTTAAGCGGCTAGAGCTTTCTAATCATCTTAACTACCTTTAACTTACTACAGCCCACAAACTAATCTTTAAACCCACTGCATGCCCTGCTCTAACTAATATCTTGCCTTTCTACACACCGCTCAGACCCCTAAGATCAGCCCAAGAAAATCTACTTTCAGTACACAAACCAAAACGACCCCCTGGCCAGTTTCTCCTATCTTATTCGATAGCCAAAAAATAGAACTTTCCCCTCGCTTGCTAAGAATCACTACAAACTCTGAACACTACAAATCTCTACTCCATTCCCATCTCTCCCAGAACTGGAAATGTAATTGTATTCTTTCTACCTAAATTCCACTAATGTCACCTAGACATGATCTCCCTGAAGCACCCCTATATCCTGCTGTTTCCACAGCTCCCCACCCTCAGCTTCTATCATATAACGAATTTCTCCCCTGCATACACTCTATGTAAATACTGTATATAGGTTCCCATCCTTTCTCTCTGTAAATGGCTCTACATGCAAATGGCTCTTTGACCTTGAACATAAAAATGTATCATCCTCTAGTTCTTCTTTTCCTTATACCTCTCTTTTTTTCTTTTTGCACCTCCTCATTCCACTACTTCTCATTTGATTATTATTTTATGTATTTCATATGTATGTGTTCTTTTGCATTATTCTATGCATATTGTACAAATGTAGAAGTCCATGCTTGCTTGTTTTAATTGTTTAATTGTGCAATTGTTTTTTTTTCAATAATAAATCTTTATTGTTTTACCATTTTCCAACAAACTTAAACAAAACAAAATATCAGTAAATTCCAACTAATGTTTCTAATAATAACACAATAACATATATACAATATTTACATGAATGCTTCCAACTGTAACAACAGATTATAGAAAAACATATGAGAAAAAAAAGTTATACATAGATCAAATATCTAAAACTTTTACTTATTACTAAATTTCCCTTATAAGGTATATATGTCTCAGAGTAAACTTGGGTTCAATGTATTATGCCAATTCTTCTTCTTCTTCTTTCGGCTTTTTCCCGGTTAGGGGTCGCCACAGCGGATCACCTTGTCCGCACATTGAATGGCAGTGGAGTTTTACAGTGTCGAGTTGCCAGCCCGGCGCCCAACCTTCCACAGAAGGCACACACACACACACATCTAGGGCCAATTTAGAGTGTCCAATCCACCTGCAGCATGTCTTTGGGATGTGGGAGGAAACCGGAGCACCCGGAGGAAACCCACGTGACCACAGGGAGGACATGCAGACTCCGCACAGAAGGCACCCCAGCCGAGGATCGAACCGGAGAACCTCTTGCTGTGAGGCGGCAATGCTAACCACTGCACCACCGTGGCCGCCCTTCAATGTATTATGCCAATATAATATTAAAAGTTTGCTCCCATATTTTCGGATTATTGATATTTTTATTATGATCGTTAAGGAGTAATTTGTGGGCTAATATATGTCTCATTGCTAGAATCTTAAAGTTCTCCCATGACGTTTGAGATGGATTTAACCAGTTAGTAGCTATATATAGTTTCATTAATAAAAAAATATTAATAAGTATAGTAACTTGGGATCTAGAGAACTGTTTTGGAGGGATATGTAAAATCATAAATTCCCATGAAAGTGTTGAACTTTGATAGCCCATCTTTTGAAGTTGTATTCTTAGGGAGTTCCAAAGTTTATAAATACATTTGCAGCTCCAGAACATATGAAGAAGGTCTGCTGATTGATCTTTACAGTATGGACAGTTTGGAGATTTTGTAGAATTGAATTTATGCAAGCTAAGGCATGTATAATAAGCATTATTAAATATAAGCTGAGTATACATCAACTTTTGAAGATAAATTGATTTAGTTGTTAAGTTAATTGCTTTTAGTATTTGATTTTCATCTATCAGTGGCATTTTTTCCTTCCAATAGTTTGACAAAAGAACTTTATTCTGAAATTTGAAATCTTTTATTAATTTATTTGTAGCTGCTATAAATTTAACATCTTGTTGAAGAGTTTGCCACAAATTTGAACATTTTGTTAAATCCTCATCTTTAATTTTGAAATCCTTAAAGTAACTTATGGAAAGTTCCTTAATCTGTCTCAGTATAACTAAATATGATTTGGGCAGATTAATTTATTGTCTTATTTCATTAGTTGAACATTTGAGGTAAGGGTATATATCAAGTAAAGTTAAATTAATCATAAAAGGGAAATTTTTAAGATTTATTAATTTATTATTAATTTTCAGGTTAGGATTTCTATGAAAAGGTTGGAAGACCATCATATGTTGCATGAGATCTAATGAATGAAATAAGTTTTGTACTGATGTTACATATAATTTAATGTGATCCATTATATCATATAATTTAAACTTTTCCTTTCCTAAGAAAGGTAGTGCTTTGGGATTAAAATTCAGATTCAAAATATGTTTATAATTCAAAATTACCCACGTTGGTGACCATTTATTACTAGATGTATCGTAATTAGCAATTTTTAAGATTCTGTTAGAGTTTATTATTAAGCAGTAAGTTTCAAAATTTGGTAGATCCAATCCCCCTCTATTTTTTGGGGTCATCAATTTATCATATGATATCCTAGTCTTTCTTGGGTCCCAAATAAATGTAGCCGACTCCCTATGTATTTGTTTAAAAAACCTCTTAGAGACTGGAACTTGAGCAGATCTAAAAATATATAATAATCTAGGTAAAACATTCATTTTAATAATTGAAACTTTTGCTAATACAGGTAACTTAAAATTATTCCATCTCCTAAAATCAAATAATATGTGATCCCAAACCAAGTTAATATTAGTAATATAAAAATCTTTATCACCTGTAGAAAAGGTAATACCCAAGTATTTAATTTTATCTTCAGATTTTACATGCCCCACCAATGGCAGAAGCGAAAAGGGTTTGGGAGTTTTTAAAGGAAATATGTTTATTTTTTTAAGATTAATTTTGTAGTTAGATATTGCTGCAAAGTCCTCCACCACTTTTAGTAACTTTTCAGTGTCTGAAATTGGTGTTGTACAGTATATATTAAGATCATCAGCAAAAGCCGCCATAGATATTTTAGTTCCATATAATATAGGGGCATTATGATATACATTCTGTTTAATATATAAAAATAAAGGCTCTAGGTATATATTAAATAATAAAGGGGACAAAGGACAACCCTGACGAGTTCCGTTTTTAATTTGTATTCTTTTAGAAAAGCTTTTATTAATATATAAAGTTGTGTAAGGATTATATGGAATTTGTAACATTAAGATAAATTCATGAGGTATATTAAAATATGGTAAAGTATCAAACAAAAAATTTATATTAACTCTATCAAAAGCCTTTTGCGCATCAATTATAAGTGCATAGATATTTAAATTATTTTGTTTAGCATAAGAAATTAATGTATGAAGAGTTAATGTATTGTCACTAGTTTGCCTAGCAGTTATAAAACCAGCTTGTTCATTAGATATTATTTGATTCATTATTTTTCTCAGTCTATTAGCAGAATAGAGGTCAAAATTTTCATATCTACATTTAATAGTGAAATTGGTCTATAATTATCTGGATTTTGGGCATCAGCATTAACTTTAGGTATAAGAATAGTTTTTGACGCATTAAAATGGGGGTCATTGATTTTATTATTAATTATGTAATTAAGTACATGCAAGAGTATTTTACCAAGAATATCACAAAAAGTTTTGTAAAATTCAGCAGTCAAACCATCAGGACCCGGTGCTTTATATGACTTGAAGTGTTTAATTATATATATTATTTCTTCATCCGATATAGGTTTAATTAAATCTTTTTAAGAATTATCATCTATTTTTGGAAAACTGATTTTTTGGAAAAATTCTTTATCAGACCTATTTAAAGATGAATCATTTTGATCAGCATAAATATTAGAGTATATTTGTTCAAAAATATTAACGATATCTTCAGTTTTAGAATATATTGTATTGTCAAAATGTATTTCCGAGATTAATGATACTGTTTTCGATTGATTAATAATCCTAGCTAATGCCCTTGATGGTGTTTGAATATGATTGGCATATCTCGCTAACATTTTATGTTCATAAAACGTCAACCTATTATTTTGAATTAAAAAAAGATCTTTTTGACATTTAAATAGTTCCGTCTCTGTTTGACTGTTATAATTCTGAATCAGCTCTTGATCAAGTAATTTTATTTTATCTTCCAATTTTTGTACATCTCTAATTTGCATTTTTTGTAATATGAGGCTTTTTGCAAAAAGATCCCTCTTACTTGTGCTTTAACTGTCGCCCATTCAATATCGGGAGGATGTTGCGGTTTCTCTAGTTTAACTAATAGGCGATTAAGAACATCTATAATTTCCTGTATTATTTCTTCTTTATTTAACAAATTTGGATTTAAAGACCAATTATAACCCCTGTGTAGCAAATTATATCTAGGATCTTTAGAAAAACTTAATGAAATTTTTGAATGGTCAGATAAATAACGAGCATGTAAAAAGACTAATGGTTCAAAATTAGTCATTGTTTCTAAAATCAAAAAGAAATCTATTCTAGACCACATTTTGTGACACATTGAATAAAAAGTAAAGTTATTTCTATTAAGGTGATTATTTAGATATTTAAAAGGGTCATATAATTGAAAATCCTCTTTTAAATCCCTTGTTGCAACCACCACTTGCCTATTAAATGACCTTTGTGGACAAGACCTATCCAATTTTGGATTCTGATAGGAATTCCAATCCCCTCCTATAATTATGTAATAATTATTATACTGATTTAAAAGCGGATAAAGTGATGCTATGAAAAATTGCTGATTATTACATGGTACATATACATTAAGAAGTAAAATAGGTTTATCATGAAGAGTAGAGGACAGAATAACATAGCACCATCTTCCTTCTTTATCTATTTTAGAATCCAAAATTTTTCCTTGATATTGATTTTTAATAACTATAGCTACCCCTGCACTATTAGTTTTACCTTCCGAGGCTATGACCTCTCTAATCAATTTCCTTTTCTTGATATCTACCCATTGATCATTAGTTAGATGAGTTTCTTGAAGTAATATAAAACACGCCCTAGCCTGCAAAAATAAATGAATAAATAATTTCCTTTTCTTTAAGTTCTGGAGCCCTTTTGTGTTCCATGAGTCTATTTCCCACATTTCAATATGTTATTTAATGTAACAAACATTTAAAAAGGGGAAGTATAATGTAATCAGAGATGTTTTAAAGATATATATATAGTTTGGAAGCATTCTTGAAATCCCATCCCATACCAGTGCCTACCCACTCTACCCTCGGAGTGGGACATGTATAGGTCTTGTACAGGGTAAGGAATTATATTGATTAAAAACATAAACCTACATATATTCTTCAGGTTATAATAACTCAAATATATACCATAAGCAGAACCTATATAAACTAAAATTAATTCTACAAAGCCTAATCTAAGCATTCCCTACTAAATACTACTGTTCATCAACATCTCTTATATTAACCATTCTTTGAATAAATCATGTAAGAAATATACAACAACATGTATAGAGTTTTCAGTACTTCTGATTAACTAGCTAGAAACTACTTACAGGTACTACCTAACATAACTTGATAAAAATATTCACCGATTAAAGAAAGTTAAAGATTTCTTAAGTATATAAGTAATTAGCTTGCTCAGTTTCTATGTACATCTCTATTTAAACAATACAAATCACATATGATAAAACCTATTAATCATAAAGTAGGATGAGGATCCAGTACCTGGTCAGCATTGTCTTCTATTATTCAAACAACAGGTGCGAGGAAAAAAAAAAAAAAGAAAGAAATATCCTGATATATTATAGCAATATAATAATATAAGCATCTACATAAAAGAAATAACTACCTTCTCTAGTGTCAATATTAACTTCTTCATTATTTAAACATTTCAGCTTAAGACTAACCACTAGTACCATTAGGTACTGCCAAGCTTGATGTTTTAACTATTAACATCAGAAATTATCAGGAGTATAAAAACACATCACATATATCTAGTGGTATATGAGTCATCACTATATGGTAGAATTAAATATAATGTCTAGTGTAGTTATTATATATGTGTAAATTATTGGTATTAAGGGATTAACTAAGTCCGTTCAGTAATAATTATGAAGTAGTAAAACAATAACTGTTTAGCCTTAAATAGATTTCTTGTTAAGCCTTGATATATTGTAAAATTACAAGAATTTACTATTTCAGAAGATGTAAGTATTGCAGCTTGTAAATATGTGTTTAAATTAATATCAGACAACGTCTTTTATTGTTTCTTTTACATTACTCAGTTCAACAGAGTTCACATCGGATTTCCAAGCCTGGAAATCAGTCCAAACGTTCGCGAAGGGGGATCCTTAACAGAAGCAGACTTCCGGAAGCGCCACAGTAAATACCGCACCCTCAGAAGCACCACAGTCATTTCCTGTCTCTTCGTAGAAGAACAGACTTCGCGAAAGCTATAAAACTTCGGGAGATACTCGCTAATGTCCAGGATTTAAAAAACAAACTCTTATCTGATCAAGAAGAGGCCTAAGGCACCAAAACTTCGAAACAAAGGATTACTAAGACTTCGAGCCACAGCAACAGATGAATCCGACCTCGGATGACATGCCAGTCGCAACGGAAAGCCATATCAAGTCTCTGAAGCAGGTAAAGACTTAAAAAGTTTCAAAAAGGTAGTTTTTGCCTCATTTTTTGTTGAAACAGAATATCTAGACCCATCAATTGTAAATATTAACATATTAGGATATTTCATTTGAAATTTTATATGTTTTTCAATGAGAAATTGGCAATAAGGAGATAATGATTGTCTAGCTTGCCTGATTTGCAGAGGCAGGTCCTGAGCCACAGAAATTCTATTGTTATTCCACATAACATAGCCCCCATTTTTCTTAATAGTTGTAAGAATTCTATTGACATCTTGGTAGTTAAGGATTTTAACATACACTGATCTTGGGCTATTCGAAGCCTGAGCTTCCCTCAAAGCTCTGTGTGCTCTATCTATGATTATTTGTTTTGTCATATCAGGGTCTTTAAGAAGAATTGTGAGTACTTGTGTAATGGATGTAATTAAGTCATTATATTGTACAGACTCCAGGATTCCTCTGATAATTATATTATTTCTCCTGGATCTCGCCTCTAGATCAGTTATTTTAGCTTGAATAGCAAGAATATCCAGATCGTGTGTATCTGATTTTTTTATCGCACACTCACCTCACCCGCGTCCTAACCCTAATCACCTACCCCACCCTAACCCTCACGTCCACACAATCGTACACTTACCTGACCCGCGCCCTAACCCTAACTCACCTAACCAGCCCTAACCCTCACATCCACACAATCGCACACATACTTAACCTGCACCATAACCCTAACTCACCTAACCCACCCTAACCCTCACGTCCACACAATGGCACACATACCTAACCTGCACCCTAACCCTAACTAACCTAACCCACACTCAATCGCACACTTACCTGAACCCGACCCATAACTTTCCACCACAGCGCTGAAAATACCGAAGCAACAAAAATGGACAACCAAATTCTTTCCCTAGGAAAAAATTTGGTTTTCTGTTCCTTTGATATTTTCCGCTTTTGCTGAACAGGGGGTCGATATTAGAACATTCGAAGTTTTGAAACTTCGATGTTCTAATATAGACCCTTTTTTAAATACTGCTTTTAATGTTTCACAGTTTTAGGGTTACTTGTGGCCTTTGATTGTCTGAGTCAAAGTAATTTAAAAGTAGTTTCCTACTCCTCGTAATAAATCAATAACCATTTTTGGTTTTATTAACAGTTTTAGACAACTGCTTCATGAGATGCAGGGCTGTTTTATGATATGTGCTTCAGAAATCTTCATGCTAATGTGATACAAATGTAGTAAGTCCAAATGCATCATCTCACTCATGTATCAGGGAAATAGGATGACTAGAGGAAAGAATAAAGAAGCAGTATAAGACAGAAGAGTAATGCTCGTGGGACATATCAGTCTGTTAGGAACAGACTGATAGCTCCCAAGCTCCAGAAGATCCAGAAGAGGAGTGGAAGTTGATGGAGATATTGGACCATGAATGATTCAGTCAAGTGCTTTAGAAGTACTAAAAAATGAAAGAATTCTGGATGTGCTTCTAAACCAAGGGAGAGAGGGTCATTTGTAGATATTCAAGAGCAGACGACAGTGGCAAACAGTGAATATGCCCTTTAGACTACAGGGTAGATGAAGGTTGACAACAGAGAGACAAAGAAGATGGTATGCAATTTTAGAAGAGCAGGTTATTATGATCTAGTAGAGGGGTCCAAGGATAAGATAGGAGACAGGGAGAAAACTGAGGGAGTAAGCAAGATAGGGACATGGATCAGGGATAATTACTCAAGCATATGAAGAAATATGTAAGTTAAAGGGAAAAAGGCTAACGTGGCTATAAAGAGATATGAAGCTAACAATCAGAGCAAGAAAAAGGACTGGCATAAATGGAAAGAAGATGCTGGGGAGGTGAAGAAGGTCTAGTAATACTATCGGAAGAGCAAAAAATTTTGGGGACAGCAAAGTTGCAAGAGGAGAATGATTTGGAAGAAGAGATAAGGAAGGTAAATGAAGTTTGTTATTTAGGTATATAACAGAAATAAGAATGGAAGGGACAGTCCTGAGCATGATTATCAACATGAGAGGGAGGTGACAGCAAGCTGATAAAATATAAATGTACTGAATGAATACTTTGCTTAAATCTTCACAAGTGAAAATAATGAGAGGTTGTGATGCTAGGAATAAGGTAGGGCACACTGGTTACAGACAAATAAAAGGACAGAGTGTGAGACAGGGATGAGGAAGCAGCTGCCATTATGAAGGGCAAAGCACATGGATCTAACATGATACCTCCATAAACAACCAGAATCTGAGCAGCATGCTGGAAGAGCTCCTAAAAGAAATCTTGGAGTACAGAACTCCAGAAAACTGAGGTAAGCAAAGATAACATTCTTATATAAGGGTGATAGCAAGAGAACTCCAGGGAACCTCAGGCTTGTTAGTTTAACAACAGTGTCACTGAAAGACAAGGAGAGAATACTGAGGGGGCAACAGTCTTCTGGACAGCAGGCAGTACAGGTCCAGGAATAGTCAGGGAGGCATGGAAGACTCATAACCAAGAAGAGCTGACTAACACTGTCTTTCCTCAGCACACAGCAGTCTGACATTCACTTATTCCCTCTTACAGAGGGAAAAATGTGTGTGTCTGAGACTGCTGTACACTGCTCTTTAAGTTTTCTCCCTTCCTCAAATGTTGCATGACTATGGAGTTGGTATAGATAGGTAAGTTCCCAAAGAACCTGACCGATGAGGTATTACTCTGATGAAGCCCCATGAATCTAAGTGGTGAAAGCGCTTAGTCTGCTTTCTATTTTTTCCATTAAAGTTTTTCCCTCAGTTATTGGCGACAGTTGTGTCATGAATTATTAGATATATAACTTCACATGGTGTGTGTACGTGGAGGGAGGGGAGCTTTTCTCTTCAAAAAAAGACTTGTTTTTGAGCTGCTCTTTTACACTACATTTCAAAAGAGTAGTTCACATTACTGTAATCGAATTGTTAAAATTCAAGAAATTAAATTTTGATTTTTTTTTTAATTACAACATTTTATGACTGGGTTGCACATGAACTTGTCAGTAGAGAACTGCAAGAAGTGGTTTATCTAGATTTGACTAAGGCCTTTGACCTAATTCTGTAAAAGGGGGCTTATAGGAAAACAGGAGAAGTTTGGGGGAATATGAAGACTAGGGAAATAGATTTCTGCATGGTAGGGGACATAGTACAGATGGTGGCTGTGAGATAGACAATGTCAGGAATAAGGATGGTTACTGGTGGAGTACTACACGGGTCTGTCCTTGGTCCAGACATCAGACCTAACTGAGGGAACAGACAGCAGGTTTAACCTCTTTACAGATGACGCAAAGGTGCAGAGGAAGAAGAAGATGGGAAAGATTCTAGGGAAGGATTTTAAAAAGATGACAAAACTGAATAGAAATTTACTAGCTGAGGTTCACTGCAGACTAATACAAATAAATGCACTTGGGCCAAAGCAACTGTGTTGTGAAGTACCAGCTGAGAAAATAAAATTAGTGGCAATAGATCAGAACAAGTACCACTAGGAACACAGACATAGGGTAGTAATAATAGTGAACAGAGTGCTTAGGTACAAACTCAGTAGATAGACTGCAGAAACAAAACAGTATTGATTCCACTGCACCGGTCCCTTGTCAGACCATGCCTTGAAGAGAGGGTACAGTTCTGGAGGCCAAACAAGTAATCTGAAATCATTCTGCTGGAAGCAGCTCAAAGCAAAGAAATGATCATAGAACAGAAGGGGGAAATAACATTTCCAAAGGATTGATGGCCTACTGATCTTCTCAATAGAGATCAGAGGAGACAGGAGAGATGTGACACTACTGCTCATGTTCATGTCAGGGGGCTTTAAAGGGGTCATCTTGAAAAGAAAAACCCTACAATAGAGCACAGGCAGAAAAATGTAGGGAATGCACACCCCATGTGAAAATGCTTCTTCGTGTAGATGATTGTAGAAGCAGTGAAGGGACTACCGGGTTAGATGATAGTGAGGGAATCCATAGAGTTATTCTAGATGGCAGGAGATAGATATAGAAAGACTACGGAAAAAGGTAAGGATAGAAGGGATATAGAATGCTCTAAAAAGACAAACTAGATATACCTTTAGCTGAAAGGTTAGTCAGACCCAACATTTCTTGCCTCTGACCTGCACATGCCTAAGATGTTCATCGTGTTACCCTGCTGCAATCATCACACTTGGGTTATCCTGTTGTCAGGCGGTCCCGCAGTCGGCCGGAATTCCAAAGTCTTGGTCCGGCGTCGGTTGCTGTCACTTCTTCTCTGACGTCAGTGCGCCAGGGGTATATATATAATGCAACCAACAACATTTTCTTCAGTCTTTCTTGCCGCGCGGTGCCCGAAGCAGAAGCAGTTCGCAAGTGCCGGACGGCCGACTCCTGAGATTTTTGAATTCGAATTTCAGACCGAAGTCTTCTATAAAGCTAGGTTCCCCATTGCAGAAACTTTTCTTGCCTCAGACCGATGTCAGAAAAAGTTAACAATTGTATTTCTACCCTACCCCTAATTCCACTTCCCCCTCCTCTCCCCAATCCTGCTCTCCTAATCCTCCTTCCACTTTTTATCTAAAACCTGTCTCAACCTCCTGTATCAAAAAGCTTCTTTCCAAACTTAAGCCATGCTCCAATGCCCTGGACAATATTTCCTCACTCTTTCTCAAGCTCGCTGCAGATGGTATTACCATCTCCATCAGCATTCTCATTAATAGATCCATCCAGGAATCTTACGTTCCCAAATTATGGTGAGCTGCCTACATCTTGCCCCTTCACAAAGGAGGCAAAAATAATAGCATCTCTAACTTCCGACCAATAGCCATTCTTTCCCCAATTTCAAAAGTCCTTGAAAAATGTATCCACCTGCAACTCATGCCCCACCTTCTCAATAACCAACTCCTCACCCCTACTCAACATGGCTTCCGTCCTGCCACAGTACTATAACTGCTCTCCTCTCTTTCTTAGACATTGTTAACCATGCCAGTGACTCTGGAGAAATTGTCTTCACTGTCCTTCTCGATCTATTCAAGGCATATGACACTGTATCCCATACCCACTTTCTCAATCACCTTTCTAACCTCAATCTCTCCCTAGATTCTCTTTCATGGTTCAAAAGTTATCTCTTGGACAGATCCCAAGCTGTGAAATGGCAAACTGGTACCTCAACCTTCCTACCTACCCCTACTGGAGTGCCCCAGGGATCTATACTCGGACCAATGCTCTTTAATGTATTCATCAATGGTTTTCATTCTGCAATTCCAGACACTCAAATAGTGCAATATGCAGATGACTCCACTTTAGTCTGCTCTGCCCTTAGCCTTCCCGAGCTCCAGACCAAAACTCAGTTGGCCTTCACAACTATAGAGAAATGGATGCTTCAAAACCATCTCTCCCTTAATGCCAATAAATCCAAAATCATTCTTTTCTCCCCCACAAAGCCCTCCCTCTTGACAAGCAATCTTTCAAGATCACCAGCCATACCCACTCCTCTATAGAAGTTGTTACTTTTGCCAAACTTCTTGGGGTTACCATTGATGAACACCTAAAATTCATTACACATGCTCAACTAAATATTAAAATACCCATCAGAAGCTCGGTATGCTATATAGAAATGCTCACTTTCTCTCTACATCTACAAAACAAACCCTCACCTCCACCTATTTACTACCATCTCTATTGTATGGTGCTCCACTTCTAACCAATCTCTCAGCTACCATCTCCTCAAAACTAGAAATCTGCTACAACAAAATCAAATTTGCTACTAAATCTACTCACTCCACCCACCATTGCACCTCTCTCCGCAGTCTTAAGCGGCTAGAGCTTTCTAATCATCTTAACTACCTTTAACTTACTACAGCCCACAAACTAATCTTTAAACCCACTGCATGCCCTGCTCTAACTAATATCTTGCCTTTCTACACACCGCTCAGACCCCTAAGATCAGCCCAAGAAAATCTACTTTCAGTACACAAACCAAAACGACCCCCTGGCCAGTTTCTCCTATCTTATTCGATAGCCAAAAAATAGAACTTTCCCCTCGCTTGCTAAGAATCACTACAAACTCTGAACACTACAAATCTCTACTCCATTCCCATCTCTCCCAGAACTGGAAATGTAATTGTATTCTTTCTACCTAAATTCCACTAATGTCACCTAGACATGATCTCCCTGAAGCACCCCTACATCCTGCTGTTTCCACAGCTCCCCACCCTCAGCTTCTATCATATAACGAATTTCTCCCCTGCATACACTCTATGTAAATACTGTATATAGGTTCCCATCCTTTCTCTCTGTAAATGGCTCTACATGCAAATGGCTCTTTGACCTTGAACATAAAAATGTATCATCCTCTAGTTCTTCTTTTCCTTATACCTCTCTTTTTTTCTTTTTGCACCTCCTCATTCCACTACTTCTCATTTGATTATTATTTTATGTATTTCATATGTATGTGTTCTTTTGCATTATTCTATGCATATTGTACAAATGTAGAAGTCCATGCTTGCTTGTTTTAATTGTTTAATTGTGCAATTGTTTTTTTTTCAATAATAAATCTTTATTGTTTTACCATTTTCCAACAAACTTAAACAAAACAAAATATCAGTAAATTCCAACTAATGTTTCTAATAATAACACAATAACATATATACAATATTTACATGAATGCTTCCAACTGTAACAACAGATTATAGAAAAACATATGAGAAAAAAAAGTTATACATAGATCAAATATCTAAAACTTTTACTTATTACTAAATTTCCCTTATAAGGTATATATGTCTCAGAGTAAACTTGGGTTCAATGTATTATGCCAATATAATATTAAAAGTTTGCTCCCATATTTTCGGATTATTGATATTTTTATTATGATCTTTAAGGAGCAATTTGTGGGCTAATATATGTCTCATTGCTAGAATCTTAAAGTTCTCCCATGACGTTTGAGATGGATTTAACCAGTTAGTAGCTATATATAGTTTCATTAATAAAAAAATATTAATAAGTATAGTAACTTGGGATCTAGAGAACTGTTTTGGAGGGATATGTAAAATCATAAATTCCCATGAAAGTGTTGAACTTTGATAGCCCATCTTTTGAAGTTGTATTCTTAGGGAGTTCCAAAGTTTATAAATACATTTGCAGCTCCAGAACATATGAAGAAGGTCTGCTGATTGATCTTTACAGTATGGACAGTTTGGAGATTTTGTAGAATTGAATTTATGCAAGCTAAGGCATGTATAATAAGCATTATTAAATATAAGCTGAGTATACATCAACTTTTGAAGATAAATTGATTTAGTTGTTAAGTTAATTGCTTTTAGTATTTGATTTTCATCTGTCAGTGGCATTTTTTCCTTCCAATAGTTTGACAAAAGAACTTTATTCTGAAATTTGAAATCTTTTATTAATTTATTTGTAGCTGCTATAAATTTAACATCTTGTTGAAGAGTTTGCCACAAATTTGAACATTTTGTTAAATCCTCATCTTTAATTTTGAAATCCTTAAAGTAACTTATGGAAAGTTCCTTAATCTGTCTCAGTATAACTAAATATGATTTGGGCAGATTAATTTATTGTCTTATTTCATTAGTTGAACATTTGAGGTAAGGGTATATATCAAGTAAAGTTAAATTAATCATAAAAGGGAAATTTTTAAGATTTATTAATTTATTATTAATTTTCAGGTTAGGATTTCTATGAAAAGGTTGGAAGACCATCATATGTTGCATGAGATTTAATGAATGAAATAAGTTTTGTACTGATGTTACATATAATTTAATGTGATCCATTATATCATATAATTTAAACTTTTCCTTTCCTAAGAAAGGTAGTGCTTTGGGATTAAAATTCAGATTCAAAATATGTTTATAATTCAAAATTACCCACGTTGGTGACCATTTATTACTAGATGTATCGTAATTAGCAATTTTTAAGATTCTGTTAGAGTTTATTATTAAGCAGTAATTTTCAAAATTTGGTAGATCCAATCCCCCTCTATTTTTTGGGGTCATCAATTTATCATATGATATCCTAGTCTTTCTTGGGTCCCAAATAAATGTAGCCGACTCCCTATGTATTTGTTTAAAAAACCTCTTAGAGACTGGAACTTGAGCAGATCTAAAAATATATAATAATCTAGGTAAAACATTCATTTTAATAATTGAAACTTTTGCTAATACAGGTAACTTAAAATTATTCCATCTCCTAAAATCAAATAATATGTGATCCCAAACCAATTTAATATTAGTAATATAAAAATCTTTATCATCTGTAGAAAAGGTAATACCCAAGTATTTAATTTTATCTTCAGATTTTACATGCCCCACCAATGGCAGAAGCGAAAAGGGTTTGGGAGTTTTTAAAGGAAATATGTTTATTTTTTTAAGATTAATTTTGTAGTTAGATATTGCTGCAAAGTCCTCCACCACTTTTAGTAACTTTTCAGTGTCTGAAATTGGTGTTGTACAGTATATATTAAGATCATCAGCAAAAGCCGCCATAGATATTTTAGTTCCATATAATATAGGGGCATTATGATATACATTCTGTTTAATATATAAAAATAAAGGCTCTAGGTATATATTAAATAATAAAGGGGACAAAGGACAACCCTGACGAGTTCCGTTTTTAATTTGTATTCTTTTAGAAAAGCTTTTATTAATATATAAAGTTGTGTAAGGATTATATGGAATTTGTAACATTAAGATAAATTCATGAGGTATATTAAAATATGGTAAAGTATCAAACAAAAAATTTATATTAACTCTATCAAAAGCCTTTTGCGCATCAATTATAAGTGCATAGATATTTAAATTATTTTGTTTAGCATAAGAAATTAATGTATGAAGTGTTAATGTATTGTCACTAGTTTGCCTAGCAGTTATAAAACCAGCTTGTTCATTAGATATTATTTGATTCATTATTTTTCTCAGTCTATTAGCCAGAATAGAGGTCAAAATTTTCATATCTACATTTAATAGTGAAATTGGTCTATAATTATCTGGATTTTGGGCATCAGCATTAACTTTAGGTATAAGAATAGTTTTTGACGCATTAAAATGGGGGTCATTGATTTTATTATTAATTATGTAATTAAGTACATGCAAGAGTATTTTACCAAGAATATCACAAAAAGTTTTGTAAAATTCAGCAGTCAAACCATCAGGACCCGGTGCTTTATATGACTTGAAGTGTTTAATTATATATATTATTTCTTCATCCGATATAGGTTTAATTAAATCTTTTTAAGAATTATCATCTATTTTTGGAAAACTGATTTTTTGGAAAAATTCTTTATCAGACCTATTTAAAGATGAATCATTTTGATCAGCATAAATATTAGAGTATATTTGTTCAAAAATATTAACGATATCTTCAGTTTTAGAATATATTGTATTGTCAAAATGTATTTCCGAGATTAATGATACTGTTTTCGATTGATTAATAATCCTAGCTAATGCCCTTGATGGTGTTTGAATATGATTGGCATATCTCGCTAACATTTTATGTTCATAAAACGTCAACCTATTATTTTGAATTAAAAAAAGATCTTTTTGACATTTAAATAGTTCCGTCTCTGTTTGACTGTTATAATTCTGAATCAGCTCTTGATCAAGTAATTTTATTTTATCTTCCAATTTTTGTAAATCTCTAATTTGCATTTTTTTGTAATATGAGGCTTTTTGCAAAAAGATCCCTCTTACTTGTGCTTTAACTGTCGCCCATTCAATATCGGGAGGATGTTGCGGTTTCTCTAGTTTAACTAATAGGCGATTAAGAACATCTATAATTTCCTGTATTATTTCTTCTTTATTTAACAAATTTGGATTTAAAGACCAATTATAACCCCTGTGTAGCAAATTATATCTAGGATCTTTAGAAAAACTTAATGAAATTTTTGAATGGTCAGATAAATAACGAGCATGTAAAAAGACTAATGGTTCAAAATTAGTCATTGTTTCTAAAATCAAAAAGAAATCTATTCTAGACCACATTTTGTGACACGTTGAATAAAAAGTAAAGTTATTTCTATTAAGGTGATTATTTAGATATTTAAAAGGGTCATATAATTGAAAATCCTCTTTTAAATCCCTTGTTGCAACCACCACTTGCCTATTAAATGACCTTTGTGGACAAGACCTATCCAATTTTGGATTCTGATAGAATTCCAATCCCCTCCTATAATTATGTAATAATTATTATACTGATTTAAAAGCGGATAAAGTGATGCTATGAAAAATTGCTGATTATTACATGGTACATATACATTAAGAAGTAAAATAGGTTTATCATGAAGAGTAGAGGACAGAATAACATAGCACCATTTTCCTTCTTTATCTATTTTAGAATCCAAAATTTTTCCTTGATATTGATTTTTAATAACTATAGCTACCCCTGCACTATTAGTTTTACCTTCCGAGGCTATGACCTCTCTAATCAATTTCCTTTTCTTGATATCTACCCATTGATCATTAGTTAGATGAGTTTCTTGAAGTAATATAAAACACGCCCTAGCCTGCAAAAATAAATGAATAAATAATTTCCTTTTCTTTAAGTTCTGGAGCCCTTTTGTGTTCCATGAGTCTATTTCCCACATTTCAATATGTTATTTAATGTAACAAACATTTAAAAAGGGGAAGTATAATGTAATCAGAGATGTTTTAAAGATATATATATATATAGTTTGGAAGCATTCTTAAAATCCCATCCCATACCAATGCCTACCCACTCTACCCTCGGAGTGGGACATGTATAGGTCTTGTACAGGGTAAGGAATTATATTGATTAAAAACATAAACCTACATATATTCTTCAGGTTATAATAACTCAAATATATACCATAAGCAGAACCTATATAAACTAAAATTAATTCTACAAAGCCTAATCTAAGCATTCCCTACTAAATACTACTGTTCATCAACATCTCTTATATTAACTATTCTTTGAATAAATCATGTAAGAAATATACAACAACATGTATAGAGTTTTCAGTACTTCTGATTAACTAGCTAGAAACTACTTAAAGGTACTACCTAACATAACTTGATAAAAATATTCACCGATTAAAGAAAGTTAAAGATTTCTTAAGTATATAAGTAATTAGCTTGCTCAGTTTCTATGTACATCTCTATTTAAACAATACAAATCACATATGATAAAACCTATTAATCATAAAGTAGGATGAGGATCCAGTACCTGGTCAGCATTGTCTTCTATTATTCAAACAACAGGTGCGAGGAAAAAAAAAAAAAAAAAAAAGAAATATCCTGATATATTATAGCAATATAATAATATAAGCATCTACATAAAAGAAATAACTACCTTCTCTAGTGTCAATATTAACTTCTTCATTATTTAAACATTTCAGCTTAAGACTAACCACTAGTACCATTAGGTACTGCCAAGCTTGATGTTTTAACTATTAACATCAGAAATTATCAGGAGTATAAAAACACATCACATATATCTAGTGGTATATGAGTCATCACTATATGGTAGAACTAAATATAATGTCTAGTGTAGTTATTATATATGTGTAAATTATTGGTATTAAGGGATTAACTAAGTCCGTTCAGTAATAATTATGAAGTAGTAAAACAATAACTGTTTAGCCTTAAATAGATTTCTTGTTAAGCCTTGATATATTGTAAAATTACAAGAATTTACTATTTCAGAAGATGTAAGTATTGCAGCTTGTAAATATGTGTTTAAATTAATATCAGACAACGTCTTTTATTGTTTCTTTTACATTACTCAGTTCAACAGAGTTCACATCGGATTTCCAAGCCCGGAAATCAGTCCAAACGTTCGCGAAGGGGGATCCTTAACAGAAGCAGATTTCCGGAAGCGCCACAGTAAATACCGCACCCTCAGAAGCACCACAGTCATTTCCTGTCTCTTCGTAGAAGAACAGACTTCGCGAAAGCTATAAAACTTCGGGAGATACTCGCTAATGTCCAGGATTTAAAAAACAAACTCTTATCTGATCAAGAAGAGGCCTAAGGCACCAAAACTTCGAAACAAAGGATTACTAAGACTTCGAGCCACAGCAACAGATGAATCCGACCTCGGATGACATGCCAGTCGCAACGGAAAGCCATATCAAGTCTCTGAAGCAGGTAAAGACTTAAAAAGTTTCAAAAAGGTAGTTTTTGCCTCATTTTTTGTTGAAACAGAATATCTAGACCCATCAATTGTAAATATTAACATATTAGGATATTTCATTTGAAATTTTATATGTTTTTCAATGAGAAATTTGCAATAAGGAGATAATGATTGTCTAGCTTGCCTGATTTGCAGAGGCAGGTCCTGAGCCACAGAAATTCTATTGTTATTCCACATAACATAGCCCCATTTTTCTTAATAGTTGTAAGAATTCTATTGACATCTTGGTAGTTAAGGATTTTAACATACACTGATCTTGGGCTATTCGAAGCCTGAGCTTCCCTCAAAGCTCTGTGTGCTCTATCTATGATTATTTGTTTTGTCATATCAGGGTCTTTAAGAAGAATTGTGAGTACTTGTGTAATGGATGTAATTAAGTCATTATATTGTACAGACTCCAGGATTCCTCTGATAATTATATTATTTCTCCTGGATCTCGCCTCTAGATCAGTTATTTTAGCTTGAATAGCAAGAATATCCAGATCGTGTGTATCTGATTTTTTTGCAAGCAGAGTTAATTTATCTTCATTTTCTGATATCCGAGCTTCAGTTTTGTCCATTCTTTCAAGAATTTGAGTACAGGAAATTCCAAAGGTTTGTACTTGTGCAGTTAATTTTTTCAGAGCTTCTTGAATAGGTAACAAAGCAGTTTTGATATCTTCCATGTTTAGCATTTGGTCAGGTTTATTTTTGGTCCCTGGTTTTGATTGTTCCTGCTGTTTTATAATTTTTTTGTCTTTTCGAAATTACATCTTTTTCCGGTGACTGCAGTTCTGAAAGTTTAGTTTTTGTAGTAGTTATATCCATATTTTTGTCTTCTTTCGACATTTACAGTACTGGAACTCAGAGTATACTGTATACACAGTTCCTTTGTTTGAAACTCTCTTCAGAGCCAGCTAATCTATGATAATCTTGTTAGATACTGTACTTTTCCTCGGTTTATTCGCTTCTTGAAGGCTAATTAAGTGAAGTTGAAGTTATTTTTACCAAGATTTCTTGTGTAAAGGATCTTATTATCACTTCAGGGTTTGGATTTCCTCAGGTTATATGCAGAGATGTAGATCAGCAGTGTTCACAGAATGGCAGCCATCTTTGAATCTCCAATTGTGCAATTGTTTTTAATATGGAGCTTTTCACCCCGGGCCTCCACTGAAAACAGGCCATTTGGGCCCAGTGGACCTCCCCGGTTATCAAACTGGAAATAAATAAATAAAGTAATTAAAAGAAATAATCTCACATAAGGGGTCAAGAAAATGTAGTTTTTGTCTCTTTCTGTTATTTTTTTTTTTTTGCAAGCAGATTATCGTGCCATATTAAGTCATAACATATAACAATGTTCTAAAGACTGGAATATAGAATGCATGTAATTGGTCAATGAAAGTTGCATTCAAAGTGAGACCACCTACTTATTATCCTTCTGTCCTGTCCACCACTAAATACCCCATCATTAACCTGTACTGTGCTACATGTTGATGGGAGAGCCATAACTGAAGACCACGGAATGATATTTAGTGGAATTCTATTTCATCTGCGTCCAAAAGGAGCTGAGAGTCCCTTACAGCTTAAATGTTAAAATTAGAAAAGTGATTATGGGGCTACTTTTATGCACTTGGATGTTCTCAAATCCTGATGCAGCAAATGAAAGAAAAGCCTCAGTTGTTTTACAGGGCTATTCTTTTGGAACCAGGCAGGTATAAGGAAGGTTATACAGTGCTGTACATAGTAATTCCTCCATATGATACACCATGCCTTCATAGCCATTGTACAGGATAGGTATGTTCCAATTGGCACAAGGTTTGCACCCACAGAAAATAATGGAAATAGAAGACAGGCTTATCCTACAACCTACACACAGCAGTTTATCTAACAGCTTGCTATACTTTATATATGTGCAATGCTTTAGTAAAGCATTCTTTTTTAAATGGACCCCAGTCAGCCTAACAAATTGTTTAATTTATAAAATATAATTATTACATTATCATAATAATATATAAAATGCCTACTGAATTATGGAAATGGTATATTTTGCAACTTTAATATACTCTAGATGAAAACGGTACTATATATTTATGACCTTAGTATTAAGTTTGGATATTTATCAATGTATTCTCAATGTTAGACCATTAGACAATTCAAAAAATAGATTATTAAACTCCAGATTATTCAAAAAGTGAGACTATTAAAAGACATATATTCATAAGACAAGTGATTCTACTCAATTCCAGTACAAGCAGTCTTCCAGTATTTTATTTTTTTGGGTCTATATTAGAACATCAAAGTTTTAAAACTTCGAATGTTCTAATATCGACCCCTATTCTGCGAAAGCTGAAAACATCGAACATACAGAACAGCAAATTTTTTCCTAGGGAAAAAATTTGCTGTTCCAAAACACATACACACAACATAAGCACACCAACCAAACAGCAATCCACGCACATACACCTAAAATCTTACACCTAACCCTACACTAAACTATACACACACCCGTAACTATCCACTTACCTTAACCCAAACCCTAACCTTAAGGTCCATCAATATCGCACACTCACCTCACCCGCGTCCTAACCCTAATCACCTACCCCACCCTAACCCTCACGTCCACACAATCGTACACTTACCTGACCCGCGCCCTAACCCTAACTCACCTAACCAGCCCTAACCCTCACATCCACACAATCGCACACATACTTAACCTGCACCATAACCCTAACTCACCTAACCCACCCTAACCCTCACGTCCACACAATGGCACACATACCTAACCTGCACCCTAACCCTAACTAACCTAACCCACACTCAATCGCACACTTACCTGAACCCGACCCATAACTTTCACCACAGCTGAAAATACCGAAGCAAAATGGACAACCAAATTCTTTCCCTAGGAAAAATTTGGTTTTCTGTTCCTTTGATATTTTCCGCTTTTGTTGAACAGGGTCGATATTAGAACATTCGAAGTTTTGAAACTTCGATGTTCTAATATAGACCCTTTTTTAAATACTGCTTTTAATGTTTCACAGTTTTAGGGTTACTTGTGGCCTTTGATTGTCTGAGTCAAAGTAATTTAAAAGTAGTTTCCTACTCCTCGTAATAAATCAATAACCATTTTTGGTTTTATTAACAGTTTTAGACAACTGCTTCATGAGATGCAGGGCTGTTTTATGATATGTGCTTCAGAAATCTTCATGCTAATGTGATACAAATGTAGTAAGTCCAAATGCATCATCTCACTCATGTATCAGGGAAATAGGATGACTAGAGGAAAGAATAAAGAAGCAGTATAAGACAGAAGAGTAATGCTCGTGGGACATATCAGTCTGTTAGGAACAGACTGATAGCTCCCAAGCTCCAGAAGATCCAGAAGAGGAGTGGAAGTTGATGGAGATATTGGACCATGAATGATTCAGTCAAGTGCTTTAGAAGTACTAAAAAATGAAAGAATTCTGGATGTGCTTCTAAACCAAGGGAGAGAGGGTCATTTGTAGATATTCAAGAGCAGACGACAGTGGCAAACAGTGAATATGCCCTTTAGACTACAGGGTAGATGAAGGTTGACAACAGAGAGACAAAGAAGATGGTATGCAATTTTAGAAGAGCAGGTTATTATGATCTAGTAGAGGGGTCCAAGGATAAGATAGGAGACAGGGAGAAAACTGAGGGAGTAAGCAAGATAGGGACATGGATCAGGGATAATTACTCAAGCATATGAAGAAATATGTAAGTTAAAGGGAAAAAGGCTAACGTGGCTATAAAGAGATATGAAGCTAACAATCAGAGCAAGAAAAGGACTGGCATAAATGGAAAGAAGATGCTGGGGAGGTGAAGAAGGTCTAGTAATACTATCGGAAGAGCAAAAAATTTTGGGGACAGCAAAGTTGCAAGAGGAGAATGATTTGGAAGAAGAGATAAGGAAGGTAAATGAAGTTTGTTATTTAGGTATATAACAGAAATAAGAATGGAAGGGACAGTCCTGAGCATGATTATCAACATGAGAGGGAGGTGACAGCAAGCTGATAAAATATAAATGTACTGAATGAATACTTTGCTTAAATCTTCACAAGTGAAAATAATGAGAGGTTGTGATGCTAGGAATAAGGTAGGGCACACTGGTTACAGACAAATAAAAGGACAGAGTGTGAGACAGGGATGAGGAAGCAGCTGCCGTTATGAAGGGCAAAGCACATGGATCTAACATGATACCTCCATAAACAACCAGAATCTGAGCAGCATGCTGGAAGAGCTCCTAAAAGAAATCTTGGAGTACAGAACTCCAGAAAACTGAGGTAAGCAAAGATAACATTCTTATATAAGGGTGATAGCAAGAGAACTCCAGGGAACCTCAGGCTTGTTAGTTTAACAACAGTGTCACTGAAAGACAAGGAGAGAATACTGAGGGGCAACAGTCTTCTGGACAGCAGGCAGTACAGGTCCAGGAATAGTCAGGGAGGCATGGAAGACTCATAACCAAGAAGAGCTGACTAACACTGTCTTTCCTCAGCACACAGCAGTCTGACATTCACTTATTCCCTCTTACAGAGGGAAAAATGTGTGTGTCTGAGACTGCTGTACACTACTCTTTAAGTTTTCTCCCTTCCTCAAATGTTGCATGACTATGGAGTTGGTATAGATAGGTAAGTTCCCAAAGAACCTGACCGATGAGGTATTACTCTGATGAAGCCCCATGAATCTAAGTGGTGAAAGCGCTTAGTCTGCTTTCTATTTTTTCCATTAAAGTTTTTCCCTCAGTTATTGGCGACAGTTGTGTCATGAATTATTAGATATATAACTTCACATGGTGTGTGTACGTGGAGGGAGGGGAGCTTTTCTCTTCAAAAAAAGACTTGTTTTTGAGCTGCTCTTTTACACTACATTTCAAAAGAGTAGTTCACATTACTGTAATCGAATTGTTAAAATTCAAGAAATTAAATTTTGATTTTTTTTTTAATTACAACATTTTATGACTGGGTTGCACATGAACTTGTCAGTAGAGAACTGCAAGAAGTGGCTTATCTAGATTTGACTAAGGCCTTTGACCTAATTCTGTAAAAGGGGGCTTATAGGAAAACAGGAGAAGTTTGGGGGAATATGAAGACTAGGGAAATAGATTTCTGCATGGTAGGGGACATAGTACAGATGGTGGCTGTGAGATAGACAATGTCAGGAATAAGGATGGTTACTGGTGGAGTACTACGGGTCTGTCCTTGGTCCAGACATCAGACCTAACTGAGGGAACAGACAGCAGGTTTAACCTCTTTACAGATGACGCAAAGGTGCAGAGGAAGAAGAAGATGGGAAAGATTCTAGGGAAGGATTTTAAAAAGATGACAAAACTGAATAGAAATTTACTAGCTGAGGTTCACTGCAGACTAATACAAATAAATGCACTTGGGCCAAAGCAACTGTGTTGTGAAGTACCAGCTGAGAAAATAAAATTAGTGGCAATAGATCAGAACAAGTACCACTAGGAACACAGACATAGGGTAGTAATAATAGTGAACAGAGTGCTTAGGTACAAACTCAGTAGATAGACTGCAGAAACAAAACAGTAGTGATTCCACTGCACCGGTCCCTTGTCAGACCATGCCTTGAAGAGAGGGTACAGTTCTGGAGGCCAAACAAGTAATCTGAAATCATTCTGCTGGAAGCAGCTCAAAGCAAAGAAATGATCATAGAACAGAAGGGGGAAATAACATTTCCAAAGGATTGATGGCCTACTGATCTTCTCAATAGAGATCAGAGGAGACAGGAGAGATGTGACACTACTGCTCATGTTCATGTCAGGGGGCTTTAAAGGGGTCATCTTGAAAAGAAAAACCCTACAATAGAGCACAGGCAGAAAAATGTAGGAATGCACACCCCATGTGAAAATGCTTCTTCGTGTAGATGATTGTAGAAGCAGTGAAGGGACTACCGGGTTAGATGATAGTGAGGGAATCCATAGAGTTATTCCAGATGGCAGGAGATAGATATAGAAAGACTACGGAAAAAGGTAAGGATAGAAGGGATATAGAATGCTCTAAAAAGACAAACTAGATATACCTTTAGCTGAAAGGTTAGTCAGACCCAACATTTCTTGCCTCTGACCTGCACATACCTAAGATGTTCATCGTGTTACCCTGCTGCAATCATCACACTTGGGTTATCCTGTTGTCAGGCGGTCCCGCAGTCGGCCGGAATTCCAAAGTCTTGGTCCGGCGTCGGTTGCTGTCACTTCTTCTCTGACGTCAGTGCGGCAGGGGTATATATATAATGCAACCAACAACATTTTCTTCAGTCTTTCTTGCCGCGCGGTGCCTGAAGCAGAAGCAGTTCGCAAGTGCCGGTCGGCCGACTCCTGAGATTTTTGAATTCGAATTTCAGACCGAAGTCTTCTATAAAGCTAGGTTCCCCGTTGCGGAAACTTTTCTTGCCTCAGACCGATGTCAGAAAAAGTTAACAATTGTATTTCTTGTGGGAAGCAAATACCTCATAAAGATTTTCATTCTTATTGCATACCTTGCCTAGGCACAGACCACGACGTCACTAGTTGTCGTTTTTGTGCTAGGTTTAATAAGCATACTATTAAAAGATGCTTTGATTTCGCACAACACTACTTCAGTTAGAAAATTTAACTACAGTATGCCGTCGGAGCAACCGACTACTGGCGTGCACAAAAAACGCAAGGATAAGGACAGACAGCCCAGGCCTAAACCAGATTCCGAGGCCTTGGCTGGTCCGGTCTCCGGTTCTCCGGTCCTCAGTGAGGTTCCGACGCAGCCCCTGACTACCGCAGATCTGGAACCCAAGACAGCTTCGGAACTTTTGGCGGAATGTACCAGGCTGATGCAGCCATTTTGTTCAGGCCCTATCGATGACATTGCTGAAAAAGATGTCGGTGCTGCAGAAACGCCATCGGTTTCTGAAGGCGTTTTCAGACCGACGACGCTCACCATTAAAACGTATCCTGAGACGAAGACTCCTATTAAATCTAAAAGGACTGCACTTCAGTCCCCTGTTCAAGGCCCCATGCCTAAGAAACAGATGCTCAAAATGGCTGAAGATTTGATCTCTTTAATCAGGGGTTCTCAGCTCCCTCCTGACATCCTCTGAACAAGTGTCCATTTCTACAGACTCCTCTGAGGACCAAGATTACTCCTTCTCCCCTTATGAAGATTATGATGCTGAGGATTCCATTCCCTCAGCTTCTCCTCCTGAAGACTACTCCTTTGGGGAAACTTTACACACTATGAGGGAACATTTTCACTGGGAAGGTCAGGACTACTCTGACTCGAAGAAAAGGCTCAGAGAGTTTCTTTTATTCCCCCAGCACAGACCACTTGCCATCCCACCAGTTTTAGACATTGTGGATGATGTTTACTTAGAATCCAGTTTGAACCCAGACTCTTTACCTCCTGCTCCGGCCAAGCCTGACAGATACTATAGAGTGCCTGATTCCCACAAATTTCTTTATAAAAGCCCTGTTGCTGACCCAGAGACAATCTCCCAGGGTCCCAAAGGGGCTAAGGCTTCTATGGCTAAAAATCCTGTACCCTCTGAGAGGGATTCCAGAGCACTAGACAGGTGGGGGAAAAAGGTTTACACCTCAGCCACTCTAGCTATGAGGGCACTAAATTGCCAATTTCACATGCTTAAGTATCAGCAATTTCTAATCTCTCAGTTAAAGCAAAGAATGACCACTCTCCCTCAACAGTCTGAATTGAAAGAAATGCAGGATCTGTTGCATGCAACTGAACAGGTGGGCAAACATACCTTACAATGTGGGTTTGATTCTTTGGAGGCCTCCTGCAGAGCAGCTGTCACTGTGTCTGTTATACGTAGGCATGCTTGGTTAAAGGAACAAACTCTGCCTGATCATGTTAAAGCAAAGCTTCTAGATGATCCCTTACAGCAGGATGTTCTTTTTGGAGTTAAAGCAGAAGAAGTCTTAAAGAAAATGGAGGATAAGGCAAAATGTATGCAGACAGTCAAAGATTTCCTACAGGTAGAGCCCCCTCGCTTCAGCAGAAACTGGCCAACAAAAAAATTGGTCCTTTCTAGCTACTGACAGACCACAGAGGGGTAAATACAGATGTCCAAGAGGCAGAGGACAACCACGAGCCCAGTACAAACTTCACCAATGGGGCACTACAACACAGAAGGGAGGAGAAGACAGGTCCCAATCTACCAGAAGGCAAACTCAATGACTTGCACCTCATCTGGCCAAGCAACACTCTCTTGGAAGCCCCCTTGGGAGGAAAACTCGCACTTTTTTCAGACAACTGGCACATTGTCACAAAGGACAAATGGGTCCTAGACATAATTTTACGAGGATACAGATTCCATTTTCACACCTTGCCAATGAAAAGAGGAATGCCAAACCTGCCACAAAATCAATGGGCAGAGGCACAAAAACAAATTACAGCTCTCATGGACATGAGAGCCATTCAACTGGTACCTACTCGAGAGCAAGGTCAAGGATTTTCTCAAGACTCTTTCTAGTGCCCAGAAAGGACAATGCCTGGAGACCAATTCTGGACCTTTCAATTCTAAACACCTTCTTACAAGTACCCAAATTCAAGATGCTAACACTATAGCAGCTTCTTCCCATGTTGAGCAAGGAAGCATGGCTAGTAACGTTGGACCTCAAGGAGGCATACCTGCATGTCCCTATCAGACAAAGTTGCAGAAGATACCTCCGTTTCATTGCAGGTTCAACCCATTACCAATTCTCTGCACTGCCCTTTGGCTTATCTACTGTGCCCAGAGTCTTCACAAAATGCCTGGCACCAGTAATTGCATACTGCAGACAAAGAGGAATTCAAATATACCCATACCTGGATGACTGCCTCATCCAAGCAGAAAGCAAGGACATTCTCTTACATCATCTGGCTTTTGTAAAACATCTACTAAATTGCCTGGGGTACACAGTAAACGAAAAGAAGTCAAAACTAGTACCCTCACAAAATATGACATTCCTGGGTGCCAGCTTGAATACAACGGCCCAGAAGGCTTATCTGACACCAGACAAACAACTACAACTGACTCAATATTTCAAAACAATGGCAACAAAGACCCAATTAACTGCAAGAAAAATTCTGCAGGCCTTGGGCTTCATGGCATCTTGCATACTACTAATACCATTTGCAAAGCTGCATATGAGGAAATTACAATGGTACCTAAAAAGCGTATGGTCTCAACACAGCCACAGCTTGGACACAATGATATCTCTCATTCCCTGCCTACAACCGGAGTTTCAATGGTGGTCACAGGCATGTCACCTCAACAAGGGTCAGCCTTTCACCTTGCCCCCAGCCAGGCAAACTATCACAACAGATGCATCAGACTACGCCTGGGGGGCACACATGGCAGAACAGTGCGTTCAAGGCGTATGGACTGCAGATCAAAGGAATCTGCACATCAATCAAAAAGAGATGCTAGCGGTACAGAAAGCTCTGACAGCCTTCAAGAACCTATTACATCCAGGACAACTTACAGTAAAGACAGACAACACCACAGTAATGTGGTACATAAACAAACAAGGGGGTACACACTCCTACCCTCTATGCAGGCAAGCAATGATCTTATGGAACACAGCTCTGGCTTAACAAGTTCAGTTACAAGCTCAATTCCTGCCAGGAAAGAAGAACACATTGGCAGACGACCTCAGCAGAAACATCATGGATCCCCACGAGTGGAAACTAGATCCACAAGTATTTACAATGATAACTCAAAAATGGGGCCTTCCAGACATAGACCTGTTTGCCAGTCCTCAAAACTATCAACTAACAAAATTTTGTACAAGGACAATTCACCATCAAGCTTGGAAAGTGGACGCACTCTCTTTCAGTTGGAAAAACCTGACAGTATATGCCTTCCCTCCATTGCCTCTCCTCACAATGGTGCTTCTGAAAGTCAAAAAGGAGAGACCACAACTGATTCTCATAGCCCCAGACTGGCCACGCCAGCACTGGTACCCACTATTGAGGAATATGGCCCACGGCCCACCTTGGATCTTACCACAAATTACCCATTTACTCACACAACAAAACAATCAGATTCTTCACAACCATCTCAAAACCTTAAATCTGGCTGCATGGCAAATCACCTAAGCATCCAGCCAGCTCCTCTTTCCCAAGCAGTTATGGATGTTATTCTGGAAGCTAGGAGGCCAAGCACCAGGAAGGCTTATTCAGACAAATGGAAAAGGTTTTGTGCCTGGAACCAAGCTAAAGGCCAAGACACAATTCAGCCTCACATGCCTCACATTCTACAGTATTTAACTGAGATGTTGAACAAAGGACTTTCTTTCTCCGCCATTAAAATCCATGCTTCAGCTATTTCAGCCCACTACAACACGGATCCACCCTTATTTTCGCATCCACTTTTAAGGCAGTTCCTCAGAGGGGCAAAAAACATTAGGCCCCCCAGGAGAGCACCTACACCAACATGGGACCTCAATTTTGTTCTGGAAAAACTAACGCTACCTCCCTTTGAACCAGCTTTCTCTGCAGATCTTCAGTTTCTATCATGGAAGACTGCCCTGTTGCTAGCAATAACTTCAGCTAGAAGAGTCTCAGAGCTGCAGGCACTAATGGCAGTGGAACCTTTCCTCATTTTTCATCAAGACAGAGTTTCTCTACGAACTAATCCTTCATTTATGCCTAAGGTGGTTTCCAGTGTGGCTTTAAATCAAACCATCCACTTACCCACCTTCTTCCCAAATCCACAGAACAAAGGTGAGAGACTCCTGCATTCCTTGGACATTCACAGGCAACTTCGTTACTACTTGGACAAAACTAAGGCTTTCAGAAAATCTGACCAGCTCTTTGTATCCTATGCTACAGCTTCACAAGGGAAGGCTATATCAAAACAAACCATTTCCAAATGGATAGGGCATTGCATACATTTCTGCTATACCCATCATGGAAAACCAGTTCCTGCTACCATTAGGCCCCACTCTACCAGGGCAACAGCTACATCTACAGCCTTTCTCAGGGGGGTTCCAACCAAGGAGATTTTGGAAGCTGCAACTTGGAGTTCATTACACACCTTTGCCAAACACTATCACTTTCCACTTTACTCTAAGACTAAGGCGGGCTTCGCCACTGCAGTTCTGCAGGGCCTTCTAGCCTCCTCTAACCCTCTATGATTCCTCCACCCATCCTTAGCTTTGGGATTCAACCCAAGGGTGATGACTGCAGCAGGGTAACAAGATGAACATAGTACAGTTTTGTACCTACCATAAATGTAGATGTTCGCGTGTACACCCTGCTGCAGTCCAGGTTACCCTCCCTCCATCCCCTCTGATCTAACTGGCTAAATCTCTACAATACCTTCCTGATGTATTTGCTTATAGCTGAAGGGATTTTGTGTTTGTGTAAAATTTACTCAATTTGGTACTAATTACTGACCACCTTTTTGGGGGCACCTGACATCTGGGGCAAGAAAAAACTGAAGAAAATGGCGTTGGTTGCATTATATATACCCCTGGCGCACTGACGTCAGGGAAGAAGTGACAGCAACCGATGCCGGACCAAGACTTTGGAATTCCGGCCGACTGCGGGACCACCTGACGACAGGATAACCCAAGTGTGATGACTGCAGCAGGGTGTACACTCGAACATCTACATTTATGGTAGGTACAAAACTGTACTTTTCATCACTTACATAGCCACTTTTCTGATCTAATTTACTGAGATAACTAGTAACTCTCAGCATACACATTTAATCATTCATTTATGAAACCAACATAATTTTCCAAAGTTTACATGTAGAAAGTTAAGCTTGATAGTAACCTCTCTTAATAATATTTGTCAGTGTGTTTTATATTGTGAGAATATTGAAATGTAGCTTACTTCCTCTCACTGTATGGTAGCTGTTATGATCACGATTAGCAGGTTTGGCTGTATGGTATGTACTTTCTTCTGGAGCTGTTGGTTCACCATTCAGACTGCAAATCATTCAATAACAATAGAAGGAATGGATTGGTTATCTTTACTCTTAATGCCTACAGCATCAGAAATGCATTTGCTTCACTGGAATTCTGATCTGAAGCAAACCCCCCACCCCCACCCCACCCCCAAGGCCCTACAGAGACAGCTGCACGGTTCTACCATATAAACATTAATCACACTGTGCTGTCAGGTAATTTTGTCCATGTCCTTACCCATCACATTACTGGGTTTGGCATTTAGATTTTTTTTCCTTATCATCAATTTCTCTATCCCTTTATTGTTAATTGTCACTACACAGTCTGTAGGCTCAAAGGGCCCATTTTACAAGAGGCCATTGGGCTCTTCAGTCTTTTTCCCTAATCTTTGGGTGATTCCTGTTTTTAATCTATTCCCTGTAATGATGAGAAGCAGTTTTCTGTGTTGATGTCCTCTGGCTTAGCAGATATCTTATCCATTAACCTTGCTAATTGCGTATGTGCCTTTGGAGTTGGGTTGGGGAATATCCTCCTCTATTTTGTTGCATTGGCTGGTAATGGTAAATGCTTGCTGCCCTCTGACAATGGCTGCATACTTCCCCGGGCCTGCTGGGAGTATATGTCAATCTGGAATAGACTCCCCTACTTAGTCTGCTCTGTTGTTGATAACATTTAAATTGGAATGCACACTTTCAGGTACAGATTTATGCAGCAAATCCTCTCAAAGAAAGCTCATTGCAGCATCAAGGTCATTGAAAGTGTGAGTTTGCTTTTCAAATTTTATGCAAAGTTCATGCAGATTTCTGAAACTAGTGAGAATCCCATTTTTGAAACACAAGATTCTCACTGTGGCAAACACTCTCATTCTCATCATGAGTTCCTGCCAAAAGTCTAGAAATAAGTGAACCTGATGGCCATTAAAAATGGATGACTCTCCTTTGCAGCTTGTAATATCATTTTTCTGTCAGAGTAATTTAATAATCTGACAATAATCTGTCTGGATGGTGTGCCATTCGGTGAAGGTGCATGTAGGACATGGCGTGCTCTTTCAAAAGTAATAGGCTTTGTGGTGGATAGATTTAAGGCTTTAGGAAGTTTCATTTTCTAAGAATGAGCAAATTTCCTCCAGTTTTAATCCCTCAGGGAGTTCCAATGACTGAAGATTAATGCAGTGAATCCAGTCACCAGCTTTAGACCCAAGGTCTGTAATTCTTGATCTTGTTGGCCAATATGGAGCTCATGGGTTTGCACCTGTATGGCTTGTTGCTGGGTAATAGGACAAAAACTTCAGGGTCATGATTCTGCTCAAATATCGAACCAAATGGTAGCAGAAAGGACCAAAAGAAAGCCACAGCAAATAAAGCTTGCTACAGCCTGAAAATATAGAGAGGCCACCAATGAAATAGTAAAACAGTTTATTAATTTAATCTGAGCACTTTCATCCCTTAACAAATGATCTGGGACTTCATCAGAGATAAAATGCAAGCCAATGTCATTTCCTTAAATAACTATAAGTCAAACCCACTCAATTAAACTCATTCATTATAAGTTCATAGGTGGTTACTGGGCTATTGAATTGGCAGTGTGTACCTAATATAATAATAGAGAAACCCAATATAAAGGCTCTTGCCTAAGCGCGTGATCTTAATCAGCAATGACTGCCCATATCTATGATGGTCATAGGTGAAATCTCTGGCAGGAATTTACAGTTTCCCATCCAGTCACCCAGGCAATGCTTAAACAAGGTCATAGAGGGGCTTTATTTGATGTGAAATAGTAGCCTATACCAGAGGAGTGGCGACCTCTGAGAAACATATCTGTCTCTCCAGCAGGTCCTATTTGTGCCACAGGCCAGGTCAAGGTCCCTGGAGCGGCTGACCCTTGCCCATGTGACTTGCTGATGTGCAGCATTTCCAGTAGGTTTGGATCCGAGATTGCTCTGTAAGCCAGGCTCAAGTCTCCTATAAGTAGTCTGTACACTACTGAGTACAGTGACAGTGACTTCAGCCTATGAATGTATGACATGCTGGAGACCCTGAATTATCTTGGTTAGAAATCTCGAAGATCTCTTAAGTTTCTATAAGTACCTGATAAGGTACATACCAAAGGGAGCATTGTACTCAATTATTGTTCTGATGAGGGTCGAGTACAGAGGTGTTGTGACCTTTTTGACTCTCGAGCCAATGCCTTTGCTAATGAGGTGTGCAGCATAGAATGCCTTCTTACCACAGCAGATACATGGTGATCAAAGTTTAGGCTACAGTCAACTTGCGTCCGCAAGTCTCTCACTACTGAGTGGTTACTTAGGGTATTACTATTTATATGATAGCTGCAGGGATATCGTTTTTACCAAAGGTGATGATAATGCATTTTTTAGCACTGAGTTTGAGTCCATGGCTTTGGCACCAATACTGGTTTGTGTATGTCCCTGTTCTCATGGTTTTAGCACCAGTCACTGGTTTGTGTAAGTCCCTGTTGAAGTATATTGACATCATTTGGGGAGTCAATGATTGCACCTAATTTGCAGTCATCAGCAAACTTAGTCAGCTCAGCTGGTCTGTTTTGTGCTGAACTTCTAACAAGTGTTTTCCAAACAATAGGGGGCCCAGTACTGACCCCTGTTGAACCCCAATGGTTACAGGTCTGCTAGTTAAGGTAAAGTCCCTAACTCTGACTGAGTGTGATCTGTCAGTGAACCAGTTAGCAAACCACCTGATGACAGAAAAGTTGATATTCAACTGCAGATTTTATCAATGATGCCTGAATGTAGGACTGTGTCAAAGGCATTGGGTAAGTCAAGGTAGGCTGTATGCACAAATTTGCCTTTGTCTATGGCTCTGGTGACTTTTTTGAAGAAGTCCACCAGGTTTAACAGGCATGACCTGCCTTTCACAAAACCAAACTTTGTTGGATCAAGAGTTTGTAGATCACCTGTATCCTTATTTATAAGGTCCATGATGATTTGTTCCATTGCCTTACACATAAGGCTGGCTAAGCTTATGAGTCTGTATTTCCCAGGGTCTGTTGGTGTACCCCCTTTATGAAGGGAACAGGAGCTTGGGAATTATTTATGCCATCCCTTAGGAAGGTATAAGTAGCTTTGGTGAAATGTTTTAGCATGATTTCGCCTAAAAGGGGTTCAGGTGTTATAGCTACATCAAATGTGACTGATTTCTGATCAGATTTAATCATTGAGGGTCCTATACTTGTGATGATGCAGCAGTCACCCATGTTGGTCAGGACTAGATCGAGAATATTTGAGCCCCTTTTGGGGTTGCATACTATTTGTTCCAGGGAATTCGTGTTAACAAAGTCCAGGAACCTTTATGTGAGCATGTTGGTACTCATCTAAGTTTCCCAGTCAATGGAGGGATAGTTAAAATTGCCCATAACTAGAGTGTTTGGTTGTAGTTTGATTGACTGAAGTAGTTCTAAATAAGCAGCATGGGCATCATGGCTCATTAAAACAATATAGCTAATGATGACTTGAAGGGGGGCTTACCCACATTTAGTTGAACTTGGATTAACTCCATGGATTCTTCCTGTCTCACCATTCTAGAGGTGCATTTCTCTTTGATGAAGATAGATACTCCTCCTCCTTTGGTTCTCACACATTCATTTTGCAGTCTGAAAGTGTGAAAGGCACTGTAGCCTTGCAAGGTCAGGGTAGTCTCTGTGGTCCTGAAACACGTTTCTGTGACTGCACAGACATCAACATCAACATTATCCAGGGACAGGAGTGCTTCCAGACAATGCAGTTTCTGATTTAAACTCCTAACATTTAGCAGGATAACCTTTAATTTATTTATGAGTGATATTTTCACATCAGAAATTTTGTTCCTGAGACCTTGCCTAAAAAAGGCACTATGGGAGGGACAAGAGCCTTAGCCAGTAACCGAAAGCCTAAAGGTGACATCTCTGGCAAAGCAGTGTGGTCTATCAACCATGTCATTCCAGGCTGACAGGAACTGGATCCCCTTAGAATGACGCCAGAAACTAAGCCAATTGTTAAAGTCAATCATTTTTTGTTTATATTATGGTATCATCCTAGGTGAGAGTCGAATGCAGCTCAAAGCTAGGAACATACCTGCCTGGGACACATATTCATAGAACGCAATTCTGTCTTTCTACGTACAACCCAGTGAGATACATCTCAAGTCATTCACACCAACATGAGCTATGACAGAGTCATAATGGCACTTGTTGAGAGACTTGAGTGCATGTGTGATCTGAAGGATTCTGGCATGCAACAGACAGCTGACTATAATTTTCTCCTTGTCCAGCCTGGTGAGTGGGATACTTGTCTGTCTCACAATGGAGTCACCTATGACAAAAATATTTGGTTTAGATGTGCTTTGCCTTAGGAGCTTATTTTGTGAGGCACTGATGCTTGTGTTTTTATGTGTATTGAGTGCTGTAGTGCTGTATTAGGTGTAACATGTTTGTGTTTGGAAGGTCTCTGGTGTTTAGGTAGGTTTCTGGTGAATACCCTCCATGTATCATGGTTTATGTGTTAAGTGCATGGTTTGAGTAGGAGGTGTGGTATGTGAGCTGACAACCTGTTCAGTGTTACTGTTCCATGTGTGAAAGAGCAAGGATTCCAGATTTTTAGTGTAGATGCATTTCTCACAAATTGTACTTGAGTAATTTTGGAGTAGAAGGTTGTCAATGTATACTGCCTCAGGATATCCATGTCAATCAGGCTGGTAGGAGAAATGGAGGGAAACTGACCATTCATAATGCTAGGTTAAATCCTGTTTTCATAGGCTGGAAAGAAAATTTAGAGGTATGGTATAACTGGGTGCTCTAAACGGGGTCCATACTAATGGGATGATCTATAAAGGATCTATAATAGTGGGGGTTCTCTAAATGGTATGAGACTATTGTAGATTTGGAGGTTTTGGGACTGTCTAAGGGGCAAAATTATAAGACTTCTCATCTAGATCACGGGCAGGTACTAAGGTAAAATTTACCTACTGAAGTTTTTGTGTCTATAACCGGCAATGGTTACCCCCACTGTGTGGAAGTGCAAGCTGGTGCATGAAGGTGCACTATGCATAAATAGATGAATACAGTAGTGCAGTGGCTAGTCATTTAAATCTGTGGAGCTGTGTTAAAACAAGCGCAAATCTGTGCAAATGCAAGGGCTTATGTAGCAACAGTGAGCAAGCTGAATTAAACAATTTAACCAATAAAAAAAATCAAAACTGAGCCCTGTGCCAGCAACCTTCAATCAGCTGAGTCCTAACTGCACTCTCCTGCCACAAGGGTGCAAGGGGGGCACTCTCCAACAAAAGGTAACCTGGTTTAATGCTCAGTTTAACCAACAGAACCAGATCCAGCAGGTTTGAATCCAGTCTATGCTACAGCAAACAAAAAGTGCAAAAAAATTGCAAGAACAGTTTAAAAGGTCAGCAATATAACAAAAATGCAGTTTGAAAGTACAAAATACAGTATAAAATTGCACTTATGGTTAACAGAATGCAACAGATTCCTGGGATTGCACAGATGAATACAGCAGATCAGTGATTGGTATCCTAACTATGTGGAGCTGTGTTAAAACAGTGAGCAAACTGAATTAAACAATTTAACTAATAAAAAAAGCTAAAATCTGAGCCCTGTGCCAGCAGCCTTTTATCAGATAAGTCCTAATTGCACTGTCCTGCCACAAAGATGCAGGGGGGGCTCTCCAACAAAAGATAGCCTGATTATTGCTCAGTTTAACAAACAGAACCAGATTCAACAGGTCTGAATCTTGTCTGTGCTACAGACAAAAAGTGCAACAAATCAGCAAGAACAATTTTAAAAAAATCATTAATCTAGCAAAAATACAGTTTAAAGTGCAAAATACAGTCGAAAATTAGTACTTACGGTTGGCAGAATGCAATAGATTCCTTGGATTGCACTGATAAATACAGCAGATCAGTGACTGGTCGCCTAACTTTTATGAGCTGTGTTAAAACAGTGAGCAAACCAAATTAAATACTTTAACCAGTAAAAAAAAAATCAAAGCCAAGCCCTGTGCCAGCAACATTCAATAAGATGAGTCCTAACTGCACTCTTCTACCACAAGGGTGTGGGGGGTGGGGCTCTCCAACAAAAGATAGCCTTGGGTAGTGCTCAGTTTGACAAACAGAACCAAATTCAGCAGGTCTGAATCTAGTCTATGCTACAGAAGCAAAAATATACAACAAATCAGCATGAACAGTTTAAAAAAGAGCAATATAGCACCAATGTAGTTTAAAAGTGTAAAATACAGTATAAAATTGTATTTATGGTTAGCAGAATGCAACAGATTCCTTGATTGCATAAGTGAATACAGCAGAGCAGTTGCTGGTTGCCTAAATCAATATAATTCATGTTAAAGTACACAAACAAATAATAAATGTATAATAAAAATCAATATAATGAAAGAAGTGTATATATTAAAAAGATAATCAAATTGCAAAATATTCTTTAAATTAGCAATTGATAGATTTCAAGTTTAATCCAGGCAGGATGTTGGAATTAGAGAATTGCTATTTTAGGAAATGTATTAGGAATAAAATTTTTCCTAAGGGATTTCGACTTTGGAAGTATCCAGTAGGATTAGTCGAAAGTTCTGAACTGTATCATGAACAGACTAATTTATTTGATAGGCATGGATGAGCGTTTATGGAAGTTTAATGAAATTTAATCAGAAAAATCATGGATTTATTGGAAGGGAGATTAACTAACTTGATTTTAATATTAAAAATGATTTAGCATTTTCATTGCATGAGGTTGATTATGATAAAATGTTTTTTTAAATGTTGACAGAGTTGTTCCTAATTTGAAGATTAAAAAAAGAAAAGAAAATTAATAGAGATCTGAATAATTACAGAAGGGGCAAAGCTTATTCTAGACCCCCTCCAGTGGGGAACAATGATTTATACTATGTTGAAATTGATGGACTTGAACAGAATGATTCAATTTTTGACCCTACATGTGACCCTTTAGACCCTCCACCTTTGAGGAGGTCCAAGAGATTAATCAGTCAGAAACTTGGGAAGGGGGATTATCCCCTGATACAGGATCAATGGAGGGCTCAGGATGGGAAGTCATTTTACAAGAAGAAGAAGGGGAGGAGAAACAATTAAACAGTATGGATGGCTCATGTAGCCATAAAAAATCATCACTAATTATTTTAGCGACTAAGGCATTATAGGTTCGTAGTAAGTTAACTGCCCTTGCGAGCCATTTTAAGCTTAGCCAATTATCCCTTGTGAGATTCAAACCCTGCACCTTGACAAACACCTTAATCATTAGGCCACCCTCCCAACCTACATCGAATCACACAGACTTACATGAAAAAGGTATGACTTCTGTGCATACTAAAAAAGCTGACTTGATTAGAATAATATTAGATTTAAAGTTGTTCACTAGAAAACTGATTTTTTTCTGTGATTTCGTTAATGAATAGGATATAGATTTTAGACAAGATTTGAGAAAATCTAGTACTTGTAACCCCCATTTGTACTCAGTCATTTCCATTTTGATAAATTATGTAAATATGACATTCATTTGGCATTATGAAACAGGAATAGATATATACAGTATAATTATCTCAGACTGAAATGGATCTGTTGTTAACTATCTGTAGGAATAAGGACATCTGGTTGATGAAATCGGATAAGGGGGTGGTTTAGTAGTTATGAACAGCACAGATTAAAATCTTAAAATGGAGACACTTTTGTTAACAGATCAATATGAAAAGATATCAAGAAATTGACTAATTTTGGCACATGGTAAGACTATTTTTTTTTTGTACAATTTATTAATGGAAGAACAGATTTCATCACGAGTTTAGTTATGTGTCCATTGATTTTCCAAGAGCACCTGGTATTTTTGGAATTCCAAAGGAATACAAAAATCAGGTAGTTGTTCTGCTTCAGTTTATAGTTGATACCAGGAGTTCTAAGACCTGTGGAATGGCTATGTTTGTGGACTATATGTTGAAGGATGTCATTAAATAGGAGAAACACTAATAAGGACTCCTGGGATTCTTTGAAAAGTAGTAGGCAGGATATGTACACCAATGATTTGATTATGGTCACAATAGATGTTAAGGATTTGTTATTTTGATGGAATGTTGTATAGGCAGACAATGGGTATGGCTATGAGGCAACTTGTGCCCTAGTTTTTGCCAGTATAGTAATGGTACACTGGGAGCACACACTTTTATTCAGTTCAGGGTATGAAAACACTTGGTGCTTGTATAGTCGGTATTTGGATGATTTGGTAATTTTTTGGAGGGACACCAAAGAAAGGTTACTGGAATGTTTTCTCTTATATTAATAACACTACCAATTTTTTCAAGATGATTGTGTGTGTGTGTGTGTGTGGGGGGGGGGGGGTGCCATGCAAAGGGCTGCCATCTTATCTATTGAGTATTAAGATAGACTTTAGTTCCCTCGCAAACCTAATTTGGATTCAGTGAATAAGAATGAATGAATGAAAGCCTGCTTGAAGGAATCAGTTTTCCACAAGATGATATGATCGACTATCAGTAAGAAGGAAGCCTGTTAATCCTTACCATTTACTCTACCAATAAGTAAGGTTTTATGTACTGTAAGTAGCCTGTTTCAGTGATCCAACAGTAGGTCACATTAGTGTTACCTGTTCTCAGCTCATGAATGCTAGCAATAGAGCTCAGCTGCAAATAAACAGAAAAAAAGTAAAACACGAATGGAGTAACGCAAAAATTCAACATCTATGTAGCACTTTCTTGAATGTTATAGTACTGCAGAATATTGCAGTCCGTCACACTCTGATAGCAGTTTACAGTTTTGCATTGCAGAGTGAACATTCTAACAGCATTCTTGAATATGATTCAGCAGTATCTAAAGGGGTGGTTGCATAAATATTATGTAGAAAGTTGGTAAATTTTGATAAAATAGCTTGGCCTTAAAGTAAAGCTGCTCTTTATAGTTGAGATATCTCTAGGCCCATTTATTCTTAAGGTTTTCTAATTGTATGCTTTCTGCAATGACTGCTGTCTTTACTGCATACAAAATTATCTTCCTCTGAGACTGCTAAAGTGTATCACCGTGATTATGTTACTATACATTTATTCTGCATGCCATGCTGTATATGTGAATGTAAATGCCTTGGCTGGATCTTAATATTAATTATGATAAGTTTGACTGCTGTTATGACTTTAATGTTTGTCTTTCTGCTTCCGCTACTCATCTTCTAGGTCTTCATATAATATTCATTGTTTATATGATACTGGCCTCCATATCAAAACTTCCCTTGAGTGATTCAGCTACTCCATCCCAGTGTCCTTGGCTGCTTATTACATGTATCATAGGTAACTCAAAGGTACTGTAGTATGTGCTAATTTACATATACTTATTTAGTAAACAGTCCTACTCAGGAGCTAGCCATCTACTTAATTGTAACCTGCTGCATTTTATATGTTATGAGCAACATAAAGCAAGTAGAAAATGGAGTGTGGTTGGATATCACTGAAAGTCATGGCATAAGTACGACAGACCAGCAGAAACATTAATAGACAGCTTACCTCACAGGAAAATACCAGCTGGCAAAGCCAATGGTCAAAATGTAAAGAAGTCCCTATGTCCACATAAAGCAAAGTACTTCTCTTACTCTATTCAAATGTAATTTGAATGAATGCATGGGTAATCGCAAGTTCGCCCTGTTTTAACATCCCTGCCCCTCATGGATAGGGGAAATGTAACTGTCCCAACATATCCTTGTTTGGCCCATCTCTGGGATATTTGTATGTAAAATATAAGGGTTAAAAACTACCATGGAAATGAAGGACTAGGCTGCTTAAGATTCTGTCAATAGCCTGGGATTCATTATTATTTGGTCAGAGGATACCCTGTGACTGGCATTCAAGACATGAAATGACCCAGTACTGATGCATTTACTGCACATCAGCAGGTCAAATGACATCAGAAATACTTGTCCCAGGGATCTATATCTCTTCTGCAATATCAACAGAATGGTTTTAGAGGGCCAGTTATATCACACAGAGGACACCATTGTTCTAAAACAGACTCCTCATTCATATAAAACAAAGCCTATCATTGTCCGTATTCAAGTGCAACTTGGATCTCTTGATGAGTAATAGAACATTTACCTTAGGACTGCACCCTGTACTAATAATGGACAGAGGCAGCTCCTGAAGGCTTTACCCCATGCATGGGTCCCCTCAAATTATCTATCGTATGATCGCAGTTATTCTCATTATGGATAATATATAATTATCGACCATGGGATGGGTAAGGCCAATCTAACACCAAATGGGACAGGTTAATTCAAGCACTGAAAGGGATACTGGCTAGGTTTAAAATGTCCTGCAAGGGAAGCTAGCCTAGTACTTAACCTATGAACCTTAGAATCACAAGAAAAATGCACATGTATAAACATGATTAAAGAATCTGATAATATGATAAAATACTGAGGTTATAAGTTACTGTTCCTGCAGTATGAAGACATACTTGGCAGTCTAACACAATGCAACAGGGGAGTTCTACTGAGTAAAAAAAGCAAAATGTGCATGCAGTGATTTAAGTGAAATTTAAAAGCTGTGCTCATTATGGTTAGGTTATTTTTGGTCCAACCCTATGAAAGAAATATCTCCAAAATGCTTTCACATATTCTGATTAATTTTTCAGGGAGTTTTATGGGGTAAACCACCTATTAAAGTATCTTAGATTATGTGCCTATTTTCATAGTCAAATGAGAGACTGCAACTTGAATTGTAATGGAAACAGTAATTTTATGTAAAAAAAAATGAAAAAAAAAATCCCCTACATGCAGACATGAATATTTATTTAACACCTGAAATCCCTATAACACTGTACCTTTATGTGTTTGATAACTTGCATATGTGTTACTCTGCATAAAAATGACATTATCCATTTTATTTTAAAAATAAAGCTTTGAAAATGTTCTAGTTTATCAAATTCATGTTATTCCGACCTGTATATGACCCTGCCTAGAAAACCAGTGTCACCAGCTTACTTTCATATATACTATGGTCAATGCAAGACAATTAGACACTTAATCTTATAAATGACATTGCTGGAATTAATGCATACAAATCATTGAGACAACAACATCTGAAATGCCTGCATGTCATTCTGCAACTGTAAGACTATTTTTTCTAGCCTATTTAAAATGACAGAAACCAACATTTCTGTGAGAAATATTATTCTTCATTCTGTCATTGTAGTCCATATTATTTCCAACTAGAGCATGCCATATGTATATATATTGTTAAACACCATCCATAGCCTAAAGGCTGTCTATATATATAGGCCTACTGGTACTATTTTCCAATTTTAGATCATAATCTGAAACTGTTTCACTTTTTTCTCAGAAATTCCTTAGGGTAATAGTTTTTCATTTTCATTGGTTCATAGGTGCGATTTTTTAACTTAGAAATTACTCTTCTGTGATACTGAGTTACAAAATATGTTTAGCTTGTAATAGGGATAAAGAAAGATGCACAATTTACCACAGCTAATGTGTGTCACAGCATTTGATACTTTTCTGGGAGTTATAATTCCAGTGATGGAAAAGATCACTTCTTTGGAGAAATAAGTAAGATTTTCCCTCTGATGTAATGCTGACTCTTAGGTTCATCCGTATTTACTAAGGAAATGCCGAACCACATTTCCATATTGCCCAAAATACTATCTGGTTAATTGACTTGCTTGAGGTCACACAATAGGTGAATAATAGCTGTGGGAATCAAACCCTGTACACCAGTGGAGGCAGCTCCTTAACAGCTCATAGTCTTAATCCTCAGTGCTAACTTCCATTAGCTATCAGCTATATTCTGAACATAAAGTGCATTCCCCACCCTGAACACAAAACACATGCCTGTCCTTAATGGAAACTAAGTACAGTACATCAAGATAGATCATCATACTGAAATGCATCTGAAATCTTGAATTTATGGTATAGGAAGCAGCATCTCAATAGTTTTTGAAGTTCTTGTGTTAGTTTATTGAGTTCTGCATGACATGGTCCCTTGATTGGAAAGAGCTGCTGGTATGGTACAGTTCTGTAATATTTTTGCAGTTATCTTTCCCAGGGTTGTCAAAGGTTTCTAGAGTCAACAATCAACATGGAATTTTCTGGCATGTATGAATTTTGTCATTAGGCACATCACTGAAATCTTCTTCCGCAGTGATTGAGAGAGTCTCCCATATTGGTTAGATTCAAAAAGTCCTTTTGACCTACCATCTTAGCATATTTTGCATTTTATATTTACTCTTAATTTCTAGCTAAAAAAAATGTCTGTAGTATTTTATTGCTTACTGTTTTATTGTAGTGGCGCTTTGATTTAATGCCAGTTTAATACATTTTAATTTGAATTGGACAGTTCGTAGCAAAATATTCAGTGAAATTTATTTTAGAGACAGATATTTGACACAAAAGATGGTCACTCTTTTTAAGAATCTAGACCAAGCTCAGTACTGAAGGTGACCTATCATATTGCAATGGTCTGTACAAAAAGTCCTAGTGGGATCAAATATCTAGTGAAAGGGAAATTCTCTGTTCTGGGGTATGTGTGATTTTATTTCTGATGTAATGCCACTTCAGAGCAAATTTATTATGCATATAACACATTTCCCTTCCTAAATATAAACTGTACACTTATCACTAAAGGAAACTGAGTATAATGTAACTTGCCATATGCTGCTACCAAGAAATGTCTGTAGATCTGCACTCACATGCACACATGGGAAGATATAAGTTATCTTTCCTTTATCAGTTTTTAGCAAAAAATTCAGAGAAGTAGAACTAGAAATTTAGGTACATATTGCACTTAAGGTTGTCTTTCATAACTAAAGAACTTCAGTGCCGCTCACAAATGCGTTTGGCTTGGTCTTGTCACCATAATCATTACAGGGAGCTTTGATGGTGGCAAGTTTCTACTGACAGCAAGGATTGTTCTTCTGGAGAAATATTTATAATTTTACCTTTGTTACAAAGTTATACCAATACAGATATATCTAGATAGTACATCATGTGTTTATCCATAAATAAGCTATATACCTGTTGCTAATTTTAGGAATATATTTGCAACTTGTTGGACTGCAACTATGAAATACCTGTCAACATTAATATTCTGTACAGGTGCATAAGAAATCATTTCTCAAATATCCTCTGAGAGTTATAAGTAAATATGTTAGAAAATTATTGTTTTACAGTCAATTACATACTGCACATAAGCATCCTAACTCAACCTTAAGGTTTTAAATGCAGCCAGACACATACAGCTCAATCTCTTTGTACAAGAAATATTGACAATGCCTGACAAAATGCGGCGAGAACAGCCAAAACATAGGGACAGATCTTAAATATTGCTCTTAGAAATGTAGACAATTGCTGGAGTAACAAGGTTTGTGTTAACATACATTTTCTGAAGGTTGTGAAGTCTGAAACTCAAATGTGTATCATTATTTGGTGACTTCAGTGCTCAGGTCATCCCAGTGATTTGCCAGAAAAACCACAAATTTTATGATGAGCATAACAAAAATATCAGATACAAATCTGGACATTCTGAGAAAATCTGGACAGTTGAGAGATATAGAGGTATGGCCAGACACTGAAATTATGCCTTTTACACAGAGACTTTAAGTGGTAGTAGAGTTCCAGTGATAGAAAAAAAAAAAATATATATATATATATATATATATATATATATATATATATATATATATATATATATGTGTGTGTGTGCGTGTGCGTGTGCGTGTGCGTGTGTGTGTGCGTGTGTGTGTATGTGTAGGTGAAATTTTTACTTTTAATGTAATGTCAGTTTAGCACAGATAAATGCTGGGCATGCATTACCTTATCCTCCTTTTTCAACTCCATTAATATTTTCCATAAGGCTAAGAATCTAGTCGTCTTATTATGAGCAACATACTGGAAAATCTTAATTTTAAATAATGATCAAATGTAGAACACAATAAACATAAGAATTTGATAAGTGTAAACCTAGAATAATGCAGATTGTCAGACTGCTGTAGTAAAATATTTGCAAAAGACTGCATCTAGTGCTTTTATATAATAGCCCATATCTGAAACACACTCTGAGAGGTCTAAGAAAATTATTCTTGAAATTATTCTTCATAATAATTCTCATAAAAATGGTATTCCATTCTTAAGAAACTGAATGTATCTAACTATGAATTTGACTTGGCCATATTGCTGTGATCTACTCAGAACATTTTAGTGGTTGAATTTTTCTAGTGACTATAAATGTCATTGTGATGGAGACATTACTTTTGATAGAATGACAGCTTAGTATAGATACATTCTGAATTTTTTTTTTAACATTTTATCCTTGTAGCATCATTACATAACCACCTTCTCAGTTTAGTAATAGTATGCAATTACTTGGCAGACAATCACCGCTTAATGCCTGTGTGAGAATTGTAAGGACTGTAAATGAATGTCTTTATCTTTTAATTACCCAGATCTGTGCAGAACAGGTAGCAAACATCTCAGTTTCTCTTTTATGTGCCACATCTTTTTGTACCATTTAGAATAAAAGTCTGTACTCAAGTCTGATAATGGTGGTTTATTATGTTGTAGCTACATGCAATCGATAATATCTGAATCAATTCTTACTGTCTCAAATAACAGTGCAGGTAAATGTAGACTAAATTATACTGTCCATGACATCTGTACTCAGAATTATTTCTTTATTCCTGAATGGCAAAATTAATATGCTTTCTGTATTTCCTGGACTTTAGGACATTTGACCTGATCATACCTCTCAACCTCGTAGCCCAAGAAATCTGGACAAAGCCTGCCATAGTGGGAGTACAAATGCCCAAAAATAGGGACAGCTTTTAAGTGTTGCTCTTATAATCTTAGAAAGTTGCTAGACTAACAGGGTATGTATTAAATGGATTTTCTAAAGGATATGAAATCTGAAACTCAAATGTACAACATTATTTACTAATTTCATTCCTCAGATCACCCCAGTGATTTGCCAGAAAACCAAAAATTTTTATGTGTAACAGTTTCAAATTCTGAGGCAAAAATCTGGACATTCTGTGAAAATTTGGGCAGTTGATAGGTATGGACCCAATTTCTGTATCAGGACTAAACTTACTGTACTGACTTCTTACATATCAGTACCTAACTTCTGAACTTAATCTCATGAATATCAACAACAAACTAGGCTGCATTCACTGACTGAATATCTTCTCAAACTTCACTGACTTCTGTAATAGAAAGTATCTCTCCTAATAATATTAAAACCATGCCTCTTTAATCTTGCTTCCCAAGCCTTGTACAATCTAAACAGATATCTGTTTGCCCCTGTGTTCTGCCCATTCTGTTAGCACATTTTATTTTTATCAGTACTTCAAAATGAAGGTTGTTTATCTGAGCTAATTTGTATCCTTCACTGAAACATTTCTTTCTGTTGAAACTGCACATAACTGCATGTAAAATGTGAAATATAAAATGAAGATACAGACCTGCTTTAATATGTCTGCATTTCCAGACCTATGCAAACAGAATACTACTTTTATGTCTAACAAACCACATTTTAGTGAAACCTGATCTTATAGCCTGCAGAAGGTACTGGAGGCCATATTGCAATCTACTATTGATAGATCTTACAAAATGAACAGAGAATCATACAAGTCGGGTACATACTGCAAATATGGCATGCTCAGCAAAGGAAATATTGATGTAGATCATTATTTATGATTTTATATATACATATATATATATATATATATATATATATATATATATATATATATATATAAATCATCTTTACCTCATATTGAATGCAATCTCAATACAGTTATATTCCAGGCATGTATTATAATGGAAAGTGAATTTATTGTATTTTTGGTGCTTACGTATTATCGCAACCAGATTTTTGCGATAATACTGGTTACTTCACAATGTTTAAATTTAACCATTAATGCTGTGAAGATGTCAAGCAATGTGTTTTCTTTCATGTTTTACCTCCTGTTTCTGTCTGCTGAAGTACACAAAGCATTGTGCATTAAATTGCTTTCCTTACAATGGGAATATGTAAGATATCCAGCGACTCTGTATTATCACCACCAGGCGTTCCCGATAATACCGGTTGCTTCACGATGTCTAAATGTATTCTGTTAATGCTGTGAAGATGTCAGTGTGTTTTCTTTCACAGTGAAGATTTTTATTCATAACCCTGCCTAAAATAAAGGAAAAACATAGTGGCGCTGTTTATGTATGCACTTTACTGACACCATGTTATGTAGCTGGCAGTAAAGTGCATAGACGCTTCAATTGTCAGGGCTGCTCTTTTACTGACTGCAATTACTCTCAGCAAATATTGCTTCACTTCACTTTTCTTCAGCAAGTAAGAACATTGCAATGTTTCTGTTTTTATGTAACTGTGCCCATGGCTTGCTATATTAGTGTACCCAAAAGCTTGCACTCACTACTGCAGAACAGATCAACTCGTTCTGCTGTTACATAATGAGTTATACTGCCCTAGAAATCTGAGACAATTCAAGCGTGCGTGTGTAATGCACGCAAAACAGGAAGAAGACTAAAATTATTGTTTCTCTCTTCCCGAATGTCTTCCAAATTTAGTTTTCATCAGTAAGGAATTCAAATAACAGTTTGTGGTGTTTCCCCCCCTTGTTTTCATGCCAGCATGGTACTATTGCAACCGCAAAAATCTGGTGGCGATAATACATAAGTACCGTATTTTTCATAGACTGACAATTTCAAATATGCATACCTGTACATAACAGGAAATATCTCACTTTTAACCTACATGTTTTTTCTCAAACCATTACCTCATCCACCAGAATAAATAAAGCTAACAAGAAAGCTAGCATACTAGACTGGATTCTTATAAACAATCATACTCACTACTATAATTCTGGAACCCTCCCTGATGACATAAGTGACCACTCACTTACCTACTTCATCAGGCATAAAACCAATAGTCCTATTCTAACCTCTATCAGAAGTATTAGATCCAAAAAGAAATTTAACACTGATTTATTTCAAATGGAACTAAGAGCATGCAATTGGGTTCCCTTAAAACACCTCCCTTTAGATGAAGCCGTTAATTTCTTTAATACTACCTTCCTTTCCATTCTCAGTCATCACGCTCCAACCAGATCTATTAGAATTAAGGCCAACTCTGCCACATGGCTATCCAATGAAACCAAACATAAAATTCAACTCAGAAATAAATATTGGGCTAAATGGAGAATGACCAAAAACCCTGTTGATCAACAAACCTTTAGACAACTTAGAAATGACACTAAGAAAGCCATACTTTCTGATAAAAAACATATTACTTACAATTTCAGCAATGTAATCACAACAACCCAAAAAAATTCTGGGCTAGCATTAAGCAGTTACTCCACCCAGGTCAATCCACTACACCTAACCCCCAAAATACAGACCAGAAAACCCTATCCATACAGTTAATACCTTCAACACCTTCTTTACAGATGCTATTCAAACATTAGCTAGTCAGCTATCACCTAATACCTTCACACTACCTTCTTGCACCTCAATCCCACCCCCTCCTTTTCATTTCCAACCAGTCCCAACCAAGCTTATTTGAAACCTTTTGAATAAACTGAAACTATGCTCTCCTTCAGCAGACCAACTGCCTTCTGAATTTCTACAGTTATCCTCCAATGTTATTGCCTACCCTATTTCCATATTGATAAATAGAACTATAAGCGAAGGTCACATCCCCACCTTATGGAAAGTCTCCCATGTTATCCCCCTTCATAAAGGAGGAAACTCCATTGAGCTATCAAACTATTGCCCTATTGCCCTACTCTCTCCATTAGCTAAGATTATGGAGAAATGTATCCACAGGCAATTACTCCACCACTTATATGAAAACAATTTACTTTCAAACTGTCAACATGGTTTCAGACCCTCACACAGCACTACTACTACCCTCCTTTCTTTTACTGATTACATCAACAAACAACAAAACCTAAATAATCTTTCTTCTGCTCTATTTATCGACCTGTCTAAAGCATTTGACATGGTAAACCATCAGATTCTCATAAACATACTAAAATCTCTGTCATTAGACCCACTTTCCTCAAAATGGTTTCAATCCTACCTTGACAAACGACAGTAAGCAGTACTATGGCAAAACACTCTATCCACCCATCTACCCGTTACCATAGGCATCCCCCAGGGGTCCATACTAGGACATCTTCTCTTCTCCATATTTATAAATGACCTTCATCTAGCTATCCCCCAAGCCACATGCATACAATATGCTGATGACTCCACACTACTATGCTCAGCCACATCCTCCCAAGACCTTCACTATCTCACCCAGAAGGTATTCAACATAGTAGAACAAAGGTTCACTCAGCGTTGCCTTCTTCTGAACCCAAAGAAAACCAAACTCCTCCTCTTCACTCCTACTCAAAAGTCCTCTCCTCTTCATTTCTCTGTGACATCCACCAATGGTGCCAAAATATCTCCAGATTTTACCACTAAACTTCTAGGTGTCACCATCAACAATAATCTTAACTTCGACATCCATATCAACAAAACTATAAAGACTGTCAACAAAAAAATCGGCACTCTCTATAGGATTAAACCCTTCCTTTCTCCTACTGCCAAAACTACTATAGCTCACACTCATTTGATCTCAACACTACTTTACGCTTCTCCTATTTTTTACTAATCTATCCAAGACTGTCTTCAGCAAATTGGAATCATCCTATAATAACATTGCAAGATTTGCAACAGGAAACCCATTTAGAACACACCATTGTATAAATCTAAATCAGCTAGGATGGTTAGAACTACAACACCTGATTAAATTTTACCAACTAACCATTGCCCACAACATTCTTTACAAACCTTCTAATACTCCTAGTTTATCTAGCCTCATTAACCCTATAAAGATCTGAAGTCTCTACGCTCCTCACACAAACTTCTTGTAAGCACCTCTCAATCTAATAACAGGGCTGGGGATTCTCTCTTCTCTTATATTGTAGGTAAATCCTGGAATCTTCTCCCTAATGACCTCTCCTCACTTACTTCCTTAACACTCTTCAAAAATAGACTTAAACTTTACCTCAGATCATACTGGTTATGCCCCTGTACCAAACCAGACTAGCCATCTATCTCTTTATACTTGACCTTGCCTATCTTGTGCTTGCTATCCCATCTTCCTTCTTACTATACTTCTCTCATGTCTCCCTATTGTACACCATTTCACTTCAAACATACCTTTTTTTAAGTAAATTCTTAGTAACATCACTTCACAACTAACTTCCTTTCTCTACTATTGTCTTTACCTGTACTGTGTCCCTGTACTTTTTGCACTGTTTATGACTCTTGGCCTCTTTACACACCCTGTGCTAACCTTTATGCTTTACTGCACGTTACCATTGCTTGGTTATTTTATTATATTTTTACTATTTTTGCTATTTTTTCTTACAATTTTTTTTGCTTTTTGTAGTTTGTAATTTGTTATTTGTATTTGTATTTTATTCATGTCTTGGAGCTTATCTCCCCAGGCCTCTACTGAAAATGGACATATATCCAGTTAGACTAGCCCGGTCAACAAATGTAAAATAAAATAAAATAAAATTTTTACTCTTCCATTTCTTATCAAATGGGTCTGAGGATTATACTTAAAGATTTATGTACATCCTAAATAAAACCATCATTCTTATTTTAAGGATTTCCATGTTTTGCCATTATGAGTATAGTATTTCTTGTAGGTGGTGTACACATCTTTTTAGTGATGGAAAGATCACATTTAAATTAAAAAAAGTTTTTTTTGCATTTGATATAATGCCAAATCTGTACAGCTATGATCTGAACATGAACTTCATTCTTCACTAAGAAATGTATTGTATAGCCATAATACCCCTTTACAGAAACTGCATATAATACAAATTTGTAGACTCTAACAATGAAATGACTCACAAGTCAACAATTGGTGGATTTATGTAACAGACAATATTCCAGTCACTCATTGACAGTTCTTAATCAGTGTTTTAGGAAATGTTGCCTGCATATTCAAGTATAAAGCAATTCTCTGTTAATGCTGGCTCAGAAAAGGGATTTGTGATAGTGCCCACTTTTCAGTGACAATAAAGGTCTTTTTCTAGAGCTATATGCACAGATGTTTTACTTCTGATGAAATACCAACTCAGTAAATATATGTTCTGGAAACAAACTGTGTTTTCAACCTGAAATGAAGCCACATATCCATACCTTCACCAAAGATCTAACACAGTTTGGTACCCTGCATATTTACTTGGCCATGTAGCCCAATTAGGGGGTCCATACCAAACCTGGCTTATTTTATATGTTTCCCATAAACAGTTTGACATTTCATGTATACTCAGTTATATAATTATGTTGTGCTTTTTAGATACATGTCCATGAGAAAAAGGAATACATACCTGCTTGTTAATCTAATGCACATTTTCTGACTAACAGAGTAAACAAATAGGTATGCTTCACAGCTATGACAATATAATACATGGTTATATCTTTATTTCTTTCACAAAATACCACAAAACAAGAGTTTCAATTTCCTTCACACGTGGATTTCCCCTAAGATAAGTCTCTTTTGACAGACCACAAATCTTGCAACAACAAATAATTCATAAAACGACTAAAGATAAAAGCTTTGATGATAATCTTTTTAAATAAATGATTTATCTGTCAGACTCCTTCCAGACTTTTAAAGCATTAATATTGAGTACTCCTCCAAGATTTGAGTGTGACCGAGATAACAGAGTTATATTTCATCTTGTTGTACATATAGACACTGCTCACAAAAATCCAGATCAATAATCATTTAACTAAGATCAAATGATACTAGAACAGTCATTTCCACACCATGTTTGTAGCCATCCCCAGAATTATCAGTTTCTGACTTGGTAGAAATTACCCCCCCCCCCCCACACACACACACACACAATCAAATGTGCTAAAGCGTAAACAATCCAGATCTATCATTATAAAACTATAGCCAAGCAACAATTTTGACAACCATCACTGTGACCAGAAATTCCTGATGTGTAGCTAAAGACCCCATGATGTTATCCTCTCATGGGAAAGAAACTTTCCTACAGTCAGTGACATATACCCAAGACATCTAAAGGTACAGCACATAAACTAAAACGTTTACACTATAGTCCTTTAATGAGAGTAAAACAAGGAAAACAGGTAGGGTCTTACAAACAATGAAAAATAAAAGGCAGCTGTTGCAAGACAAAAGCGATGCTTGGTAGGTGGTAAATCCTTCATAAGCAGAAAACTCCAAATCCAGAAAAATACAGACAATATTCATCCAAGATAAAACAGTGCAAGCAAACACAGCGGTATTAAGCGCTTTTGTCTGGTAGATGACTTCCTCAGAATACAAAATACTGAAATTAGCACCTGTTTAAATACATTGCTTACCCAATCACATATAAGTTGACATCATTTCCCTCCTTAACAAGGCTGCAAATACTTAATACAAACCAAATATAAAACAATAATACATATAAAAAGTTTAAAACATCCCTAAACAATATATATATAACTAAATAAAAAACATAGATTTTAATTTCAACAGAGAAGATAAAGAAATTCTATCATTTAACCCAGGAGCATGATGAACATCAAGCCTAATTTGCCATTTGAGTTCTACAAATTCCAAATACTCATTCAAGGGTCCCCCACGAGGTCCCAGATTTACCTGTTCCAATATAAAGAACAGGAAGGAATGGGTAGATTCACTAACCAAATGTTTATATAGTGCATTCTTTTCATTTTTGTTTCTGATATCGTATAAATGTTGATAAATCCTTAACCTTAGGGCATTCGTAGTTTTACCTACATAGAAACTTGCACAGAATCTACACAAGGCCAAATACACAACCCCTTTAGTGTAACAGTACATCCTTTTTGAACTGGAAATATATCCAAAGTTTTTGAGCTTGATTTTGTCTCTGTCCATAACATAAGGGCATTGGGCACACCTCCCACACTTAAAGGTACCACCATTGTGGATGTCAGATTTTTGCCTTTCAAACAGTCCTTTAAGGGAAGTGTCTCTTTTGTAAACCACTTGCGGTTCAATACCAAATTCCCCTGATAATTCAGGGTCAATATCAAATATTTTCCAATATTTGGAAATAATGTTTTTAATGTCATAAAAATTGGATGTGTAAGTAAGAGTAAGCACCTGTCCAAAATTTAAAGGTTTTCAGTCATTATGACTTTTGGTGGACACCTGCCCTAGTAGTGCAAGAAAATGACCATTCATTCTTTTAGTCTTAACTTCATTAAAAATATCTATGACAAAGGTTTCAGGGTACCCCCTCTTACAAAACATGTTTTTTAATGTTTTACATTCACTAAGAAAATCCGCAAAGTCAGACACCATTCTGGCCAGTCTTACATATTGGCCCTTTTAACTAGGGCTTTTTTCTGGTGCAATGGGTGTGCGCTTGTATAATGCAATAGTGAATTTGAATAGGTAGGTTTCCTATATAGTTGTGAAACAAAACAATTGTGTTCAAAGTCTTTCTTGATGGTAACATCTAAGTAATTAATCAGTTCTACATTGCTATTCATAGTAAACTTAAGAAAACTTGTAGTTCCATTAATATAGGTGAAGAACCTCTTCAGGTCGTCCTCACTATCTTTCCAGAACAGGACTATATCATCCAGGTATCGCCCATACAATACCCATGGAGTCCTAAATTCCGAGTTGGTAACAAACAAGTCCTCCCATTGTGCCAAGACAATGTTGGCAAACACTGGAGTGCAGCACGCATCCATTGCAACACCCTGTTTTTGCTTAAAAAGATGCCCTTCAAAGGTCACAAAATTATTCTCTAATACTATTTCCATACATGTTCGTAAAGTCAGAATGGTGTTATGATTAAGTGTTGAATTGGCACATAAATAGTCATAAAACCATTCAAGGCCAATTTGATGTGGAATAACTGAAAAGAGATCACAAACACCAATCGTGACTAATATGTTACTATCAAAAAACATGTCCTGTTTAACTTTAGTAAGAAAGTCCCATGAGTCCCTAACCACAAGACTATGTGAATCTAGAATGTTTTTGGTCATATTGTCAATGAACTTAGCAATACTATGAGTTTTTGAGGCTTTTGCATCCACAATTGATCTTAATGGTGGGTTTTCTAAAGATTTATGAATTTTTGGCATGCCAAAAATTGTGGGTATTTTAGGATGGCTTATAAGCATATAATTATGAGTTTCTAAGGTAATTTGCCCATTTAATAACAGCTGTTCCAATTCCAGGTCAATATTACAATATGCTATATTAATCTCATTTCGTGAGACCTCAAGATAGACATCACTATACAAAAGTTCCATCATCCTGCTGTTATAATCAACCACATTCATAATTACTATGCCCCCACCTTTATCAGGTTTCATTATTCTTATGTCACGATGCTCGAAAATTTCACTTAATAGTTTTCTCTCATCACAGTCCAAGTTAGCTTGACCAGGTTTTTTTATACTTGTTCACTAATAAGTTCCTGATATCAGCTTCACATAGATTCTCAAACAGCTGTACTAGGGGGTGTGATGGGGGTAAAAAAATACTAGGCCTACGTGTATCCAAATGGCCAGTAATAGTATTGTTATCATGAAAATGTAAAGCCAAATTAAGTTTTCTTGTAAATAATTTAAGTTGTATAATAGAGTCAGTGAGTGTTCCTTCCTTAATAGGAACAAAATTAAAGCCCTTGGATAATAATTTGGCCCACCTGGTGTCAACTCGGACCTGGCTGTAGTTATAAATGTTAAAATCACAGTTATTCTTGCTAATAACATTAGGTACCAGACCACTATTGTTGTCATTGTCAAAATTGTTGTCAGGGTTTATCTCCTGTATGAACCCCATCTGCCCCTCCAGGAACCCATCCCAGGGTTGTTGCCATTTACCTTGGATGAATATTGTCTGTATTTTTCTGGATTTGGAGTTTTCTGCTTATAAAGGATTTACCACCTACCAAGTGTCGCTTTTGTCTTGCAACAGCTGCCTTTTATTTTTCATCCTTTAATGAGAGTGTTAGTAACATCACAACTAAGCATACATGGGAAGTGTTACCACCACTAATCCACTGTATTCATCAGGCTGACTCTGAGCACATTTATCTTATTTCCTGTTTCATATTTACACTTTGTATTTTCCCTTGGTGTTAGAAGGTCAGGCACTTACTGATCTTGAATTGTTTAAATGCCCCCCCCCCCCAGAAATGAATTTGGACACTATGGCTAACATGGCATATGCCTGGTTTCACTCATCATGATCTGATGGCTTCATATATTGCCTAACTATATACATACCCATTAAATACTACCTTTTGACTGGATACCTAAATTGTTTGATATTGATCACAGAAAAGACATTCTGCTCCTAGTAAAATTCTTAACTTGTTTCACATAAATGTACTGCCAGTGATAATTCAGATCTTATTGTTTAGCTGTGATCAAGTGGCAGTAAGCTAGTTGCTTTCACCCTGACAGCTCCCTTCCTGAATAACCACTTTTTGACTCAGTATACTTTCAGTACTTTAAGGTGACAAAATGAAAGTAATTTGACCCATAGTAATGCATTTCAATTTGACTCATACACAAATATCAACACAGCCTGACAGTCTAGATGTATGATCATTTAACTGTGATCAAGCTGTATGTGTTTTCATTTACTTGCCTACAATTATCCCTCACAGAGATGTAGGTAGGTCAATTGACTCCCTGGACAGTTCTGACATTGACCCCCCCCCCTCAACACACAAGCATTACTATAGCAAGGAGCTTTTATTGGCTCCTTTCTGCAGTTAAAGGCATTCACTTAAGCAGTATTTAAAGGAATGCTGATACTGTAGTTGTACACAAATGGCAAATCTTTTGAGAGGCCATTCATGGCCCCTTTGCCCCACCCTATCTGTGGCATTAATACTGTACCCCCAGTACCAATATTGAGTGGGTGCAGTACAACGTTGTGACAGAGATCATGTGGAAGACATTCTGCCCATGGTGATGTACTCAGTAAGTTTCACATTCATGCACTGTCCTATATAATCCAGATGTATGATAGGTTATTGGTGATCAAGTGTCACTAGGAAGTTGCTTTCAATGCCCACAGTAATTATATTTTTGGATGGCCACATTTCTGATTTGGTACTTCAAGCATTAAAAAAAAGAAACCCTGCCTATCTGCCTGCAATAAGGTACATGAGTTTGCTTCACACAGGCATACACACACACACACACACACACACACACACACACACACACACACACACACACACACACACACACACACACACACACATGCACACACTTACAGGCATACACACACTCATGGCTACTGACAATCTGCATCCATAATTGTTTAACTATGATTAAGTGACACGTGATCAATTGCTTTCAGATATGACTTACACTGACCCCATACACAACTATTATCATTGAGCATCCGCATCTCAACTGTTTGGCACTAATAACATAAAAGACAATCTGCCACAACAGTGTATTTAACCTGTCTCACAAACACACCCCTATAAGCATTCAGCTGTGATCAGGTTTCAGTAAGTTAGGTGCTTTTACAAACAAACTCCATCCCCAAGAATATCACCATGTTTTGAATAGGCACACCTCATTGCTTTGATTATGATCAAGTGAAAAAGAATCAACCCAAAGTATTATACTCAGCTTGTTTCACATGCACATGCAACTCCCCTGCCACCCCAATTATTTTAGCTAAGATAAAGTGACAGTAAGTGAGCTGTTTTCATGAACAGACTACCTACTTTGCACAAAGTCTAACAACCTTCTTAATGAGTACATCCCAAATATTTCTTATAATTAAATGGAATTTATTCAGATTGTTGCATAAGCACATACCTCCAACCCACAGTTATTTAACTTTGAATTATATCATATCTGTTACATTCACAAACCCGTAAATCCTCATCCCTCCCAAATTGCCAGTATTTAACTGGGTTCACCTCCAATCTTCCCATGTGAGCACATAAAAGGCATATTATCCAAAGTTATATATTCACCTTATTTCCTATACAGAAACCCATATCTCAGATCTCAATTCCTGTTTAACTCTGATTACATCGGTGGTCCAATGAATGCACACATAATATCCCTCAACCCAAGGAGCATAATACTTTAAAAAATGCAAATACCTGCATACATGGGAAGTGTTACCACCACTAATCCACTGTATTCATCAGGCTGCCTTCTGGTCCCTCAAGGTGTAGTTGTGGTTCTCAATAGCATGCAACATGCTCAATGCACATTGTATGCTACTGTTCAGTAGAAATAAAATGGCTGACATATACTTCACTCTGTAATTAAGAAAAAAAAATTAAGGAGCCAGTCACTATTTCCAAAATGCCCCTAAATTAGTTTCAAAACTGAATTTCCTCAGCACCCACTATTTTATATTGCTATTAGGTACCAAGACAACTTGACAACCAAAATGACGGCTTTCCAGCCCATATAAAAAGGTAAAGCAGTAATATATTTGTTAGAAACAGTTAAGAAACACATAATAACCTTCATATTCAGTGTTTTATACTTTAAATTGTACATCTTCATCACCCAAATGGTGTCAATGCTTGTCTTAGATGATAAATACAAGCCTTGATGTGTGTGTCAAACAGGATTCCACTGTTGCTTTGAGTAAACTGCCCAACCTCTAAGGTGGTCATGAAATTTGATATAAATTGTATTTGCCAAAGGAATTAATTCTTCTTTCCAATACAGCAAATGTATATTTTCCAAATAGAGTTGAATGTGTCTTAAGTAATGTATTTTGATCATTCCAGTGATTTTATTAGTTACCTTCAGTGATAAATTGTGACTACTCCTTACTGCACTCATATTTGCCTTAAATGTCAGCGTTCTGATGTCAGACTTAGCTTGGTACTTCCTTTCAAAATTATGGGTTAGACACCTTGATCATGTAACACCAGTACTGGCAGCTAGTTCTATAGTTCTGGAGATCCAGCTCTAGCTAAAGATCTTCAGATAAGCAGTGAGTAGGAAAAGACCAAAAAAACAAGTTCACCTATGAAATATTTTCTGCTGAATGACCACTTCACAGAGAAAGTACATGGGTAATATATGATAAAGCCACAGGCAAAAGGAAGGTATTGTGAAACATTTCCATCCCATCAATTTCTGTGTCTTAACTATACTGACCCCTTAAAATTATGTTATTTTATTTGCTTTATGCCTTGATCAGTAAAGTAAGCTACAATGATTCTGTCTGAAATGATATAGATAATGCATTTTGTAGGAATTTAATCAACACCTGGGTGGTAGCGAGCATAAGACAGGTCTCTGAATATCAAAATGATGAGACAAGTGAATAGTAAAAAACAAGGAATGGCCATGCAACCTGCAGCAAATGTATGATGAAAAAAAAAAAACAGAAAGACGTCTGCTGTATGATACTGGCTCCATGAGTACAACTTAACCTAGTCCAGACAGGTAAGTTGAAGGCTGTAATCCCTGCCTTGCCATTACCAAAGAGGCTTTCTTCTGACATATTCATTGATTACAAGCCTCTGAGTCTTGTCTCACTTATGCAGCACAGTGAGACAGAGACTTTTAAAATCAGCCTCTTGAAACGCAGGAGCGCTTGAGCACAAAATTGTCCCTATCTATTGCGCAGTGGAACCTGCTAATAGCAGCAGTGATGTAAAGCAGTCCGTGGAGACAACTTCAGAAAGCATGACAATGAGTCCCCACGGTACTCATTAAAGGTTTATAGATTGCCTTTGCCACTTCCCTGCAGGTCCTTCGATGGGCCTTTTATTAATTCATAAAAGCATTGCAAGAGTGATTGAGTATGATGATTACTGAAGCAGGAAAACACAAGAGATAGTGAAATATTGCATGGCTTTCTATCAGGCTTCTCTTAAGTTAAAGAAAAAGAAATGTGCTTTGAAGTATTAATCTCTGCTATTGGCCCCTGGGCAACAAATGTGAAACAATGTAATCAATGTAGCAAGCGCTTTCTGGTGACATGAAGCTAAGAAGTAGATTATTGCAGTAAACATAGCTAAATATCCTGATTCTTTGGATTTCACCTCTAGTAATACTTCCACAATCCTATTCCCTTATCTTTCTTCTACAGGCATGTCCCAAGGGTAACAAATGGTAATATTCTCTTTGCATTTGGCTCACAGAGCTGCAGAGGCATAAGGCTTGATACGTTTTGCTTCACTTGCCTTTATAACATTAAACACTGTGATGATCCCATGAAAGATGATGGCTAGACCTTGGGAAGTAGAGGAAAAAGATTTGTAGTTAGGGTCTGAGAGACCCTCAGTAATGGGCTAAGGAAATGAAGAGACAGCAAACAATGAACATGAGTTGACCTGAAAGTATCGAATTAATGTCATTATATGGAACATAATTAACATATTGCTCTGAAAGACAAAGAAAAGGAAAACCCTGCTGGCCTCAGCCTCACTCAATAGTTCTAAAATGCAAAAAAAAAATGCTGTAATAATGTCAGCCTTTTCCTATCTCTCTTCTGCAATCCAGTGTATAAGCACATAGCACATTAAAAAAATGGGTAAGTTAAGGAACATCACCTTACACTTTGAAAATGCAAATATTATTTTGCTTTCCTGGTGCTATTTTTTCTTTTCTATACTAGTGCTGGTATATGTGACATTATACTACAGATATTCTAATTTGTTTAAGCAGCAAGACATAATGATTCACATATTGATGAAAATAAAAATATGGGAAAATAAACAATTAATTTTCACATTTCTTAGTAGATGAGGACAACTGGCCTCACTTAGTTTAACAATATTTCTCTGCTTTCAGTCTTTTAAAATATCTTGTTTGACCTTCTCTCATTCTTTGTTTCTGTGTTTGTAGAAAAATCCTCTTACTGTCCTTTGCCTGGTGTGCAGGTTAGTTATAATTATTTATTTTTCTCAGAGTTGCATTAACCAGTCATGTTAGAGAAAGGCAACAGGAGATATTAATAACAGAAAAAGTCATACAGACACATGAAGTGATAGACACACAGACAGATGATGTGCACACAAGTGCACTGCTTTATGCTTAGATAAGTAAACAAACAAAAAATTTGAATTAAAAATCAATCATTGTTCAGAGTATCATAGCTTAACTATATCATAATCCTCCAGAAGTTCAGCAATAAGTCAAGGTAGAGCAGAAAAAATGCAGATATTTAAGAAACCATTTGTTTGAAATCCTGATTCAAGAATGATTGCTGCATCTTCTTACACTGACTCCTACTTGCAAAAAATAAAACATTGTTACTCATAATCATTTCATATAGTAGCAGGTCTTGTTTTTGTTTGTGTGTTTTTGTTTTTGATGAGTGCATGCAAAATCTTAAAAAAAAACTGAAGCACAATAAAAAAAATTCAGAGTGCTAAATACCAGGATTTGGGCTCCCAGCCACTTTATATGAACTCTTCTCTCTTTCTGTTTATGAGCCCTCATATCTACAAATATTCCTGTGTTGATGAGAATGTTCACTCAAACTGTGTCAACTGTACATATTCACATTTAAAATAGTGGGTGTCAGACCACTATCTTCTCACTCAGGTAAACAAAAACAAAATCTCAATGGCACTACTAGTATGATAGAGTAAAGAAGTCAGACTGCCACATCATTCCATCCATCTGCAAACACAAATATAGCAACACTAAGGAGACAACCCAGTGTGACTCTTCTTCCACTATGACACACTGGAGGGTGTCCACTGTGACGATGTCATTAAATTGTATAAGAAACATCCACTTAATGTCATTGACTTTTCTACCCTTAATGACTTGCACTTATTATGGAAGCTGTGCAGTTCTCCATTGTCCACTATACCAGTAGAGGCACCAATAAATGGTCAGTCATTAATGTCAAATCTAGAAGACAACTGTTTTGGTCGTTGAACCACAGTAAGCCTCTCAAGAGAAAAAAAACAAGAACATGCTGTGTACATTTTACACTCATCTAAGGTTAAAGACAATGACAGTGGACATAGCCATCTCCCTTGTGACATCATCTTATCCTAACAATGTCAGTCAGGAAAATGACTGGGACCTGAGGACTATACTGTTTGTCTGAGTTTATTCTGAACATAATAGCATGGTGACATTATTAACAACAGGACTGACTTTTTTTTTACTTAAGTGGCTGCATCTCCGTTTGAAGCAGTCGTGTATAAACCATTCGATCTTGCTCTTCTTGAACTTCCACAAAACAGTTGCTCTGTGCATTTACAAATCTGTTTCAGTTATCTTTTTCATCGCAGCAGCTTGTATTTGCCAGTGATTCTGTAAAGAGCACATTTTGTGATGAGTGACTAAGTTACTTTGCATATCCGTTATTAAAAGAGGAAGTCTTCAGAGCCGAGTGCCACAGAAGGTTTTTAATAAAACAATTTAAGAGCTTTCATCTACATGTATCAAGACTGCATCGGAACATCAAATCTCAAAAAATCAACATTTTTATATCTATAGGTGGCAACCTTACAATTATTCAGTAATCAGTTTAATACAACAAAAGACCTAAAAATTAAACATTTTTAAAAACCAAAAATGGTTACACTGCATTAAATACATACTCTACATGCTGACATAATTCGGGTGGACCATTGTCAACATTCCCCCATGAAAAATACCCCTTAAAAAAACTAAACAGTTGAAAATAAAAAAGCGTAATATTCCCATACTATTCAACACTTTACTCAGAACACGTTTGTGTTGTTTTTACAAATTGGAAGGAAATAAATAAATGTACATGTCTGCAATAATCAAAATAATCAAACAACAGTTGTGACTGTCAGCAATCATACAATCCAATTCTACCTCCAAATAGATGGCATGGCTAAAAACAATAACATGCCTTAAGTTTAAGCAGATTAGTGATAGACACATTGTCATTTAACCCTGGGGGTTAAGTGGGATTGGTTCTTACTTGCCACTTCAATTCAAGGTACTCAAGGTAGTCATCTACAGGACACCCCTGGTCCCCGACTTGAACCTGATCAATCACACAGAATTTAAACCCATGTCTGGAATTTTCTTTGATGTCTGGCTAGTGTATTATACTCATCCCCTTTCCTGATGTTATAGTTGTGTTCGTATACACTCTCCCTTAGTGTTCTCTTAGTTTTCCCTACGTAAAATGCAGTGCATTCTGTGCAAAGGGCAAGATATACCACTCCCTTACTACTGCATGAAAATCTAAGGTTGAATGGAATCTTCCCAAATCCAGGAATTGTGGTAAAGGAACCCTCACACATGAACCTACAACAATTGCAATTACCACATTTAAACATTTTCCCAACCTGATTATTGGTCATAGGTCTCTCCAGTAACATCTTGAAGTAAGCTGCTTTTTTGTATATGACCGTGGGTTTTGGTCCAGCAATATCAAGATATTCACTACTAGTACAAAAAATGGACCAGTTCCTTTCAACAATCTCTTTCAAGCCCTCAAATTGTCATGTATAGGGTAAAATTAACCCATGTTGAAAACTACTAACCCTTTTCTGTTCAATCTTAAGAACTTCACCTTGCGTAGAGTTGTTACTCTGTCCCTTGCCTAGCAGAGGGGAAAAATAACCCGTGTTCCTTTTCCTATAAACTTTACCAAAAATAGTGTTCGGGAATCTTTCAGGGTAACCTCACCTTACAAACATTTCCTTCATATTAAATATCTCAGTAGTCTGAAAGTCATCATTATCTGAAATCATCCAGGCAAGTCTCACACACTGCCCCTTGACAATGGACTTTTTTTTTATGTAAGGGGTGCATACTCTCAAAATGTAAAAAGGAGTTAAAGTAACTGGGTGTTTGATATATGGTAGAATCAACCCCCTTTCTCTCATAATTCTTTTTAAGATAGATATCAAAAAAGCACACTGAATCCCCCTAAACCTCCATGGTAAAAGTTAAAAAATTAGTGGTGGAATGTAAATAGTCAAAAAACTCTTGTAGTTTTGACTCTGTACCATTCCAAAAAAAAATCATATTCTCCAGGAAGTGCCCATAAAAGAGTCAAAACTCCATGAAGTCTGAATTGAGCAAGAGGTTGATTTTCCAATAAGGCAAAACAATATTGGAAAATATGGGAGCACATGCTGCCCCGATAGCTACCCCAGTCCTCTGTTTAAAAATTTGCCCTTCAAAGGTCAAAAAGTTGTTCACCAGGGCAATGTCAAAGAACTCTCTAAGGACTTCCAGCCTATTGTGGCTAAGGTTTGTGTTGCCCCTTAAAAATGTTGATTTGTTGAGATTTGGTGTTCTGAGGATGTCCTGATACCTGTGGATGAAAGCGACTAACCTGTTTTATTAAAACCCTTGTGCAGAACTCAGCTCTGAAGACTTCTTTTAATAACAGTTATTCAGTTGTGTGTGTTGTGTTATCACTATTCATATCACATAATCCAAGACACTGCATATTCCAGTGATCAATTTTTTATATTTTTATGTTTGGGGTTTATGTCTGTTTGACTTCAATGCACTGCGTTACTTGCCTAAGTTTCTACTAAACAATTCTTTAGGCACTTTTTGAATGATGTTATGAAGAGAGTTTGTCATGAGTCACTCGTTATTAATGTTTCAGGTAAATTTAAATGTTTAAATGTTCTTGTACAGACAATTCTTTTTTATGTTTTTTTTAGTAAATTACTGAAGGTTAGGTTAGGAATGTCCAGTTTTGTAGTTTAACTGTGTGTTTTTTTAATTTGGTTCAGATAATTAGAATAAGGTCCATTTCGTCAATAGTGCAGATTTTTTTCATGGACTAATTGCATTTAATGTCTAGTCTCTCAAGCTATCTACTTATATGTATATGTGGAAAAAACACACACACACACACACATACATGTGTGTGTGTGTGTGTGTGTGTGTGTGTGTGTGTGTGTGTGTGTGTGTGTGTGTGTGTGCATGTGCGTGTGTGTGTGCATGTGTATGCGTGTGCGTGAGCGTGTGTGTGTGTGTGTGTGTGTGTGTGTGTGTGTGTGTGTGTGTGTGTGTGTGTGTGTGTGTATTGTTAGGGTTAGATTAAAGGCTAAGGTAGGTGACACTGTGATGTATATGTATGGGAGATGAATGTGCAAATATTAACGGCTAGGGTTACAGTAGGGGTAGGTATGGGAATAGATCTAATGTAACGCATGTGTTTGTATATAGTGTGTGCTTGTATATGGTGTGTGTCTGAGGCTGTCAAGTAATGGCAGAGTTAAGGAAGGTGTATTAAGAATCTCTGATATTGTGGGTTTAGGCCATGTCTAGACTGTGTCATACACAATGCCTCCTAGTGATAGCATTGGGGAGTGTCAGAGGGAATAGGGATGAGTGCTGTCATAAGAGTTTGATATTAAATTGCTGCGATGTTGTAACCTACTTGATGCTGCAGAAGCTCTTGACATTGACCGTCTGGTGCTGTGAGACTGTAAAGTTAACTGTGAGGTTTTTCCATGTGATGTTCAAATCCATTGATGTCTAGCTTGGGCCAGCTGTGGTACATGCATACATATAAAAGTAATCACTTTACTGTGTTCTGTCTGTCAAGCACTCCCTTTGTCATATAGGCATGTACTGTATGTCTTAACCCATGAGAATGTAGTTCTCCTTAAGATTGAAGTTATCCCTCCTGTGTCTTGTTTCTTGCTGCTGTGCCACATTGTCCCTAGGTTTAACACACTGAGCATAACCAGCTCTGAAAGTGGCATGAACCAACTCAAACAGAACTTACACCTCACCCTACCCAAATTATGTCTAACACTGCTTTGTAACTCTGCTTAGTTATAACTATTAACAGTGGAGTATTTTGGTGAGGTTGTTTGTGTATGTGTTTGTCTATGCATGCACATACACAGGAGTGTGTGTTGTGTGTGTGTGTGTGTGTGTGTGTGTGTGTGTGTGTGTGTGTGTGTGTGTGTGTGTGTGTGTGTGTGTGTATTCCTCTGTGTACACTGAACACAGAGTTGTGCATTACACTACAGTAACACTGCATGGCATGTGAGACTTTAGTGGTGCATGTTACGTGATGGGAAGTGTTTGAGTGTGTGACCCTCAAGATGCTTGGTGTTGTATTTTACTACATTCAGTCATGTCTGGCATAATGGCCCTGGGCATTGCTGTTGCCAGATGCCTGTAATACTGACAAACATGAAATACTGATTACTGTAGCATATAGTAAAAAAAGTACTTCCAAGGTGCTTATATTGAAATTGTTTACTTGGTGGCAGTTGCTAGTAGTACTAATATAATGTTCCCTTCTCTGTATCGTAGAAGTACATCCTGCCCTATCCTTACTATAAGAAAAATGTTCTGGGTATGTTCAGGCTTTCACACCTTTAACTTTACTTTGAAGGTAATTTTGCTTTTTCTTTCACTTTCCAGTGAGCTTCACAGAAAGGTTTTAAACAGGAGAGCACAAAATGTTGATTAGCATGACTGTACAGTTACAAAGGTTTTTAGGGACACTGGTTGATGAATTGCATTGTAGCATAGAAGTGGAGAAGTTGCCTTTATTATCAGTATGTTTGCATGAGCAAAAATGAACTCTGGATGGTGAATGCATGCACATCCATCTGAATCGTGTATGAGCATCGTTGCTCCTCTTGCCGTATCACATACTCCAGCAGCTACTTGAGATATGTATAGCCACTTCCACTAGATATCATGCCCCCCAAAAGAACACATTTACTCGGATTTCCTCTGCAACTCATTGAGAATGTGGGCCCTTACTCGCTTCCTCAAGTATATATATGATAAGATGCCCATTGGTGTAATAAATAAAATAGCAGTTTATATGGTATGCTGACTGTCCTTCTGCAAAACAATCAGTAGTAAAGCTCCTCTTTCCTCCCTTCAGTATGCAACGTTTTAAAAGCATGTTCCAAAACAAATTCTCTCCTTTTTACTACACGGAGGGATTGACACCTTAAGATCTACGACTTGGCTCACTTGCTCATGTCAAAGACTGCTAAGGAATATGCATCTCTCTAAACCTCACTGAACAGGTAAGTCCTTAAGCACTCTGACCAGGCATTCTTGAAAATGTCTTCCAAAATGTCTCCCATCTATACCACACACAACATTTAAATTTAATTCAGCTCTCCCCTCAGGCTCATGTTCAAATGTGCCTCCATACATTACACAGTAGTGGATTTAGCATTCTTTTCTTAAGGTAGACAAAGTTATGGAAAAATCTGCAATGTTCACAAATGTTCATCCGTGGTCCACAGCTAGTCATGATGGCTAGTTTATACATGGATAATGAGTAACACTCAGATGTAGAAATCTCAAAACTACATGAAGAATGCATTATGCAATGACTGCATGCTTGTTTGAACTTCCTGATCTCTCCAATTATTTGCAAAACTGTGCTAATAGCATGTAACCATCTGTTAGCAATTAATCATTACAACATTACATGCATATTATAATCTAGAAAAAGAACAGAAAAGCAACAATCTAAAAATACAAGTACCTTGAGATGTAAAATAATGCATTATTTAAACTTTACCTGGCTATTTTCTAACATTTCTAAATTCCAAATTCCAAATGTATTTTGCCCCCTCCATACTTGGCAATTTTCTAACATTTTTAAATTATAAACTCTAAATGCATTTTAGTCCCCCCCCCCACAGCGGCCAAATATTTGGGTACTTGCAGTTAATCTGTTCACATTTACCCTTGCTATGCAAGGGTAGATTAGGATATAGCCATCATCCAGGAAGTGTGGATAGAGTGCTGTGTTATGTACCTACTAGACCCTCTGTGCATGGCCATGGATGATGAAGGTTTGTCATGCAATGGGCTTTAGAGAGGGCATGTCACCCACTTCCATGAGTGATCCAAAATGTCAGAAGACCCTGAAGCTTTGCAAGCAAGAACATCTATATGATCTCAATCACCCCCCTAGCTCAGACTGTGCACCCCAGGCATGCACAGAAGCATACTGCCATGAGAGTATATGGGCGGGCATTGCCTGTCAATCATCGTTCTTCCCTCACCAGTTCCTTCATAGCCCAAGCCATTAATCAGTTCAGGATGTAAGGATCATGACCGGTACTTTACCTCTTTATGCCATGCGCAGGTATAACCTTTCTAAATTATAAACTGGAGGGCCAGATTCAAAACGTCTACACTAAGTGTACACTGAGTGTACACGACATGTATTCAAGAATATTCCTACCACATTTTTTGTGCTTTCTAGTCACTCAGAAAGATTACACTAAGTGTACACGTATACACTTTGTGGTAACATTTATGAATCCCTGTCAATATTTGAAGCTACAATTAAATCAGTAGGAAAACTAAAATGATGAGGGGAAGACTGACATTTTTATGTGAGTTACAAGGGAGTGCAGATCCACCCAGTTTGTATATCTTTGTGCACACTAGCAATGTCTTTGGTTACAACAGTGTTTTGATATCAATGAAGTTGGTGGCCACATATGGAGTAGATCTGTTGTCAGAGGCTAGCTGACAATTTTAGTTTTACCTAAAAGAGGTAAATGATCCTCACTTTAGATGGCAAAGTCAGTGCTGGTTGACATAGTTTCCACCCATCAGAACAAATGATAGGTTCATACAAGTGAGCACCATTGCATCAAGTTCCTCCATAACTTTGGGTCATCAAGTCCAAAAGTAAGACTGTTGCAGCCAGTTACATATCATTACATTATTACTGTCATCACCCCCTATAGTTCCAGCCAATTCCTTGTCCAATCCATTAAATATATCAGTGTTACAATTTACTCCTAAATATCTATAAAGCAGTGAGAAGGTGAATGTAATGAAGAGTTTTGTTTAGTGTCCCCCACTATGATTACCTCTGTCTCTTTCTCCTATCTACATTAGAACTGTAGATGATACATACATGGCTTTTAAGCAGTATGCATGCACTAGTACAATGTCAGTTATATTATAACTGACCGTATAAGCAGCATATTCCAGAATCAGTCAGGTATACCACATTCTGTCATGATGTAGTAGGCTTGATGCGTTAACATTGTGAGGTAAGTTTTAGGGGTGTAACCACAAGCACAGTAGGCACTGAACATGTTGCATGGTTCAGCAGCGCAGAAGTTATAGTTCCTTGGTCATTTAAAGGAAGGAAAAATCACTCAAAGGGTAGCAAAGAGAAAAAACGCTACTTAAACATGGGAAGAGTTTTGACAGAGGGCACAACTTGCTACATTTATGTGTGGGAATATGGTCCTTGGAGCTGCCCTACTGCCTCAGACATGCCTGCTGCCCACCAGAAGCTGGTGTCTCAAGTCATGCCACTGATATCAAACAGGTTAAAGTAAAAAAAGAAAAATGCACACAAATCTGATTCAGTACCAATTTCACCAAATGCAATCTGACACCAAGAGAATGAAGGAAATATGTACTGCTGCTCTGTATACAGGATTTCAGCAGCCATACTCAGAAGGTGACTATACATGATTACTAGCAGAGCTAAGTCTTAGTCTTGGCATCCAAGGACTCTTTTTCACTGCTCTCTCTGTGAACCTCAGTGTCGTTCAGTACCTCCTATTCTGGAGTAACAGCATTTCAAATACATTTTTTTCACACACAGACACACAGACATAGAGACATAGGCAAACACACACACACACACACACACACACACACACACACACACACACACACACACACACACACACACACACACACACACACACACACACACTTTCAAAGGAAGACTAGCAGAATTCTGAATTCCCAATAGTTTTCTTCCTAGCACGGTAGTACTGCCACTGATCTAGATAAAGTTACAGACCAAACCCACCTGTTATCTGACTAGTCATGATTTAGCCAAACATAAAAAAAAAGATATCTCAGAGGTAATATCCCCAAGTGGACTGGTTATTTAGAGGTAGGTGCAACAATGTGGAAACCTATATTGCTAAATATTAGCCCGTGTTCCGATAAAAATAATAAATACATAAATAATGCATACTGTCTGCAAGATTTTAAAATTGAATAAATGAAATTTTACTTCAACAATAAAGAAGTCACAGTGGTTCTGCTGCACAATATGTAGAGATCAAAGCAGTGAACATACAATATAAAGCAATCAGTTGTACAACAGACAATATGTAAAGAAGAATCTGGTCTACAGTTAAATGCAAACTGTTCTAAGCCAGTAAAATTATGTAAAGCAAATTTTTAAAGAGCAAACTTTTATAGATATTGTCATGAAGATCACCCACTCAAGAATAACATTAGCCTTGCTTTCAACTTTAAACATATATATATATATATATATATATATATATATATATATATATATATATATATATAAAGATATATGGGTCTACTTTGCCTTATCGAAAAAAACACTTCATCGAATGCTACATAGCCGAACTCCAGTTTAGTGAAAGTGCACTTAAAAGAAAACGGACTATTACGAACTACAATTACAGAAAGAATGGTCAATATTGTCTGCTAGTACAGATACAGTGTTTTTTTTTTTTGAGCTTTGTAACAGGAGATGTACTTAAAATGTTAAGAGAAGCTGTTATAGATCATGGTCCAGTGAGGATAAGGAAATATAACCTTTTATCCACTATAGTGCAATCTCAGAGTTAGTATATATTAGTAGTAGGGGTGTAGGGGTTGCAGGCCTTCACATGGGGGGTGCAGGGGGGTTTATCCCCCCGCAAAAATGTGTTTCTAGTGTTTCTTTTTGTGTTTTTGTCTTTTGTGGAAGAGTAGTCCGCAGTAGTCTGTTTTCGGTTATATGCACTTTTGCTAAACGAGAGTCTGACTGTAGCATTCGGTGAAGTGTTTTTTCGATAAGGCAAAGTAGACTCATATATATATATATATATATATATATATATATATATATATATATATATATATATATATATATATATATATATATATATATATATATATATATATAGATATATATATATATATATATATATATATATATATATATATATTCATATATATATATATATATATATATATATATATATATATATATATATATATATTTCATATATATATATATATATATATATATATATATATACATATATATTATATATATATATATATATATATATATATATATAATATATATATATATATATATATATATATATATACATATATATATATATATGGGCCTACTTTTAAATCACAAAATGTCACTAAATCGAACCTAATAAGATTGAGATGTAAATACCAAACGCTCAGAATCCTGAAAGTTTAAATGATCAAACTTCATGTTTCCGAACCTGCTATATGCCGAATCAGTGAATGGAAAGTAATATTCATACCAATGGCGGCACGAGTATACATCAACTACTCATTGTTTGCCCCTTTCCTCAAGATAGTATGATCTTGGAGTTGATATATTTAATTTGCAGGGGGTGGGGGGCAGAGCCCCCCCCACATGGGAGGTGCAGAGGGGCTTGCCCCTGCAAAAATGAAGGGAAAAAAAGTAATTGCAGTTGTTTGCTAAGCGATGCCTACACAGATTAAGCATGTACTGCTCATGTAGCCATGCCAGAGCATGTACTGCTCTTGTACCTATGCCACAGCATGTATTGCTCATGTAATTGTGCCACAGCATGTACTGCTCCTGTAACTGTGCCAAAGCATGTACTGCTCATGTACCTATGCCACAGCATGTACTGCTCATGTAACTGTGCCACAGCATGTACTGCTCATGTACCTATGCCACAGCATGTACTGCTCATGTAACTGTGCCACAGCATGTACTGCTCATGTACCTATGCCACAGCAAGTACTGCTCATGTACACATGCCACAGCATGTACTGCTCATGTACCTAAGCCACAGCATATACTGCTCATGTAACTGTTCCACAGCTTATACTGTTCATGTAACTATGTCACAGCATGTACTGCTCATGTAACTATGTCACAGTATGTACTGCTCATGTAACTGTGTCACAGCATGTACTGCTCATGTACCTATGCCACAGCATGTACTGCTCATGTAACTATGTCACAGCATGTACTGCTCATGTAACTGTGCCACAGCATGTACTGCTCGTGTACCTATGCCACAGCATGTACTGTTCATGTAACTATGTCACAGCATGTGCTGCTCTTGTACCTATGCCACAGCATGTACTGCTCATATAGCTATGTCTCAACATGTACTGCTCATGTAACCATACCACAGCATGTACTGCTCTTGTAGCTATGCCACAGCATGTACTGCTCATGTAACTATGTCACAGCATGTACTGCTCATGCATCTATGACACAGCATGTACTACTCATGTACCTATGCCACAGCATGTACTGCTCATGCAACTTTGTCACAGCCAGCTTGCTATGAGCTCAGAACAGCATGTGTGGTCCATATCTGTCAATTTCCTAACAGAAGAAACCTGGACAAAGCCTTAAATAATGGAAGGACAAATATCCCAAAATATGGACAGATTTTATACATTGTTCTTATAAACTTAGAATGTTGTTAGAATAACAGGTTTTAGCTTGCATTTTCTGAAAGATATGAAGTCATAAACTCAAATGTATGTCATTATTTAATGACTTCAATCCTTTGTAGTTTGCCAAAAAAGACAAATTCTAAAATGAGCAGACCAAAAATATGAGGCAAAAATCTGGACATTCTGTGGAAATCTGGATATTTGAGTGGTAAGGGTTTGTCAGAGTGCATAACTGAGCAGGAGTTAAGACTGTGCTATCAAGAAATGCTGTTGATACACTCATAAGAAAGGAAGACTGCAAGTGTTGAGGTCTATAAGCTGATTTGGTTTGTCTGTGTAATGTAGCTTGTATTATTCCATATATGACCTTTTCTTGAACCTAAACTCTGATCTACAAAAACTGACATCCAAATCAAATACAGCTATAGTAAGTGCACAGGTAACCATTTGAAATTTAGAGACCCACTAGAGCGAGTCCTGAAATGCAGAGACTGAATTGCCCAAAAGATTGGACTTATATATACCGAATCTGAGATGCTATTTCTCAGAATATTTCCTTTTCTCTGAGGTTTGTCAATCTCAGAGTTGGTATATAAAATGTTGTGGGGTGTGAGGGTGCAGAGGAGCCTGCCTCTATAAGTTTAAAGGAGAAGAGTGATTTTCGAGATTTGCTCCTTGCGGTGTCTTTGGTCTTTTGTTATTTTCACTTGTCAGCACTCGGCATTTCGAGTGCCAACATTTCAATAAGGAGCCAAGTATACATCCATCTTTCTTTGACTGAGAAAGCACTTCAAAAACATTCCCTGGGATTCATTAAACTCTGTGCAGGAATAGTGCTATTCCTGCATGGAGTGGATCATGCCAGTGCAGCACAGCAGCACGCCTTGCATATTCATGAATGTGCATTGCTGTATAACCTGCATGGGCACAATCCATGAACAAGTGCAGGGGGCATGTCTGAGCATTGCTCGCAGAGTAAACATGCCTCCTGCACTCAGGAAGTGCCATACAGCACTTTCAAAAGAAAAACAGTGTCCGCGGATACTGTCAGCATACGGCCAACTGAACAGATATCTGCGTAATGGCTAGATTTGTGTTCTGGCAAAAAGCTGAGACTCAGAGTCATTAAATAATGATGAACATATGAGTGTAAGACCCCATATCCTCCAGGTAAGTCATGCTAATGCATAACCTATTAGTCATCAACTTCCCAAGTTTGTAACAGCAATATTTAAAATCGGTCCTCTTTGCCTGCCCATCATGTTAGGCTTCTTTTACATTGTATGCTGTCAGAGGAGAGAGGTATGACTGTTAGCTATGTGTATATTTAGTTAATAAAAATAAAACAAATAATGTTTTTTTTCCATCCCTACTAAAGTTTAAGCGTAGCTGAGCAAGTGTGTGTGTGTCGCGCAGCTGTGTATAGCATAGCTTAAACATCTGAATGAGCTAAATAGAAATATACAGCTAAACTAGTCAAAGTGAAATAGTGTAGTGGTTAGAGTTTTCGCTTAGCATGCAGTTATTCACGGTTTGAGCCCCAATGCAGTCTGTTAATTTTTTCATGTGAAAACAGCACTAAAAGTATCTTTTTTTATAAATAGGTAGTGAATAATATATATTTGTTAACCAGGGTAGTGTAGCATTTCCAAATGTGAGATGTCAGTGTAGCACAGATGTGAAACCCCCATATAAACACATGTGTCCCATACAGTATAGCCACAAAAGAATAGAATGTAATGAAAGCACATAGGGGAATTTATCGAAGGGAAACATACATATCATAAGATGTCATTAAGAAGGAATGAAACCCACAATCTTGATAGTCCATAAAATGAAAGCTGAACAATGCTCAACTGAGCTCAGCTATGCTTAGCAAGAAAAGCATTGCTTAAATTTGTATGTTTAGCAATAATTAGCATAGCTAAGTGGATTTGCACACTGGTAAGCAATGCTTAGCATCTACCCCTTTAAGCAATGCTTATCTTTGCTAAGCATGTTTGCCCATCACTTAGCTTAGCTCAGCATATTCAAAACTGTCCAATCTCAGCAAAGGGTGGTAAATCAGCCCTATTTAAACCACACAGGTGGGAATACAGCCCATAACCAGTTGCAGCTCATTACTGCAGGCACCATGGATGGCATTGGTGAGGGTGTGTGTTTTCAGGCGCAGTGCTAAGGCATTTAGGAGTCCAGGTTCATGGCTGGCCTCCTAGTAAAAGACCATGAAGGGAGACTGCTGCAAGACCAGTACCAGGGCTCCCAATACAAAGCGGAGGCCTGGGATCATCTCGCACATGATCTCACCAGTGTCACTGGCATCCCTCGGACTGGTGAGCAGGTTTGGCACCATTTTGCTGACTTGAAGTGTAGGAAGAGGGAGCTCTTGGAGCAGTGGGTCCAAGATGAACAGGAGGGGAATGTCCCAGACATGTGTAAGTATCAATATCAATAAGTGTTTTCCAAAGTCCAGCCTGTGTATGTGATGGATAGGTATGCATAAATGTTTCTCTTTCTCCTGTACAGCTACAGATGAGAGGGCCGCGAACTTGGATGCCCACACCAGCAGGCTGCTAAGGTTGAGTCACGAGGCTGGTGAGTACAAATCTAGCTTGTAGTATTCAGGGCAAACAAATAGAAAGGAGTAGAATGTCAGCTGTCAGTATTTAAAAATGGATATGGTTTGTACTGAATAAATGAGACAGTAGCAGAATAATAGTGACGTACAAGGTATAGATCAATAAAAGTGTCAGTACCTGTCAATAAATGTCAAAACCCCAGACTGGTTGTGTTTACTTTGGTATGTGGTAGTATGAATTGAAATGTGTACAGTTTCTGCACAGCAACTATAGCTCTAAAAGCATTAAATAATCAAGGCTCATCTGACAAAGATTGTGGAGTTGTAAAACAGGAGATTAACTATATGAAATGTTCCATGCACCAAGATCTTTTACCTGAATAGTAATGTTGTGTTAATCAGTGTTTTCCAGACTGTGCTATGTCAAAGTATGAATACACAGTATAAGAGCTATCTGCCATGCATGAATGTCAGAATTACAAGGTCAGATTGTACAACCAAGAGAGTATTAGGCAGAAAACAGTCAAGCAAGAAAGATTTTTATATAAACAGGCATGGTTCGAATCCCAGGAGTGGTAGTAAGCTGTATGCATAATTTCACTCAGGAATATGTGAATATGTGTAGAAATAGTCAGGTAGTGTTAACAGAAATTTCCTCCACAGGTCTGCCAGGTAAGAAAAGGTACATCTTAGCTGTAAGAAGGTTGTACTTATACACTGTGTACTGTCCAACCCCAAGGCTGCAAATGACAGCAAGATAAGTGCATACACCAAGTAGTCTCCTCCAAGAAATGTCTCTCAGGTGTCACACTGTCACATCTAGTGGTCACTGCTGCCAACACCCAGGGTGGCCAATAGAAATCAAGGCAGAGTATGGCAGTAGCATGCACGCACACACACACACACACACACACACACACACACACACACACACACACACACACACACACACACACACACACACACACACACACACACACACACAGTATGAGTGCACATATGTAACCCTGATTATGTGAATATGTGTAGAAATAGTCAGGTAGTGTTAACAGAAATTTCCTCCACAGGTCTGCCAGGTAAGAAAAGGTACATCTTAGCTGTAAGAAGGCTGTACTTATACACTGTGTACTGTCCAACCCCAAGACTGCAAATGACAGCAAGATAAGTGCATACACCAAGTAGTCTCCTCCAAGAAATGTCTCTCAGGTGTCACACTGTCACAGCTAGTGGTCACTGCTGCCAACACCCAGGGTGGCCAATAGAAATCAAGGCAGAGTATGGCAGTAGCACGCACACACACACACACACACACACACACACACACACACACACACACACACACACACACACACACACACAGTATGAGTGCACATATGTAACCCTGATTATGTGAATATGGGTAGAAACAGTCAGGTAGTGTTAACAGAAATTTCCTCCACGGGTCTGCCAGTTAAGAAAAGGTATACATTAGCTGTAAGAAGGCTGTAATTATACACTGTGTACAAACATACCATTGCCCAACCCAAGGTCATAGGTCAATGTAAAGTGAGGTAATACCTGAAGACAATGATTAGAGCAATGTTCATTAAAGTTGTGAGCAATTGAAACTTATACATTTGTTAACTGCCATCTCTCTCTCTCCCCCACCCTATCTGCACCAATAATCTAAACACATAACTCAACGGGTATGTTTTCACCAAACCTACTGTTGGGACATGTGTCCTATTGTTCTGGAAATATTTTAACGTTTGGCTATTAATGTTCCCTGTTCAAATACAATCATCGGTGGCCTGTTGCTATCAGTGTAACCTGCATGCTGTTTAATACCCACTGTGGTTCCATATATGCATGTGTTCCATTTGCTATGCAACTGTTCCAAATATGTTGTTTTGGGTTAATGGGAACACCCATGCATGCTGTTATAACTAATCCTGTAATGTGTTTTTCATGACTAACCAACATATGATATAAAACTGCAACACCATAGCATGTCTGGGAAGGCTGATCCCAGCAGATTTGCCTGTCCCACCTCAACTGGCCTTGGCACTGGGGTCCAGCACATCTGGGACCCAACCCAGGACCTCCTTGTCCAGTGGTCTGGCACCACATTCTGGTGGAACCACCTCAGGTGATGGGGCCCATCCCCCCCTGAGAACGGGCACGGACAGGACACCGTCACCCAAAGTCAGGTCCGGGGACTGGTGCTTAGCAAGCTTCAAATGGCGTTCGGAGATCAGGTACATCAGCTTGAAGGCCACGTGGCACATCTTTTTTTTTTAAATATTTTTATTCATTTCCAAAAACAAGAAAACATGAATGCAGGTTATTTATGGCAATGAAGTATTTACAAATTATTTAAAAAGGTAGGCTAAAATCTCTAAACAGATATCAAACATTAAAACCAAAATAAAGTATTTACAAGGGTGTCTATTGTTGACATATAATTGACTTTCTATACAATTGTTTCCTGATTATAATCTGCTGCAGTCATTATTCTCCAGTATTTCAGTTACTTTTTGCCATGCTACATATAATGATGTAGTTCTTTCAGTTCTTCCTTTAATAGTGTTCATTTCCAATTGCGATACTGCTGACACCATATTCATGAAGTGCTTAAAAGTTGGAGAAGCTTTGGATTTCCAGTTTGATGTAATGTTCTTCCCTGCAATAGCTAGGAGAGTCCATAAGATTACATATTTTGTTCTTGGCACACAGTCGGGTGCAGGTGCATTAAACAAACTAATAGATTTGGAAATCTGGAATTTATCATTGAATACCATTTGCTGAAAATAATTTATTTTATCCCAATATGGTTTAATCAAATGGCATTCGTAGAACATATGTTGCTAGTCTGATTTTATTAATAAATCACATCTCCAGCAGCCAATATTTTTTTTAAACATAAGTTCCATTTTTGTGGGGTCACATAAGATCTGTGTATGAATTGCCATGTAAAAAGTCTCCAATGTAATGAAAGTGATGTCTGCTTTGGAGAGAGAAGAATTAGTTTTTTATCTCTGTCATTTGGCACATGTCCATTAACTGATCTATAATAATTCCATATTTTGTCATTATTATGCATTTTTTTTTTGTTTGTTTTATAAATAGATGATAAGTATCCCTTTCCAGTAATGGGTTGATTCGTTAGTAATATTATATGTTCTATAAGGTTAGGAACATTTTGTCTTATTGATGGTTGCATTGTTTCTTATTTGCTTAATATATACTGTCTTAATTCTTGTACATGTAACCACAAACTATCTTCCATATTTAATTTCTGTTTAATCTGGTCTATTGTCAGAGGTTTTCCAGAGTTTAGCAATTGATGCCAATATATTAATCCCTTTTCTTTAAGCATGTTGACTACTTCCATATTAAATGTTATTATATTACCTTGTGTGTTAGCTACTGTATATAAAAGAAATGACCATGCTTTAATATCAGGATTGCTATTAATAAGATTTTGGAAAATTTTTAATGTATAAGTAATGTATTTGGAACTTATATTTTTATTCTTATGTATCATCATATATTCCTTCATCAGCCATAGAAAATTGTTTGGTATGAAATCTGTATACTTATTTGCTACTACAAATCCTGATTTTAACCAGATTCTCTCATGAACTAGCTTCCATTTTGATGTATATTTTGTATTTAGCCATAATGATATTGTTTTAATAATGGATGAATGCAACTATATTTCTATGTCTGGTAAACCTATGCCACCTATATCCCAATCATCTAGATGATACTTCATAGCTATCCTAGATTTTTTTCGATACCATAGGAATCTTACCATTAAATCATTTAATTGTTTTAGGTGTGATTTAGCTGGTGACAAAGAACAAGCTTGTATGACATAAAGAATTTTTGGAAATATGATAATTTTAATTATATAAAGCCTTTCTTCCATTGAAAAGAAGAATTTATTCCATCTTTGTATTAGATTTTTAATATTATTTAAGGTCTCTTTATAATTTGTTTCAATTGTAGTATCTAGGTTGTTAGTTATTATAATTCCCAAGTATTTAATTATATTATCGGTAGAGATATATTTATGGTATTTTTTATTTAGATCTTTTTTATTAGTATTTATAAGCAATACATTTGTTTTGTTCTCATTAAATTTAAGACTTGAAAAGTTTTGAAAGTTTTGAATTGAGTCCCATAATGCTTTTAAACTGCTGTTATTATTTTTTAAGGTAATTAAAGTATCATCAGCAAAAAGTTGAATTTTAAGCTCTAGGCTGTTGTCTAGTTGTATTCCTTCAATATTTTTATCCATACGTATATTATTTGCTAAGGGTTCAATGACTAGCGTAAACAATAATGGAGAAAGAGGGCAGCCTTGTTTTGTGCCCTTAGTTATTTTAATAGATCTAGACAGACAAGATCCCAGTTTTATATAAGCCAATGATTTTTCATATAATGATTTTATTAACAAAGTGAAGTTGTTTGAGAAGCCATATTCTTCTAAAACTAACCACAGATAATCCCAGTTCACTGAATCAAATGCGTTATTTATGTCTAAGCTAATAACATTCATTTTGTTTTTTTGTGACATTTATATAATCAATTAAGGAAAGAATTCTTTTAATGTTGTCATAAGTGTTCCTATCTTTTATAAAACCTATTTGATCCTCCTCTATCAAAAGTGGTAGTAATTGTTTTATTCGAGCAGCATGTATTGCCATAAAAATTTTATAATCTATATTAAGAAGTGAAATGGGTCTGTATGATGAACATTCACTGGGATCTTTATTTTGTTTCAGAATTGGTGATATTAATGTGTACTTCCAAGAAGGAGGAATGTCTTTATCATTTTTAACTGATGTAAAGACATTCAATAACAACAGCAAAGCCTCATTTGATAGTAATTTAAACATTTCTGGGGTGATATTATCTATACCTTGAGCTTTGTTTAATTTTAGCTTATTTACTTCAGCTTTAAGTTCTGTCATTGTTATTTGTTTATCTATTAGTTGTACCTGCTCCTCTAATAACCTAACTTTAACATTGTTTTTGAGAAAAGCTTTCAATGCTGAATGTGTTTCTGTTTTCTCATTTTGATTATTAAGTTTATGAAAAAATAGCCTAAAAGCTTCTAGTATTCCTTCTAAATCAGATACTTTCTTTTTGGTTTCTATATTATGTATTTCCTTGATTTAATTTGTTTTAATAATCTTTTTAGTCCTATTTGCTATTCTTCATTGTTTTTTAGGGTTCATTGAATAGTAACATAGTTTAATTTTTTCTAAGTTGATCATTGTTTTGTGATGTAGCGTCTCTGAGTATTTTTTATTAGTATCTTCTAGTTCTTTTATTAAGTTGGTGTTTCCAGTTTGAATATCAAGCTTTAAATTATCAACTTTTGACTATAATTCCATTAATTCCTTATTCCACTGTTTTTGTTTATTTTTATACCATCCCACCGCTCTTCTATATAGGTATGCTTTCAATGCATCCCATATATATATATTTCAGGTACATCTTTTGTAAGATTGATATCTAGGAATGTTTGTGTCTCTTTAATATAAAATTCCTTAAAATCTTTGAGATTTGTTATGTAAGATGGTATTCTTGTTACTGATATCCTTCTCTTGAAACATAAGTCTATCTCAAAAGTTATGGTGTTATGGTCCGAAAATGGATGTGAAATTGTCTTGACTTTATTTAATTTAGAGGTTAAATCCTTTGTTATGTACACTCTATCTATTCTAGATTATGTATTATGTCTATGGGAAAAATGTGTAAAGAATAGTGAATCTGGGATAGCATACTCATTTATGTCAACTATATTAAAAGTTTCAACGAACTCAGATAACAACTTTGTTAAAGGTGATCTCTTACGTGTAGTTTTATTATTTGTGTCAGTTTCTTTTATAATGCAATTGAAATCTCCAGCTATGATTAAATTGCCTTTGGTATATTGTACAATGTCTTCTAAGTGTTGTTTGGCCACTCTAACACCTAGTCCTGGTATCCAATAAATATTCACTAATGTATATATCATTTCATTGATATATATTGTCACTAGACAAAACATTCCTGAGTTGTCATGGAACGTGTTTATGATTCGGCATGATTAGGCATTAAAGTAGTGTTTTTCCACAAAATTGCTACTCCCCTTCACTTCTGATTATAGGTGGAACTTACTAGTATTGTATAATTTTTATTCTTTATTTTATTTATGTCTTCCTGTGTAAGGTGTGTTTCCTGTAAAAATACTAGTTGCGCTTCACATAGCTTTAAATATCTATAAAGACTTCCCCTTTTGCAGCTATTATTTAAACCATTTACATTAAGAGATATACATTTTGTAATTGGATTTATATTAGCTTTGCTTTTATCCATATTCATATACTCGTAGCAATGTGTAGATGTGTGTACATGAAGAGAATGACTTGTTCTTTCTTCTTCCAACAGTATTACAATAGATTATAGACACCCAATAAAAGTAAATTACAAGATCATAACTGAGAACAATATAAGATAAACAACCACCAAACCCCTCCATGAGAAAAAACATCTCATCCTTGAATGATCTAATCATTCAAGCGATCTCTCTAAGTCTGCATTTCAGCATCCTCCCCCGGCCCCGCCATATGGTAGTTTTATAATGAAAAGTATCTTATATATCTTTTAAATATACATGTATCTGTCTTTACAGATTACTTAAATACAGTCTTTATTTATTTTTAATATTTTATAAAACACTAAGGCAACACAACTATACATAGATTTAATACTTAACTATTTGGTTTTGTTTAAATTGTAAAGGAAAATCTTTTATTTTAATATATCTTTTGTGTAGCAATAACGGTTATGCATCTTAAAAATAATATGCTTGCTGTCTATCTCCCTTATAGTGTGAGTGGCATTCATAGGTATCAAATTTATTGTAATGGTCTACCTATATATATGCATATATATACATATACATACATACACATACACACATATATATATATATATATATATATATATATATATATATATATATACACACATACATACATACACACATATATGCATACATACATAAAAAAAAAAATGTTAAGCATTATATGCATCAGTTAACCATGCCATAAGTTGATTAAATCAGAAAATATCCGTAACAATGAATATAACGTTACATTTGTATTGTCATTTATCAGTAATCTTATAGTTTTCTTTTAATTCAGAAAGTCATATTTTAGTGGTATGAATGCAACTAATTTGTTTTTGGCATTGGTATTATATAGTTTAAGACTATATTTCTTAGCAATTCCTATATATTTATTAGTGCCACTGGCATATTTCATCGCTAGTGTACCACATATGTCAAATAGCAACTCATACTCCTTATGATATTACAGGATTTATCTGCAGCGTTATAACTGTAAGGTTGGAAAATATGAGAAGCAAAGTAGGCTTTAAATATGCTATAACACAATTGTTTGGCACTTATTACTGTCAACTCTTCTACATACACAGGAAAAGATAACCTTATATGACCATCAACCATTTTCCTCCATTTTTCTCTTCATCCTTCTATTCTCCATTTTTAATAAATATTTGTTTCTATTGTGGCTTCTTTGAATTTAGTGAGGGTACTCCATATCATATTATAGATAATATACAATGTTCAAACAGAGAACATGCCCAATATAGAGACATATTCTCAAATCAAGTGGTCCACACCATATATTTATAACACTGCAGTCAGAAATATACTAATGAATATGCAATAACTAGCAGCTTTGCAGAATGTGTGTGTCTCTAACAAGTACATACCTATAGGATATTAAAAAGAATAGATAGCACACTCTTGTTTCATAATTAACAAATGCACACAGCCTGGTATTTACTTTCATAGACAGAAATTAGACCTGTTACTTATATGCATATCAGGTACCAACAGCAATATGTTAGTAAATGCCTATGCTATTCAAATCATATTTTAATGCTGATTGATATGAGATGTAGCTGACAATGGCTTTAGCGTTTGTGATGTTATATAATATATATTCAGTATTATAAGTAAAAGTATGTTGCATGTCTATTTGCAATCTAAGGTTCAAGGCTGATCAATTTAGACATACAAGACAATCTCTTTAGCCTTGGTTATATAATGGGAGTTACTGTGTCTCTACACAACCATTCATTTTCAGTGAGGATGTTCAATATTAATATAACTTGCCTTTAATAAAAGCATACTTATAATTCAGCAGTTCTTTCCTATATATATATATATATATATATATATATATATATATATACATAACAAAATCATAAGCAAGTCTGAGATTTTTTCTTGCTCATTACTGCTTAATGATTGTGCTACTTGAACAATTTAATATTTACAGAGTATCTTGATAATTAAACAGCAACTCCTTTTTACCCTTAAAATGCCTAATAACACATAGCTACATTCATGAACCTTAATTGACTTACTATCCTTAAGGTTGAGTACACTAGCTGCAGGGTGTTTACAAATATGTTATATAGTTCCAGTCAAGGACTTAAATATATTAATTTTTTATAAAATTAAGTTAAATTATAGTAATTTACGTGGGTGATCTTATCAGAAAAGATTATAGTAAAGTCTGTATGTGTTAACTATTCATACAGTTTCTTCCAAGTGATATACTTCTTTTTAAGCTTTGTGTGTTGTTTATGTGTACAATTCAAAATGAATAACAAATATTACAATATAATAAAACGTCATGCATGTGTTGATACCTTCTAAATTCATTAGGTACTTCAGTATACTTTTAATATTTGTTAAAACTGTAAAAGCACTTTGCCATCTCATAAATAGTGTGCTGGTTACTTTAAGTAGCTTAGGAGCTGACACCACACCCATACTGTCTTGTTTTAGTGCTGACATCACTCATGACTGTTTACTTTCATTTTGTGCTGTTAGAAGGTTTAACACACTGTAATGGATTCTAACTGAAGAACCTTCATTCAGGGGTGGTAAAATATGAGTTCCCAGCTCGTGACCATGGCGGGAAGACAAAAACAAAGTAAGTGAAGTTTTTAGGGCTTTTTTTAAACTGAACACCAGCTCATTAAACTTCTATTAGTTTTCTTAACATTAAAGGCAGATATACAAGCCAAACAGTTGTTTGTAAGTCAAAAAGGCACTTTTAGCATCAAAGAATAGATAATTACTTTTCAAGGCACTTTTTGACAGTTATTACTATCAGTTTTTATATATTATTATGTGTATTAAATACATGAGTTTAGATATTTCATGCAGCTTAATGTAGATAATATAAAAAGGAATCATGCTCATTTAAACACACCACATTAATATGTCAGTGTAAATACATCATATTCTATACTAGCAATAAAAGGCAGGTAATTTATAAATGAACTATCGAAACATCATTTAGAGTTAGAAAAATCATGACTGTAAGTATTTACGCTGTAATAGAGAAAGATATGTTGCCTTGCTTTCTTTATGGTTGTTTCCTTTAGTTATAAAATGTCCTGCTTATTTTGTATTTATATTGTTTCAATGACTGACACGTGTAAAGCATGAATGCTTTCAAAGAACTTTTTTGCCTTACAGAGCAAATAGAAGACAATAATGTTTGTGTTTTTCATATGGCTTTTATCATTTCTTCTTCTTCTTGTCAGCAGTGCTCCATTCATTTTTTTCTAAGTGACGCTTAACCCCAAATTGGGAGAAATCCATTTCTTCCACATTATCCAAGGTTTTATTAGCTGAAAGATAAGAAACTGTTGCTTGCAGAGTGTCAAAAGTTTTAGGACCTTCAGTAAAAAATATTTTTATTCTTGCAGGGAACAGCAAGTGGACTTTAAGTTGTCTTTTTTTCAATTCCTTTATCAGAGGGAGACATTCTTTTTTTGCAGTTATAAATCCAGCAGAATAATCATTATCAAATCTGATGATGTTGTCTTTGTATATAACTGGAGAAGTTGACCATGCTGTTTTTAAAATAAGTTCCTTATCCTGTGATGAAAAAAACTTTACTATTATTGATCTCGGGTGATTTTTTGATTTGATGGTTGATGAAGTAGCTCTTAAGGACTTGTGGGCTCTTTCAATTCCATAAGAAAGAACTTCAGGCAATTTTAAAACTTCTGGTAACCAGGTAGTAAGAAAAGTCACCATGTTATCTCCCTCTGTTTTCTCTGGTAGCCCATAGATGTGAAGGATATTTCGTCTGGACCTGTTCTCTAGATCCTCTATTTTATTTTGTAATGAAGCATTTTGTTGTGATAAAAAATGTAGCTGAAGATCTTGTTCTGAGAGTCTGCCCTCAGTATCATTTAAGGATCTCTCTATGTCAGCTATTTGAGACTTCTGTTGCATCATTATTTCTTGTAGTTGCTGTATTTGTTTTGTAGATCTCTCCTCAAAGGTGTCCAGTTTGGTATTCATTTTGACAAATTTCACTGACAAGTCTTGCATAGCATTTAATAAAGACTGTATCTCCTTTTTCATCATCTGGTCCTGTGTGGTATGCTTAGAAAAGCTAATTTTCAGTAGATTCAGATACCTTCCTTCTTGTTTTTGACAGGAAGAATAATGTTTAAAGCCAAATTTTTTGCACTGTAGACTTCTAGTGATATTAGTAGAAGTAATTCAACAAAATAGGTTTGTCTACAATATCTAGTTTTTAAAAATTTCTGTCAGAAATATCTTTTGAGTGCAGAGCTGAGAAAAGATGCTGCCAACCAGTCCAATTGTATCCATTTGGGGGTTTGTGGGCGTCAGATTTCCAACCACCCTCCCCATCCAAATTTACCCCCACATGTGTCATATACCTCCCCTGTCTGCTGTGTTGTCTGTCTTCCTACCCAACCTTCCTCCCCAAATACATTTACTATCCTTCCCCATCATCCCACTCTCACCTTATAAAAAAAAAAAAAAAAAGAAAGAAAGAAAGAGCAATCTGTTCCCACAAAAAAAAATGTCACCCCTTACATAGCTGTCCATTTTTCATGCATGTCCACTGGACACGTAATCTGGTCTAATTGGCTTAATGCATTACTCTTGTCCTCACCCCTCTCTCATGGGTTTGAGTATCCAAATTCACCTCCAAATTCTCTACAAATGCACAGCTGTTGCTGTATCAGAAATGGACAGCTATGGACCTACCCTACACCCATCCTGCACATCCCTAGCTATCTTTCATATTGTTTTTCCCTCTGCATGCCCCCTTTTTCACCACTTTCCTATCACCCCTTTTTTCTTTTCTTTTAAAGAAATTAGTGTGGGGGTAAGCAGGAGTAAGCTGCAATAAGCAGCAGTATGCAGGTTTGCACTATGCTAAGCGATGCCTACACAGATTAAGCAGTTTCCCATTAAACCATGTGTTGGCATCGCTTACCATCATGCAAACTCATGGAAACCAGCTTACAACTGCTTAAAACTGCCTTAATCACCCTGTCTCCATCAGCCACTGTTCTGCACAGCAACAAAATAATCAGCCCTGCCAAGTCTTGAATCCAGGACCATGTACACCATAATCAGAGCAATCTACCACTACACCATCTGATCTGTAATAATGAATGCTGCTTTCTCAAATATATCATTCAGTACAGGTAGAGAATAGTAGGGAACAAACACTGTGGAATCAGTCATGTTTTGTATATATAAATATACACATATAGATGTGTATGGTGACAGACAAATATTAAAAAGTATATACATCAGATATATCGAGCTATACATATAAAACAAATATGTATGGAATATATACATATATATGTGTGTGTATATGTATATATATATATATATATATATATATATATATATATATATATATATATATGTTCATAGGTTCATAGGTTGATACTAGGCTATCTGCTCAGGGCATTTATAAGCCTAACCAGAGTGTATTTGGCTTTTGCCACCCTTTTAGATTAGTTGACTGTGCATCTGTATAGTAGGTCACAGAAGGTAGCCCTTTTAAAGTTAGTTTACTGTACCTCTGTCAAGCAGGGACACAGAAGAGATCCCAGGGGTAAACTTACGATCTCCCATCCACTCGTCAAGATTTCTCTTGAAGAGGGTCAGTGAGGGGCTCTGCCTAACATGGACTGGGATTTTGTTCCAGAGTGAGGGGAGCCTCTGGGATATAAATATGTCCCTCCAGCATGTCCTATTTATTTCTGTGCTGAGGTTCAAGTCCCTGGAGCATGTAGCTCTAAGGGATTTGGATTTCCTGAGGTGAAGCATGTCCATTAATTCTGGGTTGGACATGGCTTTATACATCAGACACAGATCGCCTCTGAGTAGGCGGTACGTAACTGAGTAGAGCTGGAGTTTCTTTAGCCGAACTGCATAGGGCATCTGTTTGAGCCCCTTGATCCTCTTGGTGAGGTACTTTTGGGGTCTTTCCAGTTGCTGCAGGTGTTGGGTAAGATACATCCCAAATGGGGCATTGTATTCAATTATGGGCCTGATAAGTGATGAGTAGAGGGGCACAATGACCTCTCTTGATCTAGATGTGAACCCTTTCGTGATAAGGTGGGCTATATAGAAGGTCTTTCTAACCACTTTGGCAACGTGATTGTCAAAGGAGCAATTGCTATCTACTTGGGTCCCCAAGTCCCTAATTACTTCTTCCGTACTTAATGGATTACCACCTATGTGGTTATTTGTGGGCACTTTGTTTTTCCCAAAGGGGATGACTATGCACTTTTTGGCATTTAGCTTTAGGACATGGCTCTGGCACCAGTTATCCATCTCTGTGAGACCCTTTTGGAGAATGCTTGTGTCAGCCGGAGAGTCGATTATGGCACCCAGTTTGCAGTCATCTGCAGACTTGGTCAGCCATAGTCCACCCGTGTTAGCCTGTACCTCGGAAAAATATATACAGAACAAGAGAGGCCCCAGGACTGAGCCTTGTGGGACACCACTTGTAACTGGTTTAGAGTCTGACATGGCACCTGCTATTCTGACCATGTGGGTTCTATCCCTGAGCCAGTTTGCAATCCATCTTGTGACATAGAGGTTGATATTTAAGCTGGTGAGCTTATTTATGATGCCCGAGTGGGGTATTGTGTCGAAGGCTTTTGCAAGGTCCGGGTAGGCTGTGTGGACTACCTTCCCTTCATCTATGGCTTTGGTAACTGTTTCAAGGAAGTCGACCAGGTTCAAGAGGCAAGATCTGCCCTTAACAAAGCCGAATTGGGTAGGATCCAGTGTCTGGAGGTTCCCAATGTCTTTGTTTATGATTTCCATGATGATACGCTCCATAGCTTTGCAGACCAGGCTAGTCAGGCTTATAGGGCGATAGTTTCCGGGGTCTGTTGTGGCACCACCTTTGTGGAGTGGGACCACTGTTGCTGTACACCATTCCTTGTGTACATATCCTGTAGTAAGGCTTAGACTGAACAGTGCCTTTATATGAGGGTTTAGTTCTTCTTGGAGCTCGTGTAAGATGCAGCCCGGGACACCGTCTGGTCCCATTGATGCTGTGTTTTTTGCTTTGGAGAGAGAAGCTCTCACCTGTGCATCTGTGATCTCAGGAAGGCTACACTCTGTTGGGATAGACATTTGCTCTTTTGGGGGGGAAGGGGGGGAGAAGTTTGCACTGAACCTTTATGCCAGGATGTTGGCAATGTCTGGATTCAGTGTAGTTTTTGTCATTTTGCACTAACTCAGAGCATATCTGGGAGTTGCTTCCCAGGTTTCTGAAATAACTAAAGAAGGCCTTGTGATTATCTTTAGTGTCTTGTGCAATTTTTCTTTCGAAGCTGGCCTTAGATGATTTTATGAGGGATCGTAGTTTCTTGCTAGTACTGATCAGAGACGCCTTCCCTTTTTGGGATTTTGCTCTATCATGTAGTATCTTTCTCCTTCTGTTGTATAGCTTATTTATGGCCGGGGTCCACCAGACAGGTCTCCTGCCTTTGGAGGAGTGAGTCTTGGCTTTATTTGGGATAGCATGCTCCATGCATTCCTGTAGGTGTCCATAGAATGCTTTTGTAAAGGATTCTGCATTTTGGCCATATTTTCCACTGGCTCGGGAGCTTTGAGGGATTCCACCTCAGTTTTGAGAAGTGTGAAATTTGCTTTTGAGAAGTTCTTCACCGTGGTTTCCTTGGCTAGGGGTGGGGACGGAATATGGATGTCCAGTGAGATTAGTTTATGGTCTGATCTTACCAATGAGGGGTATACCTCTGGTGTGGAACATAGAGACTCCATGTTGGTGATGACCAGATCCAATATGTTTTCCCCTCTTGTGGGAGCGGTGACCAGTTGTTCCATAGCATTTGAGTTTATAAATTCTAGGAACCATTGGGCGAGGGTGTTTGGGCTTGAGTAGTTTTCCCAATCAATGTTTGGGTAGTTGAAGTCACCCAATATAATGGTGTTTGGAGAAACCTTCATATTCTCCAGTGTTATCAGGAAAGCCAAGTGAGCTTCCTGTGTTTGGGAGGATGGTCTGTAGCAGGCTACAAACTGAAAGGTAGTTTTGCCCACTGTTAGTTGCACATGGATGGTCTCCGATGCTTCGTACAGTGTCACTAACCTGGATGTGTGGGTATCTTTAATAAATATGGATATCCCCCCTCCTTTTGTTGTTTGGTCCAAGTTTTGGGGCCGGAAAGCATGGTATGAAGTATAATCTGTTAGTGCTGGGGTGCTCTCGGGAGCATTGAACCAGGTTTCTGTTACTGCACAGATATCGATATTCTCCATACTGATATATATATATATATATATATATATATATATATATATATATATATATATATATATATATATATATATATATATATATGCCCATAACATGTAGTGGAGTCATACCTAGCACCATAGCTCTACATCTGTTAGTGCAATAATTCTGGACAAAGGCTGTCAAAATGGGCTGACAATGGTCCAAGAAGAGGGACATAATGTATGTACTGCAGTTATAAATGTAGAATGTTGCTACAGTAACAGGATTCATGTCAGCATACATGTTCAGAAGGATGTGAGTTCTGAAACTGAAATGTATGTCATCATTTACAGACAGAAATCCTTACATCATCACAGTGATTTACCACAGAAATGAAAATAAAGATTCTGTGGAACAGAACAGAAATATGAGCAATAAACCTGGACAGTCTGAAACAATCTGGCCAATCGAGAGGTATGCTCAGAACCCCTTAGTGCAACAAATCTGGACCAAGCCTGACCAGGGGGTTAAAGCCATGAAACTGGGAACATATCCCAAATACTGGAGTAGATAAGGTGACACAGTTGATGCAGTAACACCCTCCTGTCTGTTGTACTGTATATTGACTGGAATAGCCCAAGTCCAAAACCAAATTGCTCCCCACTACTCACTGACATAAATCTTCATATCATCCCACTGATGTGTCAGACATACACAACATGTATGGGGGCCAGGCAAGAGTACCTCTGTTAAATATCAGGACAGTAGGGAAACTACACTGAGCTGCTAGGCATGTCACCAAGTACTGTATAAACTACAGGCAGACTGACCCAACACTAACCCAGTTTTGCTATGAGGGAATACATATGTAATTGCAAATATATCAGGCACTACAGGGATGTAACAGCACTGACCAACAGACACCTGCATGAAAGTGCATACCCATAACCAATCTCACCACAGTCACAGTGACATACTGGAAAGCCAAATGAAGAGTAGAGTATATGGACTGTATGAACAAAACTATCACCATGTCTTCCACTCACACACTACCCCTACATATACTGACCCAATTCACAGTGTAGTCTGACACCTGACTGTGGTATGGGACATGTCTCAGTCTGCCCCTACAAACATATACAGCTGACAGAGCACCAGAAGCTGGAGCAGCATGCAAAGTCAGATAGAAAATTACCCTCAACACTTACATCTATCCCCTCCCTACACAGGCCAAATAACACATTCACAATACACTGCTACACAATCCTGACAGTCTGTCAGCAATTGCCAGAAATACACAGTCCACTCAACTGTATAGAGTTTCACAGAACATCCAGGCTCCGTCCTCATATATAAAGCCTTCTATATGTAACATGTCTGGCAGTCTGATACATCATTGGGATGATATCTGAAATGAAGTCACTATATAATGATATACTATACTTTACACCTCTTACAGCATGACATCTGGACAAAGCCTGACATACTTGGGGGCAGAGGCCCAAACACAGGGGCTTTATTGACATATTGCTGTCAAAAACTGAGAAAGTTGCTGGTGTAAAAGGGCTGCTGTAACATATCTGTTCTGAGGGATATGAAGTCAGAAACTCACATGGATGTTACCATTTACTGAATGCAATCCTCAGAGTATGCTACTGAATTCCCAAGGTCAGAAAATGTGTGATTAACACACCAAATATAAGAGTCCAAACTCTGGCCATTCTGTGGATAGCCCTACATTTGACAGCTATGTCAACCACTTAACACTATCAGACTTACATTCATGCAGATCAGCCATATCCACACACACAAACCCTGTTAAACTAGCATTGCTTCAACTGTATAAGAGCAATACTTACATTCTGCCCCTATGTCTGGAGCATTCTCCCCCAGTTTGTTGGGCTGTCTCCACAGTATTTGTTGTAAGAGGTATTCCAAACTGTACTCTGTGATGCTGTTCATCACACAGCTCCATGAAGTACTCCTCCCAGACAAGAAAAAGGGGCAATGCCCACATGAAATACTCAGTTATAGGAGTGTGTTTCCATGCTATTGGGCATGGGAATGATACCACAGCTGTTCCACATGCAATCAATTATCAAGTGGGGGACTCCAATTGGTGCACAGGCCATCAGCTGCTCATGAGCATTACCTACTAAAGGCAAGATTCTGCCTATATAAAACAGATGTACATCGTACATCTGTCTCAGAGAGAGAGAGAGAGAGAGAGAAAGAGACACACACACACACACACACACACACACACACACACACACACACACACACACACACACACACACACACACACACACACACACACACACACACACACACACACACACACACACACACACACACACACACACACACTGAGACTGATGGGGTATACCAACTGAACTGAAAACAATAAAATATAGCTATGTCAAACAATTAAGCCTGTAATGGAATGTAGTAGGGGGTATGTAAATGTAGAAAATAGGAAGTTAACAATATTACGTCTCAACAACACATGCTATACTGATATATTGCTGAGTAGAGCCTATGGCCATAGAAACTGTGCCTGCCTGCAGTGACATAGAACACAGCCCAATCCCTGAGTCACCACAGGAAAGGATGACTCACATATGACCGCTACTGAAGTGTGTGTTGCACAATATTGACTGTGACATTGCTAGACCACACTCAGTGCAAATCATACCATCAGTACCTCTGCTACGTCCAGCTCTGACTTTTGCCTCTTTTTTCAATGCCAATGTCTCCAACCCATATTACATAGCTGGTCTCACTACCCTCTTGTAAACTTTCCCTATCACTCTTAATGGTACTTGTCTGTCACAAATCAGACACGACACTCTTCCCCACCACACACATCCTGCCCGTACTCATGTCTTCTCCTGTCCCCCACACTCGCCATTACTCTGAACTGTTGTTCACAAGTATTTACAAACTCAAAAAAGAGGCCAGCACCAAAGCATGAGAAAATATATATATATTAATATAATAGTATATAAACCATGAATCAAACCGGTTTCGGCCCCAAGGCCTTCATCAGTGATACACTCATAACATTCAAAGAATACTTAAATAGTATTCTAAGTACAATAATTAAACAGATTAATAAGTATTTAAAGACACAGCACAGTACATAGAATCATATATACTAATTATACAAACCACCATTCAAAGATGGTCATTCAGGCCAGGGGAAAATAACTCCCCTAATTTAATAATCCAAGCCTTCTCCTTATTATTTAATATACTGTGACATCCCATTTTCCTGGATCTGCCCCCCCCCCAAATTTTATCTATAACAGTAAAATTAAATTTGGCTGTTTTATGATTTTGAACATATTTGTAAAGGGCATTAGGCAGAAGCTGTTTTTTTTATGTCACTGAAATGTTCAGACATTCTGATCCTAAGTGGCCTAGATGTCTGTCCCACATAAAAGGCAGAACAGGAACAGGTGGCCTGATAGACCACCCAATCCTTCCCACAATTACCAAAACATTTAACCTGATAAACATTACTGGTATTCCTACTAGAGAATTCCATGATTTTAACCATATGTGTACAGAATGAGCAGTACCCACAGGGAAAGGACCCCCTCAATTTATCCCCAGTTAATGTAGTTTGTTGACCAAAAGTAGACTTCTTAAATCCAGATTTAAAATGACTGAGGTATGACCCCAAATTATGGTCCCTGTGATAGGAAAACAAACACTCTGGTGGTAATATCCCGGCTAGCTCTTGGTTAGCCAAAAGGATGTTCCAATTGTTTTTGATAACATTTCTAGTCGCATTAATGTTTCTTCCATATGTCGTCACAAACCTAATCACCTCCTGTTCTGTACCTGATCTCACCTTATATTCCAATAATTTGGCTCAATCGTGTTCCTGAGCCCAATTACTGGCTGTCATAACATACCCTGGCTTATATCCACAATTACAAAACCTTTTTATGAGGTCCTGTTGATGGTATGCGTAGGTACCTTGATTCAAACAAATATTCCTAACTCTGAAAAATTGGGATTTGGGTATATTTCTGATAGTATGAAGGGGATGTAATCTAGTAGCCTCCAATAAACTATTATATTGGGGGTATTTACGAAACACTTAAGTAGACAACTTATGATCAGAGTTACGTGTTATTCCGACATCCAAAAAATGGATCTCCTGATCATGCATGTTAGGTGTAAATTCCACCCCCCATTTGTTCTTATTTAGTTATTGGACAAACTCTAGTAAATATGTAACATCACCCCACCAGATCAACCAACAATCGTCAAGGTACCTACGCCAAATGTCCATCTCCCCTAAATAAATATTGTGTGATGGATCATAAATAAGAAATTCCTCTAGGTACCCCATAAAAAGGTCTGCATAAATGGGGGCAAAAGAAGACCACATCGCAGCTCCTTGTGTTTGCCAGAAACAGTCAGCTTGAAAATAGAACACATTCTTGGTTAATATGTGTTCAGCCATACAAATTAACAAAGTGTTGAAGCCAGGTGGATAGATGTCCACCTTGTCAAGCCAATATTTTAAGGCCTCCCATCCAGCCTAATGGGGGATATTTGTATAAAGAGCGGTAACATCTAACACGCACATCATCCAACCCGGCTCCAACTGTGAATCAGACAAAATCTGGAGGAATTTGGTGGTGTCTTTCAATCTAGCATGGATCATCTTTAGTAGAGGCTGTAGATAATGTGTAAGATACACTGAAAGGGGTTCAGTCAATGATCCCCTACCAGATACTATAGGTCTGCCTGGTGGTTTCTCCAAACATTTGTGAATTTTAGGTAGCAGATATAAAATCTACCTCTGGGGAATCATCCACCGCCAGTTGTTGTTTCGTTCCCTCTTCAATAATGCCCTCTTCAACAGCTAGTTCCAAAAAGGAATCTATTTCACTTTTGAACTGCATAGTAGGGTCAAGTGGCATAGACATATAGTATCTGGAATCATGTAGCTGTCTATAAGCCTCATTCAAATAATATTAAAAGTCCATGACCACCACTGCTCCTCCTTTGTCTGCAGATGTAATAACAATAATAGATTTATTTTTCAAATTTGTCATGGCTTGTTGTTCTTCTTCAGATAAATTGTGACCTAACATATGGGAATCATTTAATTTAAAATGCAGATCTTTGTGACAAGATTCCTGAAACACAGACACAAATTTATTCATAGGAGGTTGAAAATTGGATTTCCGAAACCAAAAATCCCTACTTGTCCGACTGTTATTTTGTCCACCAAAAAAATAATTTTAAATTCAGCAGACGGCAAAATGCCAATACATCATTGACTACAGAATCTTCATTCACAAAGAAGCCAGGAACATATGATAGTCCTTTAGTCAATAATTTTATTTCTACATCAGTCAGGTTAACAGAGGAGATGTTGTGCACATTAGAGACTTTAGTTACTGGGGGTATAAGAACCTGTAACAATGTTTCCACATTTTCCCTCCTTCTATGTTTTCTACCACCCCTGCGTTGTTTATTCCTAAAAGGTCATCCAAACCTCAAGATTTTTTATGTACTGGGGACCCCTGAGTGAGTACTTGTTCAATTTCAGTAGCAGACGAATCTTCCCCTGACGTACTACTATAGTCAGTCTTAGATCTCTTTACGATCGATCTAGGTCTCTTCTTCCTAAGCTTCCCCACGCCAGGCTGCCCATCAAAACATTTTACCATTTTTCTCAGTCCAAATGGTTTGCCTTGTCATAATCTGTCAAATCTCTTTGAAATTTGTGTAATTTTTTTGGTTTTCAAAGTTTTTTCCAAGGAAAACAAATCCTGGGAAAGTTTGGTCAAACTAACTTATACTGGGGTTGTCCATCAAAAGCTTTCACTTCCTCACAACTTTGTTTAATCTCATTAGTAATAGTCAATATAATATGTTCATAATAGGAAGACAAAACATTAACAAAGGATATCGTAGCTTGTTGTTGCACAGATGCCCACTCTTCCAACAATACATCATCTGGTGCACTAACAAAGGGTTGTGTGCGAATTCTTAATCCCCTTGGTGTAATATTTTTAGCTTGGTATGCCCAAAATAATTTTAAATGCCAGAAATTAGTCCTGAGTGAGGACATGCTTTTGGTAAGCTTTCCAAACAAATCCCTACAAATATTGTCCGGGCCCCTTACATTGCTGTCAGTATTTTCATTATGTTCCATAAGCCCAAAAACTTGCAAGTCATCCTTATCGGATGACACTCCCTTTAAGATGGACAACAAATACATAGTCTTATAAATATAACAACTGTTATGTGTGAAAAATGGGCAGATAGTACCTAATACCCCTTGAACACTTCAAAGTGGTATATGCAATCACAAAGTTCTTCACAACACAGTATAAGTTGATCCAATTTGAACTAAATACACTACAACCTGAAATATAACCACCATCAACATAACAAGACAATAGCCCTATAATCCCTCAGTGCCAGTTTTACAATATTGGAATCACAATACTTAAAGTCACATCTATATACAAAAATGTCAGGTGCAATACAACCTGAACAGATATATCTAACACTATACCTGATCTAAAAAATAAAAAGAATTCAAAACATAATTCAAAACAACATATTCAGGTTCCCCCCTTTTTTAGAATAACACATACATAAATAACACTTTGTATAGTTGTGTAATCTGTATCAAAGACCCTACATACATTAAAATTCAACATTTGTTCAAACCACAATAATAGAATGTACAGAAAAACCATAGCTGTGGCAAAGCCACAATATATAATACTAATACACCAGTCCCAAATTCCTGAACTGTGTAATAAACATTCCCTTATAATTCACATAGGTCATTTGAATCATCTTCAACAAAAACACAAAAGCAACACAACAACCTACCCAATTTGGTCAAAATTGGAGGCTGCAAATCATTCGGGTTGGAAATTATTACTATAGTAAGAACAACAGCCTATACATAAGGGCTGCACCTACTTATAATAAAGCAAAAACATTTTTGCAATAATGTGACACAGGTATATACACTCAGCCCAAAATAGTGGTTATCCTAAACACCCATAACATGGGGTGAACCCCAAATACATTGATGAAAAACACCAATATCAGGAAAAGATATCTTAAATGACCAAAAAGGCCATTCAAAATGCTCTTCACTGTTCGTAATCAATACACATATTCATGTAGCATGGCCAAAACCCCTTGTTCAACCCCATACCTAGAACAGTACTTTATTAATACCAAAAAGTTCTTCCCTAAATCAAATGGTACCCACGTTTATACAACCTAAAAAATGTTTTGAAATCATACCCCACAACAATATCATATATTCTGTTGCAAAAAACATTATAGGGTCCAAAAAAGTGGTATTACATAATCATGTTCATGGAGCATGAACAATAACCTTGGCCAATCCAAACAAAAAAACCCTCCCAACTTGTACCATAAATTGTATTAACAGAACTCAATCTAATTACAAAAGCACATCCAATATTAATAACACCAAGGAACCAGTTGGTGCTTCACTCTCACGACATTTCATCCCCCAAGAAATATCAGCATTACCAAAATCCGTAAACACGGTAAAATACTCGATTACCCAATCCCTATCGTTTAACTCAAGAAGCACTTCCAATGTTAATGTGTCCCCATTGCAACCAATACTTCTTTCTGATAATACTTCACCCTCTAAAAACACAAACATAAAGAAGGTCCAAAAGAAATTCTCATTATCGATGGAAAATCATGTCACTGCCCCATTGTATTAACTCAGTAACTTAGTACATATGATTAATGTCACAACCAGTATTCAGTCACTGTTATTACCAAAAAGAGAGCAAGAATACATGCAACTGATTCCACACAGATAAACAGTTAGTACTGCACGTTAATCTGCCATTAGGCATGTCTCAAACATTGAAAAAATAGAGTCTAAAGGCTATAAATCCAATGGTTAGGTTTCAGTTGTCAAAGGCAGTACTGTACCCCAAGTAATCCACACAACAATAGTTAACACCCGTAATCATGGTATATGGCTTGATCACCCAGTCACTCCCATTTAGTTGAAGAAGCACTCCTAATATTTATATTTCCACAAGGCAGTCAGTATTTCGATTCAATAATGCTTCGCCCTCTAAAGAACACTAAGAAGGCCCCAAGCAATGCTCTCCTTCTTGATGAAATATGTCATTGCCCCTTTATGTTAAATCAGTAACTTAATACAAATGGTGAATGCCACAAACTGTATTCAGTCACTGTCATTACCAAAAAAGAATGGCAAGAGTATATACGATTGGCTCTGAATAGATGAACAGTTAGTACTGAGCACTATTCCGCCATATGGCTTTATTCACACATTGAAGAATTATGGTCTAAAGTCTGTAAATCCTGTAGTTAGATTTCAATTGTAAAAAGCAGTACTTTACCCCATATATTTCACGCAAGAACAGTTACTGATATTGGAAATAATATGAAACCACGATCAAAAAGGATGCCAGATATCACACATACATCCCAAAGCTCTTCAGCTCATCCGCTCATCAGCTCTTCAGCCATGACAAAAACAGCCAAACATATGAGGAAACAGTTCCATGCCGAAAATGCATATGACCAGAAGCATAAAATCATGAAACTGGTCAAAAACACTAAAAATCCTGCTTCAAAGGTCTGCCACTTAAAATAAATGTTCCTCATTCCAGGACCCCCAGCGAGAATGAAACAGCACTATCCACCACACAATGTACTCACATGTAAGGCAGGTGCAAAGGCCAAAAAGCATCATCAAACTCAAAAAAGAGGCCGGCACAAAAGGATGAGAAAAAATATATATATATTAATATAATAGTATATAAACCATGAATCAAACTGGTTTTGGTCCCAAGGCCTTCATCAATGATACACTCATAACATTCAAAGAATACTTAAATAGTATTCTAAGTACAATAATTAAGCAAATTAATCAGCATTTAAAGACACAGCACAGTACATAGAATCATATATACTAATTATATAAACCACCATTCAAAGATGGTCATTCAGGCCAGAGGAAAATAAACCCTCTAATTTAATAATCCAAGCCTTCTCCTTATTATTCAGTATACTGTGCCATCCCATTTTCCTGATTAATCTGCTTAATTATTGTACTTAGAATACTATTTATGTATTCTTTGAATGTTATGAGTGCATCACTGATGAAGGCCTTGGGACCGAAACCTGTTTGAGTCATGGTTTATATACTATTATATTAATATTAATATATATATATATATATATATATATATATATATATATATATATATATTTTTTTTTTTTTTTTTTTTTCTCATCCTTTTGTGCTGGCCTCTTTTTTGAGTTTGATGATGCTTTTTGGCCTTTGCACCTGCCTTACATGTGAGTACGTTGTGTGGTGGATAGTGCTGTCACAAGTATTTACACCTATCCACCTTTGAAAATTGTACTCCCTGCATCCTCACCATTCCTCTGTCCTCCCTTCCATTCACACACATATATTCCATCTTAGTCCTGTGACCATCATTCCTCCCCTCTCTAGACCATACCTCCACCTCTCCAGGGTCTCCTCAACCTATTCCCTACTCTCACTACAGATCATAATGTCATCTGCAAACAGGACAGTCTATGGGGACTCCTATCTGATCATGTCTGTCAACCTGTCCATCACCACTGCAAATAAGAAAGGGTTCATAGCTGATCCCTGATGTACTCCCACCTCCACCTTAAACACACCTGTCACACCCAGTGCAGAACTCACTGCTGTCACACTAACCTTGTACATATCCTGTAGCATTCTTACAGATTCCTCCGCCACTCTTGACCACTTCATACAATACCACAACTCCTCTCTAGGCATCCTGTCATATGCTGTCTCTAAGTCCAAAAAGACACAACGCAGCTACGTCAGACCTTCTATGCATGTCCCTATCAACATTCTCTGAGCAAACATCACATCTGTACTGCTCTATTCTCATGTTGCTGATCAGTAATCCTCACCTCCCCTCTTAGTCTAGCTTCCACCACCCTTTACCATTACCTCATGCTGTGACTGATCAATGTTATCCTCTGTAGTTACTACAGCTCTGCACACCACCCCTATTCTCATAATCAGTACCCAAACACATTTTATCCACTCCTCACGCATCCTCTCACTTTCCTAGATTACAGTAAACAATCTGGTTAAAAAGACCACTGCCATTTGTCCTAAACACATCCATGCTTCCACAGGTATGTCATCTGGACCAATAGCCTTTCCATTCTTAAACCTCTTCATAGCTATCCTTACTTTGTCCCTTGATAAAATGTTGCACATCCTGATTCACCATACTCGCATCATCCAACCTTCTCACTCTCTCAATCTATTCATTCAACAGCCCATCAAACTACTGCTGGTACATGTCCTTTTCTCCACCCTTGGTATCCAACCTTACATACAACCCTTCAGATGCCCTATCCTCAGCCTTTGCCACCACTCTCTTTGCCATGCACTCCATCTCCCTATACACCTGTCTACTTTCTTCATGTGTCTGACAATCCTACTTCTCCTTGGTCAACCTCTTTCTCTGTATATTCCCTTGTACTTCCTCATGCCACCACCAGGTCTCCTTGTCCTCCTTTCTCTGTACAGATGTCACACCAAGCCCAGTTCTACTCATTTCCCTTACTAGCTCGGATGTAGTTACCCAGATATTTCCTAACTCTTCACTGCCATCCACTGCCAGTCTTAACTCTTCCTTGAACTCAGCCTCACAATCACTGTTTCTCAGTATCCACCATTTGATTTATGGTGCTGCCCTCACACTCCTTCCCCACTTCTTGATCACCGTCATTCCACAGACCAACCTTCCATGCTGCCTAACTACACTTTCCCCTGTCACCACTTTACAGTTACCAATCCCCTTTAAACAGGCCCACCTGCATAGGAGATAATCCACCTGTGTGCATTTTCCTCCACTTTTGTATGTCACCCTATGCCCCTTGGTCTTGTAAAACTATGTATTCACCACACCCATGTCCAACCTCTGTTACAAACTCCACCACCATCTCCCCTTCTACATTCCTTTGCTTAACACCATACCTACACATCACTTCTGCATCCCCTCTGTCCCATTCACCAATATGTCCATTGAAATCTGCTCCAATCACCACTCACTCACCCTTGGGTACACACATCACCACTTCATCCAACCACACCAAAGTGCGTCTGTCTCATCCATCACACATGCAATTAGCAGAGTATATGCACTAACAACTGTCAACATTACACCATCAATTCCCAGCCTCCTGAACACCACTCTACCCGACACTCTTATCACCTCCATAAACACTCTTGGCATAATGTTCCTTCAGGTTAACCCCTACACCATTTCCACTCCCATACACACCATGCTATAGCTATTTGTACCCAACTCCAATACACACAGCTGTACACCCCTTCCATATGGTCTCTGGCACACACAATATATCCACCTTTCCTCTGTCCAGCATATCAGCTAGCTCTGTCCCCATACCAGTCATACTCACACATTCACAGTTCCAACCTTCACTACCACACCCCTAGCCTTTCACCTTTCTGCCTATATGAGCATCAGGCATCCTCCAGGACATGTCTGTAAATGCAAAGGCTACTGCACTATCAAATGACATATGTGTGTTACAGCAATATGAAGAAAGTGTTACTAAGTGTGGCCAATAGCCCACCATGTATGTGCATTGTCCTACAGATGTCCTGCCCTAACAGGTTGACATGACTGACTGAGCAGCAAGACTGTTATTACAGTGTGCTGTACTGACATAGAATAGAAATGTATAGCATTTAGCATACCTGTGCATATGTATGCATGGGTAGGTGTACCTGACTGCCCCATAACAACTGACATGGGATGCAAAATGTCAGGTGAATAAGCTGTACATGTTATACATGTGTGTAACCTTAGTTTCTGTGCATGCAACAGAGTTACACTTCTATAGCTACTGGTGGTGTCATTGCTCTGACACAGACATGGGTAGTATAATAAGCATGAGTATCACATTGAAATTGTAGAGGTGGCCAACTGTGTTCTGACCGTATGTCCATGCTTACTACAAACAGATATATGACCACCCACATAGCTGTATGGCCTCAGCAATACCTTACTTGTAAAACCTGTCTCCACCAAAATAGAGAAAATCCCTTTGTTGCACAGCAGCAATGCACAAAGCACATAATATGATGCTATATTTTTTGTACAGGGTAAAGTAGGAGCAGGCACCGACTGGGTGGCATGTCACCCTTTGTCTGAATGAGCATATTAGGTCACCAGTGGATTACTGTAAGGCTAACTATGAGTACACATTGGACACATTCACTAAGGGCAATCACAAGGCCATCTTCACATATGTCGGCAGTCTTAGAGGCACCAACCCAACCCACCCTGTAATAGTGGTTAATCACAGCACATACACACACACCATAGCTACAGCAAACTTGCTGCAGACAGGTTTTGGGCAATCACCCACCTGGATCACCATAAGTATAAGTGGATATGCACAGCACAAGCACCCCTCCCCTCATCACCATGGATCAGGTGCAAACTGCCTAATCAAAGTTAACAAAAGCAAGTCCCTTTGGGGCCTGATAACATTCCTGTCTGCATCCTACATGAACCCAAGCATAGGCTTCCAGCTCCATTACACACTGTATGCAAGCAAAGCCTGAGCACCACTGACATCCCATCTGCAAGGAACACGGCCACTGTCATCCGTTTACACAAACGCGAATGATGAATGTCGGTTTATGCAATGTACTGGCCCTCATTGGGGGGAACATGACACATCAGGACCAGGAGTACAATGCATGTTCATACAGTGCTCCCAGGCCCAGGGGTATGATGTGTTTGTAAGTGGTGGCTAATGATAGCCCATATACATGTGCTGGCTCTGTAAAGAACTCTGGGCAATGTCTGAGGTCCTGTGATGTGTTTCCCTGTGTATGTTTTCCAGGTACCATGCAGTGGCAACTGCCTTACACTGATGTGGAGACAGCAGCCATCACAGAAGCTGTAATATTAAACTATGCCATTTTTGCTGGCTGTAGCCAACAAAATCTGCAGGAGCAGACTGCCCTGTTGGATGAGATTGTCCACAGAGTGAATGTGTTGGGCCACCATGGATGCACATATGATCAGGTCAGGCATAGAGCAACTGACCTGATACATCTTGCCCAGCCAAGGGCTGCTACTGTAGTGAGGGACTGTACTGCTACCGGTGTGGGACCAGCCGCACAGGGCCCACTTATGACAACAGAGGAGCTCCTTGCCAACATCGGGGTAGCCACCACACAAACTTAAACACAGGAAATAGCAGTTGTGTAGGTGGGTGGCACCCAGGCAACAGGTGAGGAGCATCCAGTTAAGGCCAAAGTGCACATCGATGTAATGAGGTAGCATTTAAACTGTCTTCTACAGTGTCTCTAGATGCATACATCAGTGCAAAATGGATTAGTGGGTGAGGTGTAGTAATAGTGCACATCTATGGTGAAGGACAGCAAATTATGTAATATCATAGTGTGTACTGTACCTGTGCAGAAATGTAGTGTTCATCTCGTACCAATGCCTAATGTGAATCTGCTAACAATACCTCTCCCTGACAACTACATAGGCCCCTCTGGTCTGCACATAGGGCAGCAGCCTGAATATGGGGTTTCCCCGTTGTGGCTCACCAGTACCTCAGGCATGCTAAAGTTAATGCATGTGACCATGCACACAACTGTTACACTCACTCATTTGGCAATATCTGCATGTTCACCTATGGTGGTGTTTACTGCATTGCATCACGGTGGCCATAACAGGGGCCTATTTGCAGGAGATGTCACATATCTGTAGCATATCTCACAACCTGTCATTGCAGGACACCTGGACAAAGACCAACAAAATGAGGGTGGGGGCAAAGGCCCAAAACTAGGGTCATGTTGTAGAAATTAGTGTAATACAGTGCATATAAATGGTGTACACACCTGTTAGAATGCCAGGTATGTGTGATATACAAAAATGAGAGCACAATAGTCAAGTTCAAAATACTGCCAACCTTTCAAGTGACCTATAACCTGTACAATTCAATTGTAAAACAAACAAATATGTTAGGGGAACAATAATGGCACATAACAATAGTACAACAACCTAGATGCATATGTGTGCATAGGCTGAAGCTAGTACTGTGTTGAAACAGCTTTCAAGCAAGCAGTACATCTTATTGGGTACACAACAGCCATCAATTACAGAGACACTTTGATTAACAGCAACTATTGGTCAGCTGTCCTTCCAGGATTATCCTAACATATACCCAGTTGCCTGCTACAGCAACAGCCATGGTTCACATAGAGCTGATGAACCTGCTAAGGGACCATATGTCTGAGATGTATCAGCCTGGAGAAGAGTACCAAAACATTTCCACAGCATTGCACATACCATGGAACACAATGCAGACAGGCATCAAAAGGTGGTGACATTGCGAAGGAGTGGACATCCCACCAAAGTCTATGGGAATACAAGATCAAAACAAGCCAGGGAGGCTCCCATGAGCCCTACAGCAACAGTGAATGAGTAGCAGGAATCTCCAGCAAGTACTGGATGTGTACTACATGTCACAACAACCTTTCATGGTCTTCATATGTCCTGTCTGTATGGTATGTTTGGAAGATGGCAGAGGTTCCTAAAACCAAACAATATCCAGGCCTGGTGAAAGTCTGAAAACAATACATCAGGTCTCAAAAAAGCAAGTGGGAAATGTGTTATGGTAATATGGGACCATGGTTGTAATATTTGGCCACAATTCTGACAGGTGTGTTTGGCGCAATACCACCACTGCACATCATCACAACAACACCACCCCGAAGGTGAAGCATGGTGATAGTCGTGTTCTGCTTTGGGGTTGCTGCTCACAAGCTGGAACTGGGGCTGTAGACAAGTTAGAAGGGATTATGAACAGTTCCAAACACTGGTCCCTTGTGGTTCCAAAATGTTCTGGTGTCTGCCACATAGCTGTGGATGGTGAGGAATTCCACCTTTCCACACAACAATGGCCCAAACCATACATCCATATCAACAAAAGGAAGGCTTCAGCAGAACACATGCAATGTTCTGCACTGGCTGAGTCAGAGCCCACACCTACATCCAATAGGACATATGCAGGGTGACCTGAAGAGGGCAATGCATAGGGGATGTCCTTGCAATCTGCCATAGTTGGAAGTGTTTTGCAAGGGAGAGTTTGCAAACACTGGCAAGTCAAGATGTGCCATGCTGATAGATACCTTCCCAAGAGGACTGCATGCTGTGATTTCATCAAAAGTTGCTTTAACAGAGTATTACTTTAAGGGTGTGCACACTCATGCAACCAGCCTATTGTACCTATTTCAGTTATCACATGTTACCTGTAACTGATGTGTATGTTCTTTAGTTGGATTGCACAGGTTATATGTTATATGAAATGATGGTAATGTTATGACCTGATTTCTGAGGTCTCATGTGATATATCACAAAAACCTGGCATGTTAACAGGTGTGTGTACACTTACTATATCCATTGTAAGCTTGGGAAGTTGTTTGAATAACCAGCTTTGTTTTAAAATACATGTACTGCAGGTTATAAAGTCTGCACTTCCAATTAGGACATTACTTAGTGGCACCAATCCACATGCCAACCAAGTAATGTATCAGACAAACACAGGAGTTATGAGGAACAGACCAAACATATGAGCCATATATGTAGACATTCAGCAAAACCCTGTACAGTTGGACAGTATGTTCTATAGGAGTTGCCATAGTGCTGTACAGGTGAACAGCAATAATTTACATGGGTGAAGTGTGTGCTAGATGAAGGGCCATCACCTACTAACACCACTCACGTATCTTAGAGGTATATATTAGTAGTAACGGTCATTGGAAAGGGCTGCATTGCATGATGCTGAGGGTGCATCCAGAGTGTGTATGTTATTATCTGTGTGTCATGAATGTCCCCAGTCGGCTAATGTGAGGTCTGTGTAATGCCTTTGAGGCACCTCACGTGTGTGTGTGTGTGTGTGTGTGTGTGTGTGTGTGTGTGTGTGTGTGTGTGTGTGTGTACCAGCATACCTTATAGTTCCAGTAGTAATTTACATATGTTGTTTTTCTCTCACAGGTGGATATGGTGGCTGCGGTCCCTCCCGCTCTGATACTGATGACAGTGTCTCTGCAGAATCTGACCATGATGATACTCATATTGAGGCACAGGTGGGGTTGTCAGGGGCTGATACTGTGCCATCGGTTGGCATCCCACTATTGTCAACCCCATCCTCACACACAGTCACAATGCCCACACATACCCCATCACTAGTGGCCACAGATAATAGACAGTTGGTGAGTGGTGGCATCAAACAGGCTACTGTGGTGACTATGGCAAGTAAGGGTACAGGCACTAGCCATAGCCAGAGAGCTGGGGAGGTCCCACACAGGCAGATGGGCAGGGGTGCTCAGAGAAGGATTGCAGCCTGTCATGTCCCTGTTGCAAGTGACACGGCAGCATTCACCAGATGCATGTTTCAGGCTGTCATGGGGGCACAGGCATGAAATGAACGTAATACCAGACATATACACAGGGTCGTGGATGAGCACGTCCCGGGTATCCGTTGCAATATGAACTCACTGCAGCCATCTGTGAATGTACTGTGGTCATGGATAAATGGTGGGGGGAGACCTTGGCACTCCTCGACTGTGGAATATCTGTGCTTGAGCATATGGTGGACACTGGTCAGCAGCCATGTGGCTGTAGGGCAGCACCACGATCAGCTGAGTGTTTACGTGGCCATGCACCATCACACTCCCATGCTGGTAGCACCAAAAGCACTACTGAAGGGGGTGTGCTGTCCACACCACAATGCAGCAGGCCATGGGCATGTGATCCTGGCTGGTTCTAACAGGGACGTGAATCCAGCAGGCAGCAGTCACCAATGAAGAGTTGTACTGCATCTGTACTCAGCCCTGGTGGTGCCGGTGATACCCTCAACAGGCCCAGTTACCATGTCCGTGGCCAGAGATGGTGAACTGTACACCCTGCCATGTACAACTCACAGCTGTCCAAAATACCCCTGTGTAGGGCACCCACATGGCGTGACTGTGTGCATACAAACACACACACATCACCATTAGAAAAGTCACCTCCAGACACACACACACACACACACACACACACACACACACACACACACACACACACACGCGCACACCACCCCTGCACTGCCCATGTAATGAACGCCCCCCACACACACATACATAATGTCAACTGTATGGCCCAGCTTAGGCTTCTGGCAAATCCACACAACAATTTGTGCATATGATGATACCTGTGCCACATCCATGCCATCCGTACCATCAATGCAGGGGCATACTTATATAGGTCTGATGCACAGGGTGACTTTAGCAGAGTGTAGCTATTTAATGCTGTGTAAGGTGCTGTCATCTGGCATTTGTAATGGGTACACATCAGAGTGTGTATGTACCTTTTCAGCCATGATGCATTATTGGTGTTAGTAACACTAAGCGAATGTGTTCTCACATGTTATATTCTGTTTGTGTTCCAGGTGTCTGTCTGTCAGCAGGATGTGGCCCTGCAGACATCACCAACAAGGGGTATGGCAGTGTAGTAACACATTGACCACGTCATTGTCAGGGTACAGCTGTATCTGCACACATTTCCCAGGTCTGTGTAATAGTTCTTACATGTGCCTTACAGCTTATAGGGCTGAGGGGTTGTATCTCAGTCTCTCGTGGTTGACATCAGCTCTAGTATAGTGGACAATGGTAAGTGTGGTGGGTGGAACACACCTCAGATTGCTAACCCCCTCAACCCCAGAGGATATTGTATTGACCAAACACACAGAAAATACTGTTCACACACACACACACACACACACACACACACACACACACACACACACACACACACACACACATGCACAGGATCACAGTTGCCAGTGATGTGTTTGGAACCCCTACCTATCAAGTTGCGGTACCACATTATTATGCAGTTATTGTAGGTGGCACAGGATTACTAGTGTGATGAGTGTTACAAGGTAACTGTAAGGTGAATAACATCACGTGGCCTTGTGGGGTACAGAAATGGTGGGTGTGAGAGTACTCATAATAGTGTCACATACAAGTCTACCCAGTCACAACCACTGCTATGCACACCAATGTGCGTGCGCGCACACATGCACACACACACACACACACACACACACACACACACACACACACACACACACACACACACACACACACACACACACACACACACACACACACACACTTGCCAGTACTGACATTAGGAGACCAACCTATCTTGTTATTCATACCATACTATTCCATACTTCTGCACAGGGCTTATAGGGCTGAAGAGTGTCTACAGATACCACTATGGTTGATGTGAACAGCAGACCTCATACAATAGACTTAGGAATGTGTACTGTGTGTACCATGGCATAAGATATGACTCCATGCCCATCCAGTGGATGTCATTCACACACAAGCACACACAATACTCTTCTCTCACACACATTTGCCAGGACAGAGATTAGAACTACTACCTATCTATTTATTGTTATGCATTTATCAAACACGCCACGTAGGTTATGCGGTGACACTTGTCCAAGGTACTTCTAAGGCGAGGGACATCACCAGTCTTTGCAAATTGTAACAATGGGTGATGTACTGGGTGAGAGAGGCCACAAAATACTGTAACCTACACATACACACACACACACACACACACACACACACACACACACACACACACACACACACACACACACACACACAAACACACACACATACACACACACATACACACACACACACACACACACACACACACACACACACACACACACACACACACACACACACAAACACACACTTGCCAGGACTCATATTAGAACCCCTAGCTATGTGGTTCTTGGTATTATAGTGTTATGCAGTTACCTCACACACTACAGAGCTTATAGGTTGTGGAGTGTCCCAAGGTACCTATATAGTGAATAACATCTACAGCACTTGTAAGGTATGGCAATGGTAGTTGTACTGAGTGAGATGAACCACCAACTGCTTTCACCCACATGTTTACACACTCACAAACACTTTCAGACACACTAATGCACACACACACACACACACACACACACACACACACACACACACACACACACACACACACACACACACATACATTTGACAGTACTGTGATCCATAGGTTCAAAGAGTCATAGGTGTGTACATGGCAAATTGTCATGGAGGCTTTACAAGGCTAACCCATGGGAATACACTAGTATCAGGCCACCTGACGATACTCCCCATTATGTCTAAGTATAGTCACTGGAGTGATCCCCTGGGTTATTCTATTCCGCATCCACTTCTCCTGATTTCTCTTGAAGAGGGCCATTGATGTGCTCAGCTTGACATGTATGTGGCATTTATTCCATAGCGTGGCCAGTTTCTGGGTTGTGAACCTGTCCTTCCAGCATGTCCTGTTGATTGTGAAGATGGGGTTGAGGTATTTGGGGCATGTTGTATGTACAGATTGGTTTCCTTGGATGTAGCATTCCTGAAAGGGTTGGGTCAGACATGGCTGTGTATGTCAGGCAGAGATCGCACCTAATTAGCCAATATGAGGCAGAGATTCATTGCAGTTGTTGGAGTCTGTCCATATGGGGCAAGTGTGTAGTACCTATGATCCTCTTTGTGAGGTACATTTGCAGCCTCTCCTGTTGTTGCTGGTGTCCAGTGGGGTACATGGCAAATGGGTCATAGTACACATTGATTGGCCTACTGAAGGGAGTGTACAAAGAAACACTGTCCTTTTACTTCCCAGATTCAACACCCTGAGTCAGGATTAGTGACACATGGAAGGGCTTTCAGAAGACAGTGGCAATGTGGTGGTCCCCACAGAGCTCACAGTCAACCTGTGTTCCCAGTTCTGTTATACTAACATTAGTGTTCAGTGGACTACCATCAATGTATTACTTTATGGGAACCATGTTGTACCCAAAGGGGATGGTGGCACATCATCTGGCATTGAGCTTATGTCCATGGTTCTGGCAGCAGTCATAGGTCTCAGACAGACCTTTGTGAAGGATGTCAACCTCACGTGGGGAGGTAATAATAGCACCCACCTTGTAGTCATCTGCAAACATTGTCAGCCAGGGCTCCTTTGTATTGGGCTGGTCCTCAGAGGTGTGGATCCCAAACATGAGGGAATCCAGGTCCACATCCTGTGGGACTCCACTCGTGACTGTTCAGCAGTCTGATATGGAGACCACTGCTTTCACACTGTGGGTTCTGTGAGCTAGTTTGCAGGCCACCTACTGATGTAGGGGTGGCTGCCTACCTGAGTGTGTTTATGTATGATTCCTAAGTGGGGAGTGATATCCAAACAAAATCCACCCACCAATGGAGATGGTTGTCACACAAACACAAACACCCCCCTCCCCACAGACAGGATATTATTCACACACAGACACACTTGCCCGGACTGAGATTTGAACCCCTACCTATCTATTTTTTGCTACTACAGTGTTACGCATTTATCACATGTGCCACAGAGCTTACAGAGTGAAGGTTGTCCAAAGGTGCTTCTAAGGCGAGAAACATCACCAGCCCTTGTAAAGTATGGCAATGGGTGTTGTACTGTGTGAGAGAGGCCACAGAATACTTTAAACTACACATATACACACTTACACACACACATTTGCCAGAACTGGGATTAGAACTCCTACCTAACTAGTTGTTTGGACTATAGTGTTACACAGTTACTGCACGCACCACAGAGCTTATGGGGCTGAGGCCTGATGAAAGGGACTTTTAATGTGACTGATATCTGTAGGACTGCAAAAGTAGGAAAAGGGGAAGTTTACTGGGTTTGAATGGACCCAAAAGCTTTAACTTGCAAACACACACACACTTTTACATTTGCCAGGACTGAGATCAGAACTCCTACCTAACTAGTTATTTGTACTATAGTGTTACCTGGGTATTGCATGTGCCACAGAGCTCAGAGGGGTGAGGCTGACAAAATGGACTTCTGTGGTGACAGACATCTTCAGGACTGCTAAAGTAGGGCAATGGGAAGAGCACTGGATGGGCAAGGCTTGCTCATTCCTAGATCCTACTGATATTTCTCTAAGTGTATGATCATGCTCAGTGTGACATTCTATAGTACATGTGGGACTTCATTCCAGGGACTGTTGTACTTCAGTCAGGTTTGTTTTGTACTACAGCCATACCACTTAACCTGTTGCTGCAGGATATCTGGAGATAGCCTATCAAAATGGGGAGACAGTGGGCCATACGGTGACTGTGACTATTTCTCTCAGTAAACTATGGGTTACTAGGGTTACAGGGCTTGTTTTAGCAGACAGCTGGCATATATGCCATTTGACACTGTCATGTATTGTTTCCGTACCTTGTCACATACCTCCTCAGATCATCACAGTGATTTATCAGAGGAATGCAGGATGGATAATGCACACACCCAACATTATGGGCCAAATGCTATGCATTTTTGCACAATCCAGCCTGTTGAGAGATGTGCCTACAAGCAATTGACTGTTGGTGCTGTGGAAATGGTCCAGCACCATGGTGATATATTATAATGGTGGAATCTCTGTGCATTTCTGTTCTGGCATGGTCTGATTTCCAGTCCTTGGTTGGGTAATATATGTCAGACAGGATCAGGGTGACAGGCAGACTCCAGACAGATTTGTATGGGATAAAATATGTGGGAGGGGGTGTCCTAGGTCAGATATGTTTGCTTATAGCTACCAGTACTTTGCATAGGGGTCTTCTCAAAGGTTGACTGCACTTGGACGGCCTTGTATGTGTCAGACTGTTGACCAGCCTGGAGATGTGTGCTTGTTTCACATATATGTATTACCCACCTCATTTTGCTTGGATGGCCACATTTTGGGGTCAGGATGTTGCATAGGATGAGTGATCAGGGAAGGGTGTGTTACTCCCCGTGGATGTTGGCCAGGGATCTGTGGGTACAGACATGTCACTATCTTCCAGGGTTAGGACTGCCTGCAATGAGTGCATTCCCATGTTTAGACTTCTAGCCCTGCCTATCGACTGTACAGAGTATCACAGAATGTCCACATTCATGACTCATATATCTTCTTGGTTACCCAAATGAATGGTTTTCAAGGAAAAGTGTTTTGCAAGTCACTCAGGGTTGAAGTCAGATATTACTGGCAGTTGACATTGCAGTTTCAGATTTCGCACCCATCAGACATTCCATGCTACTACAATCATTCCATCAACTTTATAACATTATTAGAGCAGTATTTCAAATGTGTCATTAGCGTTAGACCTTTTTCACCTCATTATTCATGGCTTTATCCAAATTTCTGGCTCTCTGACACTGGCAAATTTTCTCCTAGCAGTTAACAGCATGGCCTTTCTTTGCATTTTGTAGACTGTGTTATGTTGGTGTTATGGACCCCATGACACTCCCTAACAGGGCACTGTGGGTGAGGCATGGGCATTTGACATAGGCCTATAGGCCAGGTGCGACAGATGCAGGCCATCTGTAGCAAGGCAGTGCACTCTGATGATCATCTGTCCCCAGGCTGCAGGCAGTGGACAACCCTGGGATGGCACCAGTAAGTTGACTGTGAGCGTTACTGGCAATTGCTTTCTGTTTGTGTTGAGCCATCACTCTAGTTGACAGCTGGATGCTGCTTAAGACTAGGGACATGTTACCGTATTTCTATGGGAATATGGGGGGGGGTGACACATCTGTACACAATACACATTTGCAGAGACTCTGCTGATATTTGCTTAACATTTTCATCCATTTAGTATAGTGGTGTGCCCTATCTTTCAGACTACAGGCATAACAGTATCAACCACAAGTCAGATTGTTCTAGCATAAACATTTGTAGTTTCAGATTTCTTCCCTTTCAAAGCCATACTGCCACTGCCAGATCTGATGTGATATCACTGTGTAAAAGTCTGTAGGTGGGGATTTCATGGATGTCACCATGTGGGGGCCTTTGCCAGACATTTCTGTATGGTTTTCTACAGCTAATCTGCTGGGTGAGGCTGGGGGTGGGTATGGGAACCCCACTTTGACATCCATGCATGTGACCTATGACCCCCAGTTATTTGGCTCACCACATATACTGCAGTGGTATTTGTCAACTAGGGTGTTACTGCATGGTGTGGGCAGGCCAGTACTGGGAATACACTTCCTGCTGTCCCACAGAGCTGTCAGTTGTCTGCTGCTATCCCAGTAAGCCACCCCATTCCCTTCCATGCTTGACACAATACCATAGATATGCTATCAGAACATTCCACTCCATTCATAAGGAGACTGACTTACCTTGTGCTTAAGGCTGTTGCGAGGATGGTGCTTGAGTGCTGACTATGTTGGATTCACACAGTACACTGCATATACATGGTAAGGTATAGGTTTTGTGATGTTTGGCATCCATTTTACTGTGTGTGTGAGTCAAAGAGAAAGAGATCAGTCCCTCGGGACCTACAGTGTCAGTGTATGTGCTATGCGTTGCCTCTTTGCCAAGGATAGGGCATACTGGGCACACCTCCATCTGCCTACAGGGGCAGGATCAGGATGTTCCTCCTCTGAGTCTTTCTGTACCTGTGGAAACATTTAGCAATGGTGGGGGGCTGTGTGACCCTTCCCTGTTTTGTTCCTGCTGCAGCTGTTTCCGCAGGATCATATTGTGTAGCATGGCACATACTATGAACATGTGTGCACATGTGGCTGGAAGGTACTGCAAGGCTCCACCAGATATGTCAAGGCAGTGTAACCATGACTTCAGCATCCCAAATACACGCTCTATAATGACCCTGGTCTGTGCGTGTGCCTCATTATGGCATTCTTGAGTGGGTGTGTGTGCATTTCTGATGGGTGTCATCAGCCACGGCTCCAGTGCGTAGCCAGCATCCACCACCAGATGGCCATATGTGATGTCCCCACTGGCAAATGCCCAGTACAGCTGTGACAAATGCCAGATGTGGGAGTCGTGATAACTTCCAGGGCTCCCAGCACACACATTCATGATAATGCCCTGGGAATTGCAAATGACCTGGCAGTTTTTGGAGTGGAACCCCTTGTGGTTTAGGTAGATCCTACTCTGGTCACTGGGTGGTACTTTGATGTGGATATGAGAGCAGTCTATGGCACCCAGTACCTCCTGGTATTCTGATACATGGTGGAAGAGATGCATAACTGGGCCTCTCTTCACAGGTGCTGGAGAAGTAAATGTGCTCAGCAGCATGTGGTCACGTGGCATCCAGGAACTGGTGGAGTGTCCTGGATGCAGATGCCTGTGAAACTCCCCATGATATCCCCAGTTGGTCTTTGGAAAGTACCTGTAGCTAGTATTCCTAAGGTTACACATACCTTGGTATCCACTGGGATGGGTTCCCCTCTGTTGGTCCTGGGTCTGAGGTGAGGCTGGCACAGTTCAACAAGTTGCTGAAGGATGTGCCTAATCACCCTGTAGCACTCTACTATCTCCAGATCATGTAGCCCCTGGTAGGTTACCCAGGGTCTGAACACTCTTCTCCTCCTCCTCGGTCTAAGTTGGTTGTCAGCATTATCCTCCTCACCACCCTCAGTGTCTAGCACATACTGATAGATCAAAGCAACAGCAGCCCCTAACATGTTTTGTTAGTTTTGTCAGTTTAAAATTCCCCCAAATGTGTACACCAGTGGTGTAGAATTTGTGGGAAAAACCAGAGTTAAAGGTGTTTGCATAGTTTATAGTAGTGTGCTGGGCTGCCGCCTGTGTAATTGGCTGATTCTGATACATTCCACCTGTCAGCTATGCTAGTTCTCCTTGATTGCTTTCCTTCTGCTGTTTCCACTTCCCATTTCCTCCTCGTTTAAGACCCCGATGTGCACCATGAATCCACGTTGCTCAATTGTAAACAGTTCTGCTAGTTCCTTTTTTTTTTTTATTTTAGGCCCGGTGTGCACCGCACACACCCATTTAGCTAAACAGTTTTAAGCAGAACTGGCCCTCTCCTTGGATGCGAACATGCTCTGCATTTCATGGAATAAGACAATATAGCCTCAGATACACCCCCTTCCTTAGCTGTGCTTAGCTAAGGGCAAACATGGGCCACTGAGCTCCAATGTGTTTACAGCAAGCATAACATACCTCTTTTTCATGTTAGCTGCTCCTCCTGTCTGCACAGTGGTGTTAGAGCACCTACACAGTTAGGTGCAGTCTGATACTCAGAAGAAATTTGTGATTCAGTATAAATCCCCTCATTTGCACACACCACTGCCTTACTCCATAGTTACCACACTTAGACTGGGCCTTTCCCCTTAGCAACCACTATTCCCTGGTATTGTTTTCATTCTGCATGCCATCGACTATAATGGCAAAATGCAGATTTCTGTAAAAATTGATTTTTTCCCCTTTCTTTTTATTTTCGGCATGATCCCCTTTGTGTGCCACTGCTCTATGCTTAAACAGCCAAGATCGGCCAAAAAAAAGTTTTATTTTAAAAAATTAAAGCAATTTATCATGCCAATGGCCATTGGCATGCCTAATAAGTATAATACATGCTTTATTTTGAGCTGTCATGCCTCCATTTTCTAATTTGCAGAAATGTGTTCAGCTAGTAACTGAACACATTTCTGCTTCTTACACTATTTCTGCACGGACACCTGCCTGCTTGCTGAATCACTAATTCACCTAATTTGCATGTTTTTTACCAGCAAATGAGGTAATTAGCATTAGGCAATGGTGTCCATGTAGGAATAGTGTAGGAGTGCTCGTGCATGTCCTGGGAGCCCTTCACTCAGTGGCCATGTTCCATGCAGCACCTGCTGCACAATTCCTACTCTCCATGTAGGGTTTACTGAATCCCAGTCATTAATATATCCTCATCCTCCACTTAGACTTCTCTTAGTAATGGAATAGTAGAATATCAATGTATTCAGAAAATATGAACATGAAGCAGATGTATTTTTTTATTTTTTGCTTATTTTTTTTACTAATTGTGAACTGATTTTGTATTTCTGTTTGTCCAATGTGTGCATATCACCTCTTTTATTGTATGTTTGTATTTTTTTGTAATAAGTCTGCTGTCTGATAAAGGACTCCTCTAGTTATAGTGGATATAAAAAGTGTACACACCCCTGTTAAAACACCATGTTTTTGTGATATAAAAAAAAGACCACAATAAATCATTTCAAAACATTTCCTACCTTTAATGTGACCTATAACCTGTACAATTCAATTGAAAAACAAACAAATCTGTTAGGGGAAAAAATATAAAAAATAAAAAACATACAATAAGCTGGTTTCATAAGTGTGCACATCCTTAAACTAATACTTTGTTGAAGCACCTTTTGATTTAATTACAGCATTCAGTCCTCTTGGGTAGGAGTCTATCAGCATGGCACATCTTGACTTGGCAATATTTACCCACTCTTCCTTGCAAAGCACTCCAAATCTGTCTGATTGCGAGGGCATCTCTTGTGCACAACCCTCTTCAGGTCACCCCACAGATTTTATATTGCATTTAGGTCTGGGCTCTGGCTAGGCCATTCCAAAACTTTAATTTTCTTCTGGTGAAGCAGTTCTTTTGTTGAATTAGATGTATGCTTGGGGAAAAGTGAAATTCCTCTTCATCTTCAGCTTTCTAGCAGACGACTGAAGGTTTTGGGCCAAAAGTGACTGGTATTTGGAACTGTTCATAATTCTCTCCACCTTGACTAAAGCCCCCAGTTCCAGCTGAAGAAAAGCAACCACAAAGCATGATACTGCACCGCCATGCTTCACAGTGGGGATGGTGTTCATTTGGTGATGTGAAATGTTGTTTTTGTGCCAAACGTACCTTTTGGAATTGTGGCCAAAAAGTTCAACCTTGGTCTCATCAGACCATAACACATTTTCCCACATACTTTTGGGAGACTTGATGTATTGTTTTGCAAATTTTAGCTGGGTCTGGATATTTTTCTGTGTAGGAAAAGGCTTCCATCTTGCAAACCTACCCCATAGTCCAGACATATGGAAAATATGGGAGATTGTTGTCAAATGCAGTACACAACCAGTACTTGCAAGAAATTCCTGCAGCTCCTTTAGTGTTGCTGTAGGTCTCTTGGCAGCCTCCCTGACCAGTTTTCATCTTGTCTTTTCATCAATTTTGGAGGGACGTCCAGTTCTTTGCAATGCCACTGTTGTCCCATATTTTCTCCACTTTTTGATGACTGCCTTCACTGTGTTCCATGGTATATCTAATGCTGTGGACATTTTTGTACCCTTCTCCTGACTGATACCTTTCAACAATGAGATCCCTTTGATGCTTTGTAAGATCCCTGCGAATCATGCTTTTGCTGTAGCATGCAACTGAGTAAATGTCAGGAAAATCCTACTAGGACAGCTAAACTTTATTTGGGGTTAATCAGAGACTCTTTATTTATTTTATTTTGCATTTGTTTACCAGGATAGCTCATCTGTTCTAGTAGCCCATTTTCAGTGGAGGCCCAGGGAGAAAAGCTCCAAAGATAGTTACATACTTAGTACATATATTATACAAGGTAGATATCAAATATTTCACACTTATTATGAAAAATAACAAAAGGAGATATTAGAATATTTGTAGTATAAGCTAAACATTGTTATCAAGTGTAACATACATATTACAGAACACTAGGTACAATCCTTTATCATCAATCTTTAATTGATGGTAGGTGTGTACTCAAGAAGACTGAATGCTGTAATTAAATCAAAAGGTGCTTCAACAAAGTACTAGTTTAAGGGTGTGCACACTTATCCAACCAGCTTATTGTATGTTTATTTTTTATATTTTTCCCCTAACAGATTCCTTTGTTTTTCAATTGAATTGTGCAGGTTATAGGTCACATTGAAGGTGGGAAAAGTTTTGAAATGATTTACAGTGGCCTCATTGTTTTATATCACAAAAAGCCCACATGCCTGCAAAATAAGTAAGTATACAAATAACAGAAACCTACATAACACTGTGGAGACTCTTTCAAGGACTTTATCTTGTGATCTTTAAGACTTCTTCAGAAAACAATAAATAGAACATATACCTCAGAAGAGGTGGTCCCCATAACAATTTCTTAAGTATTACAAGATGGAAGCATTTAAAACTGTGACGGAGTCTCCATGGTGTAAATTTGATTTTTGTTGTTTTGTTTCTAGCACCCACCATTTCAACATTTTTGTTTTTTATAACTACATAACTAGACTGGATCAATAAGAAAACAAATGTCTGCCATACACCAACACGTATTACAATAACTCAAATTTTCATAACATATGCCTCATTAATGCTAACGCAGAAATAGCTTGTCTATGTGATAGATGCAATACATGTCTAGGAAGTGTCAATATCAGACTACAATAGTGTTCAAACTATAAAAATGCAAAAACTAACAACAGATATGACATTAGAGAAGAGAACATAATTCCATTTACATTGTCATTTCTTTTAAGTCTGGCACTAAGCATCAACCTATTGGATAAAGGCACACAGAAATGGAAGAAAAGGAGATTTGTAATAGCAATAGCCCAAATACCTACTCTACCATACTGGTGAAAGTATTGGAATGATGTTTGGTATAAAAATACATGAGTACAATTTACTAAAGGCATATAGCTACATTGCAAAATTAATTTACAAATGCAAGGTTGGGTCTTACTGTAAGAAACAGCTGTTGTTTCTGTTTAATAAAGTTGTAGTCCGTAGTATTGGAGGCTCCAAGTGCTTAATTTTGTTACTTATTGGTGAAGGTATTCCTGGGGCACTTTTTCTCACCTCTTACTGTAAGAAGCAACATTATGAACTATGTAGGAGGAACCATACATCTATGGCTTAATGTTTAACTAGTGTACCTGGATTATAGTAAGGTTGTGGTTTTCAAAATATGTACTGTAATATACCAGTCAACAGAATTAGAGTACTAAAGCTAAACAAATCTTAATATTTTGGATATAAAACTGCCCAGCTGATACAAAATGTTGCAGAAGTAACATCTAAGCAGTAAGGAGAGGAGGTCTTCAGGATTCAATACTATTTATGTGCATGTTCTAGACAGAAGCCAATGATAGACTATTAAATCTTAAAAGCATCTGTATTAAATATGTTAATGTTATTAAACTGTCAAAAAAGTATGACATCAAGAGAAGATATATAAGATTTCAGCTAGGACTTACTGGTAGAAACCCTTGGGTAGACATATACAGATAAAGCCCAAGTCTGAGAAGGAAAAGTGTTGTAAGACATGGGGCATCAAATATTTTAAATGTTTTTCTGTCCTATGATACAAGAGAAGGCACTGTATAGTGGCATGTTGGTACAGACTAATAAGTTGATAATCTTTTATCTTCATATAAAGTTCACATAAGTTTCATTTGCAAGAATGTTCACAGAATGGTATTATCCTATAAAATAAATATATAAAATTAAAAAAAAATGAAGAATCAGCAAATACTTAAAAAGAAACATACCTGTATATGGAGCTATGTGGTCCTAGCATGAAAAAAATATATAAGAAGAGGCTGCAAAAAAGGAGTTCACAAAAATCAAGGGAATGGATGGAGGGAAATACAACAAACAGAAAAATTAAAACTGATAAACTTGCTATCATTCTGATGGATGCATGTGACATCTTGCTGATATATAATGCTTTTAAAGATTACTGTGCATTAAAATGCAAATAAAAATATCAGTAGGAATAACTAAAAAGGAGAAGACTACAGGCTATTAATGTTCAAAGTTTAAAATGGGATTACAAAAAGAATAAACTTCAGGAACATATAATTTTCACCAGGCTAGTCTTGTGAATTAAATTTGAATAAAGTACCTGGATCAAAAGAAATTTACTGTGAATGGCAGTTATATCAAAGCACAGAGATGTTATCAATTTTATAAAAATGAACTTAATTATTATGGAATGGCACTGTTTATTGAGTTAATTACTTTCTTTGCAACTATAGAATTAGTGGACTCAATTCCAAAAGACTCGCTCACTGTGTTAGTGACTTACTGTGGTGTAAGACCTGTCTACAAAAAAAAAAGACTTTAATTGATAACTAGATTCCAAAACATCTGCTCTCTGTGAATTTGACTTACTCATGTAAATGTATTCCTACTTGCAGTCATCACTATTGGCAAAATCTCCTTTGTCCATTCCTGTGTTGGCTTAGTTCTTAGTACAACACAAAACAATCCCGCCTACTTGGAATGGCACCTCAAACCAAACAAATAATCCAAAAATGGTCTGTAAAACACAAATCACAGGAACAGCTTCAGGTAGAACATCAAACAAAGTTTAATAAACAATAAACATGAAAATACAAATGCCACTTGGTTAAGCACTTTCATCTTCAAACAATCAGAACCAAGTAGGAACACAGCAACACACTCTTATATAAGAAATTCTGGAAACATGATAGAATTAAACAATCCGCTGAGGCGCTGAAGCATTACCTTATTGTATCAACTATTAAAATACAAATTCATAAATCTGTAGATCTGAAAGTGAACATATACAATATATGGGTGAAATTATTCATAATAAAATTGTGCATATTTGTAAGTATATAAAACCATGGATGAAAAAGCATACATACTATAGCGAACAATAAATAAGTAGGCTAAATTGTGGTAATCTATTGTATTAAAATATGTTATTATGTAATTATAATTATAAATGAATTCAAAGTTGTAGTATGCACTAATTTATATGCTATAGTTTAGCTGCCCTGAGATTCAGAACACTCTTTATGGAAATAGAATTCTTGATGCCCCTTGTGAATGCTACACTAAGAAATAACTGCCATCTAAGTTCCCTAAATTCATGGATACTCTCCTAACTGCCATCTCTATTTTTTTTTCACTTTTTCTATTATAAAAAAACAAAAGCTTACCAAATTTCTTACAAACTAATGAGTGTTTATAGAAGACATTATTCTTGTTCTTTTTATTAGTATTGTTTGGGTTTTTATAAATCCTGGCACCCAACTGTCTCTCAGCTTTTCCAACATAAAATGCCTGGCAAGATGAACAAGTGTCTAAAGAAACTGCCTTTTCATTTTTGCAGTTGCAAAATTTGGAGCATGGTATAGTTGTATCATAACCAGCCACAGTGCCATAGGGACTTTCATTAATGTATCAACTGAGTTTGCAACTATCACACTTAACCCTTCTCCTCTCTTTGTTGTGAAATCATGGTAACTTTCTTTATTGCTTTGAAATAGAATGTTCATGTTGAAACCTTTCTTGTAGGAAAAAATAGATTTTTGACACCAACAAATTAGTTTTGTCATCATATTGTAAAATGTTATCCCAATGTTTTTATTATATTATAGACTAAATTAAAATGTTTTTTGTCCATGTCTGGTAGTACCATACCTTGGTAAAATTCATCCTGTTTTACTTTATCAAATGTGCACTTTGTAAGTATTACTTTTCAGCAGGGGTTGAAATCTGCATCCCTTCTTTTTATTTTGTTTGGCAGGCATTTATCTTATCAATAGGATAACTTGTCTCCAGGAACATATTAATAACCACCTCCAATTCAGCTAAAATATTTGATTGTCAGTCACCAATCAAGATATTTTAATAAACTGTTCTCTGACAATGTTAGTCTTCTGCCTTCTTCCAATATGGCTATTCATATAGTGCATGTACATTCTATATAAGAACTGGAAAAAGTAGGCTTTCTGTATACCTTTGAGCAGAAAGTTCCTTGACTATTGTTCTTATAAATGGTGACATCTAAATAATGAATTTATTGACTGGATGCTAAATATGAAGATTAAAAAAGAGGTGGTCAAAGTCAAATAATCAAAAATTAATTCAACTTATGTAAATCACCAGTCCATAAAATAAATACATCATCCAAATATCTATAGTATTTCTTATCACTAAAAGCAAAATTAATTTTCCAATATATCAAAACATAAATTAGCATATATTCGGGTACAGACTCCAACATCTGGTGGTGATAGTCACCCTCAAAAATAATTATCCAGAGCACGTTGCATACATAATTCTAATAGCTTTAAATCATTGTTGTTGATGTTAGATAAAATCAGAACTGTGTCTGAAAACCACTAGTTCTTAGAATACTTTCTGTAACCTTATGTGTATAATTATTTTGTATGGTTGTTATTATTCTGCTTAAGGATCTGCATACAAAATACCACTATATCATCATTTCTTGAACTTCCCCCTGCAAATTATAACCTTCTGCTTGTGTTGTATATCTATCTATCTATCTATCTATCTATCTATCTATCTATCTATCTATCTATCTATCTATAAACCTTAAATGTGTATCCCTTCTAATCAGGTAATCCTAACCCACCTTTTTTCTGTTGGGAGGATCAACTTGTCTCAATTAACTCTTGTGCTCTTCCTCTCACAGATAAATTCCTTCAAGTTTTTAGTAATTATTGTCCACAACTTCTGCTCTGAGTCATGAAAATGTACTTGACCTGTATTTAAACTAAAGGGACTAAAATCATTTCCATTGCTTGTGTCCTCTTATTTATACCAATGAACAAGAACTTTTGATAGCTCAGTTTTTGTATTATCTTTTGTTTAATCTCTTCCAACATATCCTTAGTGGCCATAACAGAAGCCTTTTTAATCTACATTCCCAAATATTTCATCTTACCTTATCCCTATAAATATGGGTATTGTGGTACCAATTCATGTGTGGGTGCACATTTTATATCTATAGCCTTTTTATCTTCATTAATTGCATATCCTGAAATACCTGAAACTGTCTGAAAATGTTCCACAATACTGAAATGTCCATTCCTGGATTTATCAAGTACAACAAAATATAATTTGCAAATAAAGCAACATTTTCTTAATTACCATACCAATTATATCCTTGAATGTCTAAGCCTCTTATTTTTTTTTGCCAATGGCTATAAATAAAAAGCAAAGAAAGTTGAAAGAGGACACCCTTGCCTGGTTTCTCTGTTCAAACACAGCCTATCAGAGAGGAAACAGTCCTGTTAAATTTTTGTATCTGATCCTTCATATACCCCCCTAATTAACCTTATTATTATATCAGGAAATGAAAATGTGTTCATGTGCTACTTATAACATCCCAGCTAACTCATTTGCATGTTTTCTCTGCATCAAGAGCTCCCACTCAACAACATCAGCATTTTCTTACATTTTGCTTCCCTCTGGATCATCATTATTCTGTTAATGTTGTCAAATGTTTGCTTCCTCTCCACAAAACCATTTTGGAAATGCATTTGCCATTCTTTTAGCTAGCATATGCATAAATCTTTTATAATCATGGTTTATAAATGAAATGGGTCTACTTGAATTTGGGTCTGATGGTTTTTCCCTAACAAATATTTCAAATATTTTCATAAATCTCTTCAGAAATTGACCCTCTTTTGTTAAGTATCCCTTTCTGGTCCCCCTTATACATCCTCACTATTGCAGATCAATTTCCAGTCCCTACCAGTAAGTAATATTCCCTGCTGAAAGCTGATTCATAGCAGTACTTGATGAAATACAAATATATGCCATTCTAATCCTCCTCCCCTGCCAATAGGCAGTTACCACAAAACTACCACTGTCTTTTTTATTTTCTTTCACTATTTGAGTCTCTCTCAGTATTATAAATCACTTTTCCTTTGTCGCTGATATTCTGCTGAATATCTATCCTGAAATTCTCTCTTTGTCAAATTCCCATGCCCACTTCTTTCCAAATGTGTTTTCTGCAGCATTACTATTCGTACTCTGCATTTCTTAATATTATTCAAAACTCTTTTCTTTCTGCTTTTACATCTAAGGCCAATTACATTCCAAGACAATATGGATGACATAGTCATTATGGCAAAAAGCTATTGTTCCCCCTAGTATACATGATAGTCCTAACGCCTATTTCCAACTTTTGTCTTTATGTACACATCAGTTTTTGGCAGGCTGACATGTTATACAGTTGTTTTGTCTCATCTCCATTTGAAACTATGTCACATTTTTAATACTTTTTGCATTAATAAAAATCCTCAAACAGAAGAAAAATACATTTTCAGAACACCCCCATATTAATTCAGAACAAACACACAAAGCTCTATGGATTTTTCAACAAATGGCTTTTAACCCTCCAGATATAAACAATTGTTCCAAATTGATAGCTGCACTCACAGGCATTACCAAATGCAAAGTCAAGGCTGCCCACACTAAAATATATCTTACAGACTGTGTTTCCATTTTCACCAATTGATCTGCATTTTTCTTATATTTGTTCCCCTCCCTGATGTGAAAAATAGCTTGCATGCTTTCAGAAAACACTAACTTTTAGCCCTAAGAAAAAGTGCATGGATATCCTTTAATAAAATTAAATTGTGCACTGTTCTATGAAATGCATTAAAGTATTAAGATTGCTGGGAGGCTGCTATCTAATTCATTTCTCATACTATCAAACTATACTTTCACTGAACTGTTTGCCTTTGTGCCTTTAAAATTTGCATTTTCCTTAGCAAAGAAAGCTCAGCACTCTCAAGATTTAATCATGTACACCTACAGACAGCTCATCAACATGCAAATATAATAAGTAATTAGATTTAAAAAAATAGCTATCAGTTTTGCATATGCTTAAAGCAATCTTTGTAAATTTAACTTGGAACACAATATACAGAAATCCCCTGGCCAACTGCCTTCAGATGTAGAATTCTTTTCTCCCACTGAGGAAATTTGCTAATGAAAATATAAAAGATAATCCCGGATTTACTAAACTTCCGTGCATGACTAATTTAGTCCTGCACGGTAGCCGCAGTTTAAGAGGAGGACGGCAGTGCACCATGCATATTAATGAAGGCGTGCTGCCTGAACTCCTAATGCTACATAGAGCGTGGACGAGTGCAGAGAGTGTGTCTGAGAGCAGAGCTCTCAGAATAAACACACCCCTGCAAAATAGAACAGAAGAAAGTGTAAATAAATGAGCGAGACCACTCATAAGTGTCTGCATATCCCCACCAACAGTCCCCATGTGTTCAACAGCAATAGTACATTTAAATAAAATGAAGAGACCCTTTTATGTATTATTTTTAAAACCCCGAGTACAGCTAACCGTAGGTGTGCAGGTGTGCCCATCGCCTAGCCATGGTTAAAGCAGCTGAAAAGGCTGAAGAGGATAATAAGGAATATATATGCAAATGAAGCAGCACAGCAATAGTGTAGTGGTTAGAGCAACCGCCTAATGAACAGGCATTCCCGGTTCAAGTCCCACTGCAGCACATATCATTTTCCATGTGAAATTCGTATATGAACATAATTTTACATATTTTTGCCATATAACCTACATAAGAACATTTAAAAGTGAACTGAAGTACTGCATGAAATGCACATGTGAAGTGTCAATGTCATAATGAATAAGGCATTAGTAAGCAGGTTTAAGCACAAATAAGCAGTAGTAAGCATATTTAAGCACTAGTAAGCATATTTAAGTGCATTTGCGTGGGGGGTAAGCATTGCCAACATAGATTAAGCAAGGTAGAAGCTAACTGAGTGTAAGAAACTGTAACCGGAGGTTAGCAGTGCTTCCTGTTGCACAAACTCATGCAAACCTGCTTACAACTGCTTTAAAGTGCCTTAATCACTCTGGATCCAACAACCTATGTTCTGCCCAGCAACAAAATAAACTGCCTCTGCAAGGCTCAAATGCAGGACCATGTACATTATAGTCAGAGTAGTTAACCACTAAGCAATCATTGCAATAGATATGCATGAGGTATCAACAAACTAATCCTCACCACAGGAAAATCAAATCAAACATGTCAACTCTATCTATGTACAGTGTGATGTTGGATAACCTGCTACAGAACATAAATACGTGAATTGGAGTACTGCAGCAAGTATACATTTGAGGTGTTATTGTAATAAAGTACTGAAGTTCCCAGAACCCCATACAGTGTATGTACACATGAATCACGGATACCAGATACATATATAACCTGTAATGAAGAATAAATCATTGCCAAATGGCAAATATAGTGATAATCAGCTATGAAGCAATGCTAACCGCAGCACAGCTCATGTTAGTAAGTGTAAGCAATGTGTAGGGGAGTCAATTCAATCTGCCTAGTGGTATACCTCTTTAAACAGTGTCAACGTTATGTAAGCAGGTGTGCCCATAGCTTAGCCTTTACAAAACTGACCAATCTCTGCAAAGTGTGGGAAAATGACTGTATTTAAACCCCACAGGTGGGAATATGTGTCATAACTGGTTGTAGCTTCCCACTGCAGGCAGAATGGCTGGTGTGGGTGAAGGCGCTCGATCCAGAGCACAGCGCTGGGGCATCCAGGAGTCAAAATTCATGGTATGGCTCCTGGTAAAACACCATGATCAGAGACTACTGCAGGGGGAGTACCAGGGCTTGCAGTACAAAACGGAGACCTGGAACAGTCTCACCCGTGACCTCACCAGTGCCACAGGTATCCCCTGGACTTGTGAGCAGGTCAGGCACCACCATGCTGCCCTGAAGCAGTGGAGGGGGGGATGTCCTGGAACAGTGGATCCAAGAATGTTGGCAGATGGCCAATGCCCCAGTACTGAGTAAGTACACATTCTACTAAGTAGTAAATAATTGCCTACCTTGTGTATACTATGGATAGGTATGGCTAACTATCAATGCACTTCTCTGACAGCTGCAGATAAGTGGGCTGCTATCCAGCAAGCCCATGATGCTAGGTTGTAAAGGCTACATCGTGAGACAGGTTAGTAATCAGTCTGCATGTACTGTCATAACAAAGATTATAAGAGCCTTAGAAAGTGTTGTACCAGTAGAAATAAATGTGTTAATAGTCTGTGAATAAAGGTATAACCCCTGGAGTGCTTCTGTTCATTCTTCTCTCATATGTTTGCGATCTGTTCCATACTATAAATAATACTGTTGTATCTTAAGCAGTGTTACCCACACCATGGTATGCAGATAAAATGGGTATGAAGGTCTACATAACAATGTTGGAAGTGTCAAGAGGTCAGACAAGTTAGGGAGACTTAGATAGAAAACGGTTGAAAGCTGTACATCAATTCCCTGATAACACAGTGTACTGTGATGTTAGCAATATTTTTTGCCACACACCGCAGGGGTTTGACTCCTGGGAGTGCTACTAAGTTGTATGCATAATCATACCCCACAACCGTACAGACTGGGATACAATGCTCAGAGAGAAAGCTGTATGCATAATTACACCCAACAACTGTACAGAAATTGCTTGATAGTTCAAATTGTAAGTTGTATGCATATTAATATCCCACAACTGTTCCAATCTGTCCAGCATGTTCAGATAAATGGCCCATATCACCAGCTTGGTATCCTGTTCCCCTGAAAGTTCAGTGTGATGATCCAAGAAATGTAGGCAGCTGTCAATGACATATAACTGATAGTCAAATGTGTACATAGTCAGAGAATGTATATGAAAACAAACCTGTCATTCTAGCACCTCACCCACTGTGTATGACAGCAATTCTCAACATATGTTGCATTAACACTTGCAGCCTGTCACACCTGTATTTAAGACACAGGTCATGTATATAATAATCTATAAACATACCATTGTGTACAATATAAGGCCATTGCGCAGTGTAATAATACATGTAAGTGAAAGATCACTGCAGTGACTAAGAATGTTGTGAAAACTACAAGGATATATTAGTTAAAAATTGAATCCTCTCTCTCACCCCTACCATATGTGCATAATAACCCAATGACACTCCTCAACTGGTATGTATACACTCCAAAAGTTTTTGGGACATATGTCCTAATGGTTAATAAATATTCACATTTGTTTCTATGCATGTGCCATGTTAAAACACACCATATTGGTGGCCTGTTGCCATCAATGAAACCCGTATGCTCCTGTAATGGCCACTGTTGTTCCATATATGCATGTGTTCTGCTTGCTTTGCAACTGTATTAAATTTGGTGTGTCAGGTTAATGGGCATACTTATGCATGCTGTTATAACTAATCCTGAATGCTGTTGACTGTTACTAACCCATATCTGTCATAAACCTGAGACAACACAGCTCATAATGGAAGGTCGGTCCCAGTGGACCTACCTGTCCCACCTCAGCTGGCCATGGCACTGGGCACCAGCACATCTGGGGCCCAGCCTAGGACCTCCTCCTCAGTGGACCCTGCACCACCTTCGGGAGGAACCGCTGCAGGAGATGGGGCTTCTCCCCCCTCTCAGAGTGGGTGCAGAGGAGGACTGTCACCCATCAACAGGTCTGGGCTGTGGTGCATAGGGAGCTCAAGCTGGAGTATCGAGACCGGTTACACCAGCTTGAGGGCCAAGTGGTGCTATTAGAGGGTGAGCCTGCCCCTCCTACACAGCCCCCAGCACAGCCACCTTCGGGGCCGTGAAGGTGCAGTGGTGACTGCCCATAGGTGGGGACCTCAGTCCCACTGTTTGCAGTTGGGGGCTCATGGGCTTACGACTTCCAAACACCCCTCCCTGTCCAAGGTGTTTACCCCCAACATGTGTCATATACTGGCCCTGTATGCATCTTGTGTGTCTTGTCTGTTAACCTACCCAACCTCCCTCCCCAAATATACCTACTACCCCTCCCCAACATCCCACTCTCACCTGAAAAAAGGGCAATCTGTTCCCACAAAAAAATCTTGCCCCATACATAGCTGTCCATTTTGCACATGTGTCCACTGGACACATGTAATCTGGTCTAATTCGCATCACGATGAATATAAGTTGTCCTCACCCCTCTCCCAGGGGTTTGAGGGTCCAAAAGTCTCTGCAAATATAGTGTATATGCACAGCTGTTGCTGTAGAAGAAATGGGCAGCTATGGACTTTTCCTATACCCTTCCTACACATGCCTAGCTATTTTCCCTATTGTCTTTCCCTCTTTGTGCCCCAATTTCACCACTTTCCTATCAACCCCTTTTTCTTTTCTTTTAAAGGAATTAGCATGGGGGTAAGCGGCAGTAAGCACTGTTAAGCAGCGATAAGCGGGTTTGCGCAGGTTTGCACGGGTTTGCGCGAGAGTAAGCTATGCCTACACAGGTTGAGAAATCTGAAGCTAACTGACTGTAAGAAAACATAAGCGGAGGTTGGCAGTGCTTAACGTCATGCAAACCCGCGCAAACCCATTTACAACTGCTCAAAAGTGCCTTAATCACACTGTATTCAATGGACCTTGTTCTGCCTAGCAACAAAATAAGCAGCCTCTGCTAGGATCAAATCCAGGACCCTGCACACCATAGCCAATGTGATTTACCACTAAGCCATCTCAGATATACATATCCTTGATGTATTCACAAACATATCATCCAGCCCAGTCATTCAACAGTACAGAGAATGTATTCCAACATGTAGATGTATGTGTGTGAGTAAATATATTAATGTTTAAATGGTTACAACATATTGATATATAGTACGTGCACACAATATGGAGCATCCAGTATTCCTACAGCCACCACCTTACCAACTGGAAACTGTATGAACCACCCATACGAATGACATTCATAGCCTGCAACATATACCCACAGAGATATCAAAGAGTATAACACCACACACAGGTGTGCATAAATGAATGTGAAAGCTTTATTTGTGTACCATGACAGTTGTATATGCCATGTCATATAGCTGTTTAGACACTGACATCCATATGAGCAGTGTAATGCAACTGTGAAACAGTTATACTAAGACAGTAGTCTGGAAAGGTTGACGTATGTTGCTGTCCAGGCCGAGGCCTCTAAGTAGTACATTAGTAATGACAGACTGAGCCACAGCATACCAGACAATCACCAGTATGTAATGCAGATGTATAGGTCAATAGCCTCTATGTACACTCTGTACACAATCCCTAGGGGGGACAGACCCCAGATGACACAATGGGATGTATTTGTTACATAACAAGGCATACCTGACACCATCACAATCACACTGACAAACAGAACATCCCGTATGGCAGGAGGCAGTAGGCCCTCATTTAACCAAGGTAGATTTTATGGTAATCCAGATACCTTAAGGCAGCCTATCCCAGATACCCACACATGTTGTGACAGCCTAGGTTAGTCATGGTGCACCCCCCTACACTCCCTAATACTGGGCCATATACCACTGTAACATACACTGGCCTCTGGAGTGCATTAGGGCACACATGTATTATGTAGGTGAAACCCACACATATATGGCCCCAACCCCCCCAGTATGTGTGGGGGACACAACAGCAGTGGAGTGATGGCAGGAATGACAGCATGACATGCACACAGTCCACTACATAACAACCCCTGACAGCACGTCATATGTGCAAAGCCTGGTATGTAGGTGGAGGACAGAGGCTGGAACACAGGCACATATGTGTAAAACTGTTGTCATACAGTAAGCAAGATATGTATATGTGTACATATCTATATGGATATATATATACTTATTTATACATATATGTTCACCATATGTCCTGCACATGGAGTGGAGCCCTACCACAGCCCCAATAGTCCCAACCTCTCAGTATATTTGTAGACTATTGCTACTGTAATAGGGACTGTCTTCACAGAAATGGTGTGTGTGGGAGGCTACATCTGCTGTTAACATGTGTGCCATTGGCTACTTACAGACATCCTATGGTCATCATAGTACAGTACCACTCCTAGCACAGTAACGCCCCTGTGGACTACAGCTGCGATATGGCCAATATATGTGGACAGTCTGACACACTCGGGTCAGTCCAGGGGTATATACAGAGCCCCTTCATGTAAGACATGTGAACCAGGCCTGTCAATGTGGATGTTACCAGCCATGTAGATGGGTATAACATGTACATACTGGTATACATTTGCCCCAATAGGTTATGCATTCATACACCCCTGTCTGTCCTGACACATAATAACCACTGGTACAGAGGTGCCATGCCCACATACAATCCATTAGTTAGTGACATACATCCGAACAGCACCCCACTGCTTTGTCTGACATACATGACTGTCATTGTGGCCAGGCAGCAGTACATCTGGCAAGTATCTGGACATGACATCTCACTGGATAAGTACAGTAAGCTGCTAGGCATGTAACAAAGCACAGTGCAGGCTACAGGCAGACTGACTCAACACTGGGCTACATCTCCTATGTGGGAATACACATGTACCTCCATAGATATCAGGCTCTACAGGCATGTTGCATCACAGAGTAACAGACACCTGTGTGAAAGTGCATAACCACAACCAATGTGGCTAGCATACTATCACTGTATATGGACTATCTGATGTGCACCATCCTCATATGAGCCACTCACACAACAACCCTACATATACTGGGCCACTACACACTGTGGTCCGATGGCTGTCTGTGGTGTGGAATATGTGTGTTTTCACCCCTACAATCATGTAAGCCGATAGAGTGACATACAGTGGTGCAGCATGTAACATCAGATAGAAAAGGACCAAGAACAATGACATCTACCACAGTCTCTACACAGGCCAAGGTACATATGCACTATACACACACTGTTGACAATTACCAGACTTACACATACCTCAGTACTATACACACAACCACAGAATGCCCAGGCTATGTCCTCAAATATAACCCCTACTATACATAACATGTGTAGCAGTCTGATATCTCACTGGCTTATCAGATATGCTGTCACTGAATGTGGTGTACAGAACATATGCACCCCCTACGGCATGACATATGTACAAAGGTTGACAGGGTTGTGGCTGGAGACACAAACACAGGCCCAATACTGACATGTCGCTGTGATGACCTTATACATTTTCTGTCATAACAGGGTTTGATGCAACATATGTCCTATGAGGGATATGACATCAGTAACTCTCTCGGCTGTCACCATCTACTGCCTGCAATCAACACACTACCTTCTGCAGTTGAGAGATAGGTGCTCTGTGGGTAACACAAGGAACGCAAGGCATCACACACTGCCCAGTCTGCAGATGACCCTACAGATGGGGATTCCTCATAAACATAGCACTGACATGACAAATATTAAAACTTGTAGGACAGCCATATCCACACACACCCTGTTAATAGTACCCCAACTGCAGTATAGCAGCACTTAAAGCCTGTAGTCAGGGCAGGCACATCCCCCTCCTGTGTGCTGACCTGTTTCTGCAGTGTATGTTGTCAGACGTAAGTCCCCAATCCATCTGTGATGCTGTTTGCCAAAGAACAGATCTAGTTCCTGCTCACAGTGAATGAAAAGGCCCAACACCAACAAGATGTTCCTAGATATTGGAGTGTGTTTCCATGCAATTGGCTATGGGAATGTTACCACAACTGTTCCACATGCAATCAGCTAGAGGAGGGCTGTAATCTGTGCAGAGGCCATCAGCTGATCATGAGCATCACTGACAATACACATGCCACTGCCTAAGCAAAGCAGGTGTAAGTCTCCACATCCACCAGAGAGGGAGTGAGAGAGGCAGACAGAGGCAAAGATAAGTCAGGGTGTGTTGGGAGAGTAAAAGGTGAGCATGTTTGTGTCACACACCTAACAGTCCCAGGTTTCAAAACCATGATTGACTATGTACTGATATCACATCTGTTATCCCTGCACGGGGGATATTGTGATTTATGCTAGGGGCACCATATAAGAAATTTTACAAATACACTCACAACCACCTCCACACAGGACATGAATGACAAACAGCACATTAAGACACACACATCTAGGATTAGAACCCCTACCTAACTAGTGAGCACACTACAGCACTAGGCCATTACAGAATGCACCATGTAGATTACTGAAGTACTCTTTCCCCAACGGTTTATTTCACAGTAAGTGACATCAGCAGGCCTGCCATAGTAGAATGAATCAGAGTTCCATATCACACTACAGCAGTACGCATGCACCACAGAAATTGCTGGAGTACTCTTTCCCCAAAGGTGAATGTCACAGTGATTGACATCAGCAGGATTGACAAAATAGGGCATTTGAATTGTAGTGAGTGTGACTAACCTAAATTGCCCTAATTAGTCTGTATGCATTAACCGCTGTTATGGCCAGAACAAAAATAACCTGCCTTTGCAGGTCATGAACCCAGGACCCTGTACACTATAGTCACAGTAATTAACCACTCAACCATCACAACAGTACATGGGACTGCAGTTCCATCAAAGTGATCCCACCATAGGCTAACCAAACTGAACATGTGAAAGGAATATATATACAGTTGTCCGTAAAACATAAAAGACCTCTCCAAGGCCAACTCCATGCTACTCAAGGCAGAAGTGACAATCTTTGTGACACCCATGGAGACAGGAGCTGACAGTTCAACTGATGTATCCTGCACTAAGGCACTGTATGAGCACAGCCACTTGTGCATGATTCCTGACATCCCACATAGAACCATGACGCTCACCTCACAAATAATCAAGCCAGTCTGGTGGTCTCCTGCCATTAACAGAGTATACAACAGATGGTAGACACTGTTGAAGGAAAAAGGATAATCCAAGGATGCAAACAACTCCCTTACCAGATCCAGTAAGATGTTGAGATCCCTCATGGAATTCTCTAAAGCTGATTATGCAACTAAAATCACCACAGATTCCACAGACAACCACAGAACATTCTATAGTTATTTCTGCATTCTAACTGGCAATGCTCAGAAGTGCTGTGAGCTGCAACAGAATGGCATTACATAGACTGCTCCCACGGAATGTGTCAATATTCCAGCAGATTGATCTAGTGCCACATTCACCCCCTCACACCCCCAAAAGGGCCCATGTCAATGCATAAAGGGTTCCATTGCCCAGTAATCATGGCCACACAGGCAGAAAATGCACTACTCATGACTAATAATACAGCATCAATGGGACCAGATGACATCCTGGGCTGTGTACTACATGAACTACAAAATGGAATGGCAACTCACCTAACTGTCATGTGTAGTCATAGTCTCGCATCAGGCCTGGTGCCCACTGAGTGGTGCACAGCTGCAGTTATCTCACTCCACAAGGGGGGATCGACCTGTGATCCCTGGAAGTACCGTCACATCAGTCTGATATGTCTGATCTGCATGGCCATGGAATGCATTATCAGGATGTATTGAACGCAGACACTGGCAACCCTCAAACACTGGACCTCACACAGATTGGGCTCATGGAGGGCCAGTCTTGTCTCCTGAAATGATTGACTGCTTTGACTCAGTCTGCATAGCTGTTGAAGAGGGTAAAGCAGTCCACAAAGCCTATGTGGACCTTGCCAAGTCCTTCAACAACATCACCCAGTCTGGAAACATAGATTAACATACTAATCCGGCCATACATCCCTATCCCACTCGCTGGTTTGCCACATGGCTTACTGACAGAACCCAAACTGTAGGTGTAACTGACTCTAAATCCATCCCCAGACAAGTGACAAGTGGAGTACCTCAGGGTTCAGTCCTGGGACCACTGTTGTTTGGCATCTACATCTCTGAAGTACAGGCCAATAGTACAGGACTCTGGCTAACAAAGGTAACAGATGACTGCAAAATGGGAGTCATTATGAGCCTGACTGTACTGCATGAAATGTTACTGATACCAGCCTGACATCATACAGGTGGGATGGAGTACTGTTAACATCTTGTGCCCTTGCCGTGTAGGGTCCTGGTTATGGGATCTGCAACAGTTGGTAGTGTATTGCAGGGCAGACATGTTTGGCTGTGGGGGGATACCTATTCATGCATGGTGTATGTTGTTTGTGCCTGTCAACCCCATTAATGGAGCATTTGGACATATATGTTTCTGCTATGTTCCCACTTTATCTGCAGATGTATGTCCATATATACCTGTATAGATAGATATATTTGCTTACATATATGTGTACATATATATATATATATATATATATATATATATATATATATATATATATATATATATTTTTTTTTTTTTTTTTACATATTTCAATATGTTGTATATGTTTAGATATTAATATATTTTCACACACACATACATCTACGTGTTAGAATACATTTTCTGTACTGTTGCATGACTGGGCTGGATGATATATTTGTAAATACAGCAGGGTTATCAATATATGTGATGGCTTAGATGTAAATCACTTGGGCTATGTTGTGCATGGTCCTGGGTTCAAGCCTAGTAGAGGTTGTTTATTTTGTTGCTAGGCAGAACAACGGCCGATGGATACAGAGTGATTAAGGCACTTAAAGCAGTTGTATGCGGGTTTGCACAGAGGTAAGTAGTGCTAAAGTCTGGTTACAGTTTTTTATACTCAGTTAGCTGCTGAATTGCTTAACCTGTGTAGGCATTGCTTAGCTCCACACAAACCTATGCAAACATGCTTACAACTGCTTTAAAGTGCCTTAATCATTGTGTATCCAGTGGGCCATGTTCTGTCCAGCAACAAAATAAACAGCTCTTGCAAGGCTCAAACCAAGGACCCTGAACACCATAGACAAAGTGATTTACCACTAAGCCATGACAGGTACAAAGAGATTTGATGTTTGTTGAAACGTATCATTCACTCCAGTCATGCAACAGTACAGAGAATGTATACCAACATCTAGATGTATGTGTGTGTACCCATATTAATATCTAAACAGATACAACATATCTAGATATGTATATATATATATATATATATATATACTAATTTCTAAAACTATATACATATATATCAATATATATGCACCTATATACATGCATATGCCTAAATCGACAAATATATGTGTCTACACCTATATGTCTACATATACACAGCACGTTACATATGTGTATGCAGATATATATCTATGAAGGTGTATACGGACATAGTTTTATATATATATATATATATATATATATATATACATATATATTAGCAGATGTATAACTCTATATAGGTATATATGGCCATACATTTGTAGATAGCAATGGCAGATTAACAAATACACATATGTCCACATGCACCGTTAATGAGGTTGAGAGGCCCCACACAGTATACATCTTGTATGAATAGGCATCCGCCCACAGCCAAACAAGTGGCTGGTCTTGATGTCACATGTATGGGTATGTCTTTGCACCTCAGGGTCTCAGCTAATTTACATCTGTTATCCCTGTATGGTTGACATTGTGATATATAGTAGGGCCACCATAAAAGAAATAAGCAAAACCCCCTCCACTTTGCCCACAGGTGTCACACACTTACAACCACCTCTACACAGGATATGAGTTACAAGCACACACATACACAACTGTCATGTCTGGGAGATGAACCCCTACCTAACTAATTATTACACTACAGCACTATGCAGTTATAGTATGCGCCACTGACATTACTGAAGTATTTCTTATCCAAAGGTGTAGTTCACATTGAATGATATCAGCAGGATTACCAAAGAAGGTAATTTCAAATGTACTGTGAGTGACTAGCCTAAAATGCATTGCTCCCTACATAGACAGTGAGACACACACAAAACATCCACAAGTGATGTGCGGGTATAGAACCCCTGCCCAAGGTCTATATCACACTACAGCATAGAGCTGTTATAGGACACACCACAGGTATTACTAGAAAATCCTTCCCCAAAAGTGTATTTCACAATGAATGACATCAGCAGGATTGCCAAAGTAGGGCATTCAATATGTACTGGAAGTGTGTAGCCTATAATGCATTCCTCCATAAACAAACATTGGAACACACACAAAACATCCAGAACTGACAATGGGTGGATATGGAACCCTACCATGGTTCTAGATCACACTACAGCAGTGTACAGTTACAGGACGCGCTACAGAGATTACTGAGCTACAACCTTCCCAGAGGTGTATTTCTTGGTGGGTGACATCAGCAGCCTTGCCAAAGTTGAGTATATGAATTCTAAGGAGTGTGAGTACCCTAAAAGGCATTGTTCTCTACTCAGTCTAAGACAGACAGAGACACACAGATTCACACACACACACACAGTTGCCAAGTCTGGGATTGGAACATCTACCTAACCACTTTATCACACTACAGCAGTACACAGCTACAGGACGCACTATGGAGATTACTGGATTATGACTTTCCCAGAGGTGTATTTCTAGGTGGGTGACATCAGCAGCCTTGCCAAAGTTTAGTATATGAATTCTAAGGAGTGTGAGTACCCTAAAAAGCATTGCTCTCTACTCAGTCAGACACACTCACACACAGTTGCTAAGTTTGGGGTTAGAACACCTACCTAACTGCTTTATTACACTACAGCAGTACGCAGTTACAGGACACGCTACGGAGATTACTGGGCTATGATATTCCTATTGGTATATTGCTAGGTGAGTGACATCAGCAGCCTTGCCAAAGGTGAGTATATGAATTGTATGGAGTGTGAGTAGCCTAAAAAGCATTTCTCTCTACACAGTCAGAGACAGAGAGACACGCACACAAACACACACTCACACAGTTGCCAAATCTGGGGTTAGAACTACTTACCTAACTAGTTTATCACTACAGCAGTACACGGTTATGGGACGTGCCATGGGGATTACTGAGCTACAGCTCTCACAGAGGTGTATTTCACATTAGATGACCTCAGCAGGCCTGTCATGATACTGCTATGGGGAGGGCGGTGTGTGCATGGGCCATAACCCATTCATGTAGGGGTTGTCATGCCACATGCAGGCACACATGGGGTCATATGCCACAGGTACGTGTATACAGCTATTAGGTGACTACTTCCTTGTACAGTCCTGTTGCACAGCTGGCATGTGCACCATATAGTCTGTCATGCTGACAGATACTGGTGGCTAGTATCTGCAGTGAGTGATACCTGCACCTCATGTGTTTGGGGCCCTTTGGCTATGTGCTGGGTGGGACAGGCCCAAATGGCTCCTTGTCACGGTCACCCTCTTCCACACATCTATGCCCATCTACCTTTGGCTTATTATAATGTGTTGTCCTTACATATATGTCTGTATTCCCATCCACTCTGTGTGCAAGGCAGGAGTGGTGCATACTGACATGTTTCTGCAATAAAAACTGCAACTGCCAGATATGTGTGGTCTACTGGTGTTTGCAGACATAGCCTTCATTTGTTTAAGTGTGTGAGCATGCCCAGTATGACCTTTCAGTATGTTGTTGACTGACATTGCCTTCATTCGTCTAAGTGTGTGAGCATGCCCAGTATGGCCATCGATATTGCATGTGTGGATCAAATACAGGTAGTTTGTACTGCGGTGCTGATCTTTGTGTTGTACACCGACAGGTAGCATGCTGTGTCTGCAGGGTATACATTGGTCATTTGGCATTGACTGTTGCTACATTTCTGCATAGCGGGGGAGGGCACCTGACTGTTTCTACATTTCTACACAGGGGTGGGGGGGGCACACCTGACTGTTACTATAAGTGTAAGTAGGATGGTGGGGCACACCTGACATCTTTACTCATTTGCTAGGACTGTACTGGTATGTCGGGTACACCATTTCAGTCTGTGGCCATACCTATCGTGCTGGCTAGAGGCATACAAGTGTACTACAGATCTTAGCTTTTACTACCTACATATTAGTTTTTGACTTCCTAGACTTCACAACTTACATCCAACTGCCTGACCTGCTGTAGTCTATCTGTGTAGGCCTGAGGGAGGGGTTACCCATAGGGCTCATTCAGAGGCCATAGTACAGCATTTGTTTGTGTTTGTCTACACCTATCCTGCTGGCTGTGACTGTTGTTGGGTATGTGCCCTCCGACTGGCATGTGTGAGTCAAATACCTTGTGGGTGTCCCAGTATTGAGGGTGGTGCTGCAGGGCTGCCTAAGTCGGATGCACATAGTATACTCCCTATACATGGTTGAGCACAGGTAGTGTCATGTTTGGCATCCCTTTTACTGTATGTCCGAGTCGGAGAGAGGTGTCATTCCCTGGGTCCCTACTGTGTCAGTGCATGTGCTATGCGTTGCCTCTTTACCAAGGCCAGGGCATACTGGGCATGCCTCCTTCTGCCTACTGGGGCAGGCTCAAGTTGTTCCTCCTCCGACTCACTCTGTGCCTGTGCAGGGCTGTGTGGACTTTCCCCATGCTGTTCCTGCTGCAGCTGTTTCCACAGGATCATATTTTGTAGCATGGCACAAGCAAGGGCAATTTGGGTACATATAGTTGGTGAGTACTGCAAGGCACCACCGGATGTGTCCAGGCACTGGAACTGTGACTTGAGCATCCCAAACACATGCTCTATTATGATTTGTGTCTGTGCGTGTACCTCATAATGGAGTTCTTGTTCGTGTGTGTGTGCATTTCTGATGTGTATCATCAGCCATGGCTCCAGTGCCTATCCAGCATCCCCCACTAGGTGACCATATGGGATGTCCCCATTGGCAAATGTCTGGTACAGCTTTGTCAGATGCCAGATGTGGGAATCGTGGTAGCTTCCAGGGCAGCCAGCACACACATTCATTATTATGCCCTGGGCATCGCACACGACCTGGCAGTTGATGGAGGGGAAGCCCTTGCGGTTGATGTAGACCCTACCCCGCTCACCTGGTGGTGCTTTAATGCATGTGTGTGTGTGCAGTCTATTGCACCCACTACCTCAGGATATTCTGCTAATTGGTGGAAGTGACGCATATTGCTGGCCAATGCTTCAAGGGTGATGGGGAAATATAAATGCTCACAGACATGTGCTGACATGGCATCCAGGAACTGGTGGAATACCCTGGATGCTGATACCTGTGAAATCCCCATCATATCCCCAGTTGGCCTTTGGAAAGTACCTGTGGTGAGTATTCTTAGGCCTACACATACCTTGGTATCCACTGGGATGGGTTCCCCTATGTTAGTTCTGTGTGTAAAGCGTGGCTGGCACAGTTCAACAATTTGCTGTAGGAGGTCCCTGTCTACCCTATAGTGCTCCACTATCTCCAGCTCATTTAGCCCTTGGTAGGTTACCCTGGGTCTGTACACTCTTCTCCGTCTCCTCACTGTGGGCTGCTCAGCATCATTCACATCCTCACCACCCTCAGCCTCTTGCACATGCTGGTTTATGATAGCAAAAGCAGCCCCTAACATTTTTTCTTTTGCTTTCGTTTTGTAAAATTTCCCCATTTGTATACATCACTGGTGCAGAGGCTTTGGGAAAAACAAGGGGGACAGGTATTTGCATAGTTTATAGTGGTGTGCTGAGCTGGGTTGGGCTGCTGCCTGTGTAATAGGCTGTTTCTGATACATTTCACCTGTCAGCTAAGCTAGTTCTCCTTGATTACCTTCCTACTGCTGTTTTCCCTTCCCATTGCCTCCCAGTTTAAGCCTGTGGGCGCACTGCGCAAACAGAGTGCTCAAATGTGCACAAGGCTGCTATTTCCTGGTTTGACTTCCTTTTTCTTCCTGTAAGACACGGTGCGCGGTGTGCACACCCGCTTACACTTCCTAAAGAGTGCTAGGCAGTTTGGACACACCTCTAGCTTAGCTGTGCTAATCTAGGAGCAGTCCCGAGCCACAGGGCTCCAATCCACTTACAGTATGTCTGACACACACCCCCATGATGTCACCTATATCCTAGTCTTGCACCCAGCTATTTATACTCTTACACTCTTGGGACCTGCCTCACACCCTGGGAAAATCTGGGATTCACTAACCTTTCCCTCACCTGCATAGGATTGCCTACTAATGCATAGTTACATGTCCCACACTGAGCCTCCCCCCTTAGCAATCACTACTCACTGGCCAAGTTGTCTTTTGCCTGCCATTGACTTGCATGGCAGAATACTGATTTTTGTTAGAATGCTCATTCTTAGTGTATTTTCTTATTTTCCCCCCGATCCAGTTTGCTCACCGCTGCCCTTCGCTTAAACAGCCGAGATCAGTGAAAAAAAATAAATGTTGTTTTATTTATTTTTTAAACAGTTTGCAATGCTTCCTCAGTAATATGCAGACTTTATTTGGAGCTGTCATAGCTCCATTTTGGAATTTGCAGAAATGTACTCGGTTACTAACCGAGTACATTTCTGCAGATTGCACTTGTCTTGTACGGACTATTGCAAGCTTCCTGGATTGCAATATCATCTCATTTGCATGGATGTCTCCAGAAAATGAGGTGATTTGCATACCAGGGCTTAGTCCGTGCAAGATTAGTGCTGGAGCTCTCATGCACACCCCTGCCGGCTGTTCCTGGATTGCACGGCAGACATATTGCCTGCGTGAGCTATTGCACTCTTCTTGCACTCCTTGCAGGCTTTTGAGAATCCGGGGGAATATATTTGCAGATGTAAGAAACTTAACATTTTGTCTTATATTTCAAGTTTATTTCCTTACAAAAAACTCTTGTTTATACCTTAACTCATGCACTCCAATAGAGCTCAGGAAATTTGCACTGTAACTTCCAATGGGTGGAGCCTAAGCCTTTTAAAAGAATCAAATTATGTCCTCACATTTCAAACAAATGTTCATCTCTCTGGAACCATAGAGGTTATGAAAGAAGTATCAATAGCAAATTCTTCAGCACAAACTATTTTTATGGTGGTAGTATTCTTTAGGTTTTAGGTCTTAAACCAAATTTTATAAGTCGCAGTAAACACAGTAGTTATTATGTTTGTAATATTTTATAAACAAATTACAACATCTCAGCAACAACTCAAGTTACACACTTAGCAGCATTTTATTAATCTAAATGAAAGCTTTCTTATGAGGCTAAGGAGTTCTGTCTGTGTTACTTGGTTGTTGAGGTATTTAGAAAAATATGAAAATGATATCTATATAAATTAATATCATATAAACAGTGGTTAATATCTATTTATCTGCACTAGACAGAGGTCAAATATTAATGCAGTTAAGTTTCCATTGTGAAATCTTTTAAAACCTTGTACATAACATGGTTTTGTAATTATTGATGCAAATATGAACAAGCAATATTTGACGCCTAGAGGTGTCAGTAGGAGTTAACTGCAGATACACCTGGAGGCATCACTCAGATGTAATGAGTTAAGGCATGAACATTAATCTAGTTATCTACCTTTTTAAAAACAAGGAAAATATTATCTTAATTATACATATGATATAATCAGTGCAATTTTACACCACATTCCCACCCCAGCAGCTCAAGATCCCAACATATTAATTGATACTTGATTCTGTCCAGCCTTTCTTCTCTTGTTATACTGTAAGGTCTATATTTCTTGAAACTAAAAAAGTACTTGTTTACTTTAATGTTTAACACATACTACAATCACCGAAAATATATCACCACATTTGAAATACTCCTGACTGCACGCTATACTGCTTTATAATATAACTTGCAATTTATATCATAAAATATTTTATACAAATAATAAGAACATAATTTGTTTTTCTTACAGTTACTTTGTTTTCTCTTTAGTGTCTTTTTAAACAATATTGACATGAAGTGAAGTATGGCTTATGTGTTATAATCAAACCACAAGTGACTTTTTCTTGCAAAGCCATATTTCACAAAAATCATTGATGCTTTATAGTCTTCCATTTATTCACTTAATTCAGTGTTGCAGTTCTTCTTCTAATCATCTCCATCTCCCAGAATCAGACTCTGGTTCAAACCCATGGTACTCCTAATTCTTCTATTCAACTCGTGTGTTTTTTTTTTCCTCAAGCATTTTCCTTTGGAACATTGGAAAAGTTTTAACTGGCAAAGTCTCTCTACAAGCTTTATTATCAATAGAATGACAGCACATCCCCGTCTGTTTGATGACACATTTTGGCTGGGTATTTTTCCTTCTTAGCCTGTTCTGTATTAAAAATGTCTCAAGATCTTCCAGAAAAAAGGAGATTCTGAACACAAATGGATATAGCAGGTTTAATCTCACCTGTCATTCAACATTCCCCGATTGCTGGGATAAATTTGCTTTGCTTCTGCCGGGTGTACAGTGAATAATCATTTCCTACAAATTCTCTCCTGTCTCCAGTTTTTATTTCTTTTCCCTTCTTCCACATTTTTTTTGGATAAACTCTTTCTGATGGTATGATCACATCTTTACTAATATATGTTTTGGATACTTTCCCATGGCCAGGTTTGGAGCATACACTCAATGTGCCCTTTTTCTGGTACAGCAGAATCTCAGATTTTCTTTGTCTTCTAACTCCACCATTTTTTTAATCAGCTGCTCTTGTGAAGCCTGATTCTCAGCCATCCTTTTCTTCATTTCAACCTTTGAGTTTTGCAGTTTTTTTCAAATCATCTGAATAGCCAGTAAAAACTTCTTTTATTTTTTTTCCAGCTGTTTGTTATTTGAGTTAATATATTCATTCAGTGGTTTATTTTAATCACTTCTGAGTACATTTGATTCATTTTTTCCACTAGATTACTAGAAGCCATCTCTTGTAACAAAGCTGAAATTTAAGCTGCTTTTCCTAAACAGCTGCAGAATTCTTTCCAGCCAGTGTTTTTTCTCTCACCATTTCTGGTTGATTTTCTTTCAGGTTCTCCAATTTTTTTCTTTGCTGGCATCCAGACAGTCGTAAACTTACTAGCCAGAAACTGAATGTTACCCAAGCCGACTGTGTGAATGGTGTTTATTTCATACTTTCTAATTTCCCACTGGGAGATCTGAAATTCATCTGCTGATCAGTGTGCAGCCATTTTAGGAGTGCAGAAAGTTCTGGGGCATTAAATATACTATGTGTGCATATATGAACCTTTTAACAGTGTTATGACAGGGACTGAAGCAAATAAGAAAAGGAGGTGCTGGTTAACATTTTATGTCTGGACGTCATACATTTTATGCATGGACTTCAACTTTACCTACAGAAGAGACTAGCTAAGCAGAGTAAGCAAGGATAAAAATGATGAATATAACCCACACGATTAAAAAAGAGACTAACGACATTATTAATTCCGTAGTATTTTTGGGAATATGGACTTATTTTTCCCATGGTATAAAGTAGCCCAATGTACAGAACCTATGATTTGAAAAAAAGATCACAATTATGTATTGCATCATATAAAATATATGACATTATTATAATAGGCATTCAAAACATCATAGAAAATGGACAGTGTCAAATAAATATAGAAACAGATAAAGAATTACAAAATCACACTGATAAAAACATTTGACATAAAACACTGGCAGTTTATAAAATGTGAATATATTACCAAATATAACTGCCTTAAAATACAATGGATGGGATATAAAGGGAGGTCCAAACATTAGCCATCACATGTAATATACTGCCCTAATGAAGGGCATGATCAAGAACTAATACTCTAAAAAAAGCAAAATAGAAATAATTTCTGTAGCTGCCATAAAACATCCAATAAACAAGTAAATGAAAGCATTACACTGAATGCATAATAACAAATCCATTTGGTTAATGACTTTGTTAACAGCAAGCAGAAATTTATCACATGAATTAAACATATAACACGCATACACTTCAGGACTTAAAGAACATTATTTGTATCATTGTATTAAAATGACAGCTAAATATATAGCTAACATAAATAAAACATTCAAATACTGATTTTTTTCTCTCTACATAAAGACTGCCATATTAAAATGTCTCTTGATAACAAATGTTGCAAGCTGAGTATTGTAATTAACTGCCTACACAGTAGCTTGTTTCTAAAAGATCTTTCTTAAGCCACTGCGTTATGTGAGAACAATCAACATAAAGAGCATGCACACACAGACCTTGTAAATATTAATACAATGCATGGTATAAAAAGTGTTATTGTGAATTCCAGTCAGTTATGAGACTTTATAAATGTGTTCTGATAGCTGTTATCTACAAAGCATCTAACTACCATGAGCAGTTGTCAGTTTTGCTCAGATTTTCTAAAAGTAACCCCAGGATTCATTGAACTCCGTGCAGGAATAGTACTATTCCTGCATGGAGCAGATCGTACCCATGTAGAGCAGCAGCGCACCTTGCATATTAATGAAGGCACACTGCTGTATTCCCCACATGGACATGATCCATATAAGAGCGCAGGGGGCATATCTGAGCAGTGCACGGACACTAAACATGCCCCCAGTGCTCAGAAAGTGCAGTATGGCACTTTCTAAGCTGTTCTGGCATAATATTAGAGCTTAGCTCTAATATTATGCCAGTATTTTAGTGTCTGCAGACACTGAAATGTAAAATAGATAATTTCAGTGTCCACGGACACTGAAATAAAATTGGACAGACAAAAGCAATACAGGGGGTGTCATTTGCTGACATAAATCCTTGGATCATCACCATGATTTACCAGACAAATAGAAATAAATTGCAGAAATGAACAAAAGTATGGTCCAAACACCTGGACATTCTGTGAAAAATCTAGCAGTGGAGAGGTATGCTCAGAACCCCTTAGTGCAATGAATGTGGATCAAGCTTGACAAAGTGGAGGGACAAAGGCCTGAAAATATGGACATGTCCAAAATACATCATTAGATAAGCTTAGAATATTCATGTAGTAACAGTGTATGTCCTAACATATATCAACTGAAATATCACAATTCCAGGACTCAGTTGCTTCTCATTAGCTACTGACCTCAATCCCCACATCATCCCATTGATGCATCATGCATACATAACAGTTATAGGTGCCAGACCAATGATATTGTCCACACAATTGGACATTCTATGAATATGTGGACATAACACATTAGGGAAACTACACTGAGATATCGAGCAATGTCCAGACTACAATCAGACTGACATAACACTACCCAGGTCCAGCTCTAGGGCTGTACACATGTATTAGCAAATATAACAGGCACTACAGGGATGTAACACTAGTGAAAAATAGACACTGGTGTGAAAGTGCATAACCCCAGACAAGTGCACCACAGTCACAGTAACATACCAGTAAGCAAACAGAACACAACAGTATAATGCTCTGTGAGCAACCACATACCTTTTGCCACTCACACATTACCCCTACATATAGTGCCCCAATTCACAGTGTACTGGGAATCCTGAGGTGTTACACACATTTCACAGTCAGCACCTACAAGCATACAGACTTGATAGACTACCAGCAGCTGTAGCAGCATACAGACTCAGATAGGTAAAGGAATGTATGGCACTCACAGCTGCTACACTCCCTACCCAGCCCAACAAACATATACACACAACACTGCTACACAGTCTTGGCAGTCTGTTCACAATGGCCAGACAGACAGAAGTACCAGGCTGTGGACCCACAACCCTGGCCACCGCTGCATACCATGGCCAGGGGTCCCCCAGGTCATTGGCATGATAACTGGAGTGCAGCTGGTAAATAATGATATATCATACCTCTACACCTCATAGTGCAGGACATGTGGACAACGCATGGCATACTTGTGGGATAGGGGGCCGGAAAGAGGAATATATCACACATAATGGTGTTACAAACTGAAACAGTAGCTGCTGTTACACATATTCTTGTAACATCACATCCCTGAAGGATATGATGTCTGGAAAACCAATGGATGTCAACACTTACTGAGTACAATCCTCACTTTATCCTACCAACCCCACAGAAACAGATGTTGTTCAAGCAACAGACCAAGCATAATAGGCAGTCTGTGGACAGCATGCCAGTTGAGAGGTACGTCAGAGGCATATCACTGGCAGATGTCAAGTTATCCAGTAAATGCATGTCCAGACAAACCCTGTCAATGTAGTAACCCCCATGTGAATAACAGCAGTAATGACATGCAATCTGTAGCAAAATCTGAAGCTTTATCCCCCATGTTGTTGGGCTGTCTTCACATGTCCTGTCCTTTGAGGTATTTCTACCTGCTGTCTATGAAGCTGTAGCCTCCACACCTTCTTAATGTCTCCCACACAGGCAAGGGAAATGGGCAAGGCCCATGTGAAGGGCATCCCATATGTTGGAACTAGCAGCTGTGTCCAGGCCCACAACACAATACTATGTGGGCACCTACATAGCTTTATGGCCTCAGCAATACCCAACAGGACAACATCAACCCCTCAAGTTAGGCTGAATGCCTGTGGTGGACAGCACCAATACACAAACCACAGACGTGGTCCCTATATTGGCCGTACAGGGCAAATCAGGAGCATGCACCAACTTGGCATCAAGTCAGCCTTTGTCTGATCAAGCATATAAGGTCACAGGTGGAGTACTGTAAGGCTAACTATGAGTACAAATTGGACACATCCACCAAGGCCAATCACAAGGCCATCTTTACATATGTCTGCAATCTCTGAGGCAACAAAGCAACCCACCCTGTAATGGTGGCTAATCAGACCACACACACACAACATAGCTATAGGTAACCTGCTGCAGATAGGTTTAGGGGAAACATCACCCCCTGGCTTAGCAGCACTATAGCTGGGTATGCACAGCACCCACAACCCTCCCTTCTTCACCAGTGAGCAGATACATATTGCCTACTGAAAGACAACAAACGTAAGTATCCATGGCACCTGATAACATCCCTGTCTGCATCCTATATGAACTCGGGCATGTGCTCCCAGCTCCATTACACACTGTAGTCACACCAAGCCTTGGCACCATCCACACCCCATCTGCATGGAAGATGGCCAATGTCATCTCTCAACACAGACATGAATGAGTAGTACAGGAGTAGGAAATTAACTAGCCCTCATTGGGGGGAATATGACACTTCAGGACCAGCAGTGCAATGCAAACAGATACAGTGCTATTACAGTACAGGGGTATGGTATGGTTGTGAGTGGTGGCTACTGTTATTCATTGTAGCGGTTCAAGTTCTAAACATACTGTTGCCAAATGTATGAGGTCCTGTGATGTGTCTCCCTTTTTATGTCTTCCAGGTGCAATGTCGCATCAGCAAAGTTCAACTTTCTCAGCAGTTGAGACAAATATAATGAACAAAGCCATACTACAAAACCATGCCATAATGTTTGGCTGGAGCCAGCAACATCTGCAGGAGAGGACCGGCCTGTGGGATGACCTTGTCCACAGGGTAAATGATGTTGGCCTGCATGCATGTACATATGTGCAGGTCTGGCATCATGAAAGTGACATCATACACCATGCCCGGCAAAGGGCTACTGCAGAGGCCATGGATCGCACAGTCACAGATGTGGGCCTGGCCTTGCAACCCCACTGACACCCACTGGGGAGCTCCTCGGATACCTTGGGGCACCCATCCCAGTACAACATCAGAGTACAGACCCCCCCCCCACATACTGGAGGTAGTTGGAGCCCAGACAATAATGAGGAGTGTGCAGGTAAGGCCCCAGTGTAGATTACTAGACTAGTGTGGGAGACATACTTGTAATTGTAGAGTATCTACTTGCATGTGTCAGGTTAGATTACAATTGTGGATGGGATTTTCTAATGCACAGATGTGCACATCTATGGTGAAGGACAGCAAATTGTGTAGTATTGGGGGTTGTACTGTAAATGTACAGACATGCTGCATCCATCTTGTACCAATGCCACATGTGGGTCTGCTGACAATACTTCCCTCCCACAACTACCTAGGTCCCTCTGGTCTGTATGTGGGATGCCAGCCTGAAGCTGGTGAGTATGCAATTGTTCTCTTGTGGTTTGCCAATACCCCAGGCATGTGAAGGCCATGCAATGTACCATGCACACAACTGTCACCTATGGCCATATTGCTTTATGTGTATGTTCACTTGTGTTGGGGTTAACTACACTGCATCACAGCGGTCACCACAGGGGCCTATCTGATGAGAATGTAACATCCCTGTGGCATACATCACTCCCCGTCAGTGCAAGAGCTCTGGACAGGGACCAACAAAATGGGTGGACAAATGGCCTAAGGTAGGGATATGTGTGAAACATTACTGTCATATAGTGGATATAAACAGTGCACACACCCCTGTTAATATGGCAGATGTTTGTGATATATATATATATATATATATATATATATATATATATATATATATATATATATATATATATACACACAAATTGAGACCACAATATGTCAGTCCACACCTTTTCCAAACTGTAATGTGACCTATGACATGAACAATTCACCTGTAAAACCAATCAATCTGTTGGCCACCAAATATGGAGTATACAAACCTCACAATAAGCTGAATGCATATGTGTGCACACCCTTCAAATAATATGTTATTGTAGCAGGTTGTGATTAACTGACAGCATACAGTCTGCTTGGGTACACTTGCCATCAAGTAAAGGCACTCTGAGTAACACCAAATAACAGTCTGCTGTCCAAGTGGGATAATCATGACTTATTTGAAATGTATCAGCCAAGAGTAGGGTAGAACAACATCACTACAGCATTGCATACACCATGGAACACAGTGAAGACAGTTGTCAAAAGGTGGATTGAATATGGGACAACAGTGCTGTTGAAAAGAACCTAACATCCCTCCAAAAATGATGACAACAAATGTCAAGACCTGGTCAGGGAGGTTTCCAGGGGACATACAGCAACACAGAAGGAGTTGTATGAATCTTTTGCTAGTACTGGTGTTATGTATTACCTGTGAGAACACTCTCCTGTATTCTGCATATGTGTGGCCTATGGGATAGGGTCAGAAGATGGAAGCATTTCCCCACACTAAAAACATCTAGGGGTTGATACAAATTGCAGTACAGCACATCACATTTCCCAAAGGCAGGTGTGAAAATGTGTTATGGTGTAATGAGACTATGGATCGACCTCACTGCCACAATACCAAAAGGTATGTGTGGTGACAAGCAACACCTCTCATAATCTGGAGACCAACATCCCCATAGTGAATCACACTGGTGGCAATGGCCTGCTGTGGGGATGCCATTCCAAAGCCAGAATAGGGCCTGTAGTCACAGTGGTGATAATTCTGAAAATTTCCAAATAACACCCAAGTCTGCCCAAAATCTATCAGGTGTCTGCAAGAACAAGAGGTGTGTCAGCCTTCAACATGAAAAAGAACTGAAGCATACATCCAAAGCTGCCTAAGAATGGCTCCACCTGAACATACTCATTGTTATGGATTGACACAGCCAGAGCCTAGACCTACACCAGATAGAAAAAAAAAACAATGTAACCTGACGAGGACTGTGCACATGAGCTAGCCTTGCAATCTGACAGAGTTGGGTGACCTTTGCATGGAAGAGTGGCCAAATAATACCACGTCAGGATGTGCCATGCTGATAGACACCTTCACAAGAAAAGTGAATTTTGAAAGCTACTTACAAAGTGCTTCAACAATTTATCATTTTAAGGGTGTGCACACTTATGCAGTCACCATATTGTACATATTGCAGTCATGTTATTTCATATGTCACATGAAAGGTGGGTAACATATTCAAATGCATTATTGTGGTTTCATCTTGTGTATTACAAGAACATGGCATGTTAACACGGTTGTGTATGCTTATCATATCCACTGTAAGCTTAGGAGGTTGATGGCATAACAGGAATTGTGTGACCATACATTCACTGCTGGTTTGGAGGACTGATACTCACCTGCATGTCATTAATCAGTGATGTCACTCCTCAGATCATCCCACTTATGTATCAGAGAAACACAGAGGCTATGAGAAATAGAGCAAACATATAAGCCAGACTTCGACACATTCTCTGAGAATATGTACAGTTGTGAGGTATGTTCTGTAGTACTTGCCACTCTGCTATACAAGTGAACAGCAATGATGTGTACATGGGTGCAGTCTGTGCTGGGGAATGGCCATCACATACTAACACTGGTCATGTATCCCAGAGCTCTATATTGTTAGTTACATGTAGTAAAACTGGCTGCAATGCATGATATTGAGGGCTGTGTCTCATGCATGTCTCCATTTGGGTAATATGTGGTCTCTGTAAAAGATGTGTGCCACCTCACCTGTAAGTGTGTGTGTGTGTGTGTGTGTGTGTGTGTGTGTGTGTGTGTGTGTGTGTATGTGTGTGTGTGTGTGTGTGTGTGTGTGTGTGTGTGTGTGTGTGTGTGTGTGCGTGTGTGTGTGTGTGTGTGTGCATGTGTATACCAGCCAGTGTCAAAGTGCAGGTATTACTGTACATATGTTGTCTTCCCCTCACAGGTGGTGATGGGGTTTGGGTTCCCCCCTTTTGGAAACTGATGTCATTATCTCTGCAGACTCTGACAATGATGATAGGAATAGTAAGGTAAATGTGGGGTTGTCAGGGGCTGAATCTGTGCCATTGGTTGGTATCCCACTCATGTCCACACCATCCCCGCACACAGTGACAATGGCCACACAAACCCTGTCATCAGTGTTCACAGATGAACGGTTGGCAGGTGGTTGCATTGAACAGGCTAATGTGGTATGAGTGAAGACACTGGCCATAGCCAGAGTGCAGGTGAGGTCTCACACAGGTGGATGGACAGGGGTGCTTGCAGGAGGAACACTGCTCATCAGGCCACTGTTGCAAGTGCCACAAAAGGAGTCACCAGACCCATGTTCCAGGCTGTCACAGATGCACAGGCGCATAGTGAATGCCACAACACACAAATACTCAGAGTGGTGGATGCAACTCTCCCTGATTTACATGGCGACATACGTGCCCTTGTTGAGGCCACACATAAAAATACTGAGGTCATGAACAGACAGTGGGTTGAGACATTGGCAATCCCTGACTGTGGCATGTCTGTGCTAGAACATGTGGTGGGAGATGGCCATTGGCCATGTGGATGTAGGTCATCACCAAAACAGCTTTGAGTGTATGGGGCCATGCACTTTCCCACTCCCTTAGTGGACGTGACACCAGCACTACTGAAGGAGGGTTGCTGTCCACATCACACTGGAGCAGGCCATGGCCACGTCATCCTGTCCAGTCCTGTCAGGGGCACAAATCCAGCATACAGCAATCACAATCAGGAAGGTGTACTGCATCTAGGTTTGGGCCTGGTGGTGCCAGTGATATCCCTGGCAGGACCAGTTCCCATGCCTGTGGCCAGAGACAGTGACCTGGACACCCTGCCATGTATGGTCCACAGCTGTCCAACATAACCCTGTGTAGGGCAGCCACATGGCATGACTGTGTGCATGCATGCACAGTCACACATCTGTATCACAGGCAGGTCATCTCCAAACACACAGCACCTCTGTACAGCCCCTCTATTGGATACCCCTCCAAACACACACACACATATGATGTCAACAGTATGGCCCAGCCTACGCTTCTGGCAAACCCACACCACACCCTGTGCATATGATGATACCTGTGTCACATCTATGTCATCCATACCATCGATGCAGGGACATGCTAATATGGGTCTAATGGACAGTGTGACTGTAGTACAGTGTAGGTTTGTAATACTATATAAGGTGATGTCTGCTTGCATTTGTTATGGGTACACATACAGGTGTATGTTACTTATTAGCCAGGATGCATTATTGCTGTTAGTACCACTGACTGAATGTAGTCAGATATAATCTATTCAGTTTGTGTTCCAGGTGTCTGTGTGTCTGCAGGCTGTGGCCCTGCAGACATTCCCAAGAGGGAGTATGTCAGACTGGGAATACATCAACCATGTCATAGGCAAGGTACAGCTTTATATGTACATGTACCTAGTGTGTCTGCATGCAACAGTGTGTGACGGACACTGTTCTCAGACAGTGTGACCTTGCATACATACCCCTTGTCTCAGACAAGTAGCCCTCAGACATGTCAGCTCAGTGCTGTGTACTACCACAGGCTCATACATACAGAACAGGTCACTGCAGTACTGTCAGCAGGTCCCTTACAAGTGTAGCCATTACATTACCCACAACAGATTCACCTGTCAACACCTGTTGGCCCTGCCATTTCTCTACCATATACTTAACCCTGGTTCAGTTGATCAGGGCATGCATGATACTGTGTATGACAGGTCTATGGTATGTATACCTGAGTCCACCAGGTGGAACAGGGAGCTAAAATGTTATATCCTTTGCATACATACAGTAACAATTAACACATGGGATGTGCACACAGTAACATAAACACAGTTGGCAATACACAGAATAGTAAACCTACATTTCCACCATTATGTACTGTATTACTACATACACATGACTTTCCCCACATAGATTATAAGCATGGGACATAACACACTACCTCTTACAACATGTAGTGTTCTGAATGCCTCCATGGATGGTGAAATGATCCACCAGACATAGGATGTGGAGTCATGTATTGCTTCTACAAGCCTGGACAAGTGATAGTGTAGCAGACTTTGTATCAGCATGATGTTTCAGTAAGGTATGATGCATGATGTTGACATGTGTCACTACCCTCACTGTGGACAATTTGACAACAATATTGCATACATGGGCATTGTTAAGGGACACAGACCACATATAATTTTCCAAAATAATAAAATAAAAAAAAGGTCTAAGCTTGTTTCCTGCCTTTCCTGTAACTAGTCTAGTCCACATACAGCTTTGCTATAACCGGGACTGTTTGTAAGCTTCTGAGTGGTCCCAACACGTCTGCTCTGCAATTGTTCCCTTAGATCTGCTAGTTCTCTCCTCTCCTGCACTTTTACTAGCATATTAGTCTAGCACTTTACCAGACTTCTTGCAGCAATTGTAGCACACAAAACTGTTACCAGCACTAAACGTTCTACAAGGAAACAGTTCCTGTACTTTTTATTAATGCCCACCCCTCCAGGCATGTCTAAAGGTCACTTACTTGTGCTGTCTCCTATTAACCTGGTGGATATGGGCATTCTGAGGCAATGTAGCAACTGCCTCATGTACACTGACAGCCCTCTCCTCTTACCTCCCAACACTCAGACTTGCAAGAGATGCACTTATATATCCAAATTGGAAGCCGCATACTCTCCAGCCAAGACTGGATAGGTGGTCAGGAGGAGCAGGTCAAAGCTTGCACCACACCACATGGATCACATAGCCCTCCAAAACACACACCAGCACTTCCTGCACATAAAAACACATACCACACACCCACTTTTGCAGAGGATCTCATTATAAATCTACCCAAACAGCAGAGGCCTCCAAGGAAGAAATGCACTCGACCACCACAACACCAATCATGAGACATATAACTCTCCTAAACAGTGTGCCACTCAACCAAAGACCCTAAGGCAAAACAGCATGCCCAACACACTAGTCATAGGTGACTTGATAGTGAGGCACACTGATGTCCTACTCACTAGGTTGAATACGGAGAAAGTAACAGTCAGCTGCCTATCAGGTGCCAGGATCTGCCTCATAACGCATGCACTCAGGTCCCTCAGCAACAGGTACAAATATGACTCTGTTATTGCACATGTGGGTGTGAATGACCTGAGATGTACCTACCTGGACTACATGAAGAGAGAGAAATCCACAAATACAGAGGCCCTTAACTGTAACCTGCCCAAGCAACAAGGACCTCCGAAGCTGAAATGCAAACAAACACCAATCACAACCAAAGTGTCACATAGCTCACAACACCAGTGTGCCACCCAGCAACAGCCCCTAAGGCAAGACAACGTACCTAACACTTTAGTCATAGGTGACTCTATAGTCAGGCACACTAATGTCCCACTCACCAGGCTGAACAAGGAGAAAATTACAGTCAGCTGCCTGTCGGGAGCCGGGATCCACCACATAATGCATGCACTCAAGTCACTCCACAGCAAGTAAAAATATGACTACATGAAAAAAGACATGGAAGAGCTCTTGGATCATGTGGCCCAGGCAGGTATGATCCTAGCCCTGAGTAGCATCCTGCCTTTGCCCAGAATGATACCACAATATAAGGACAAAATGATTGACTTCAACAATTGGCTAAGCTTCTGGTGTCATTCAAAGGGGATCCAGTATCTGTATGCCTGGGACAACATGATCGACAGACCACGATGCTTTACTTCACTCACCCAGGCCTTAATGAGAAATGCTCAATTATGAGCTTGCTAAAACTAAGAAGTTTAGAGAGATAGTTACTAACAGTTTAATGTAATAATAGATCATACTTTTATTTAATAATTACACAAGACATTGGGGTGTATATCTACGTATGTATATATAATACGTACGTAGTTAAAAATTCTAAAATTTAATATCGAATGATATTTAAACACCTCAAATATTTAATAATGTGTTGACATGCAATATTTCAATATCAGTATAAATAATTAAATTTAAAGGATCTCTGCTATAAAGCTCCATATTTATTTGGTCTTAATTTTGATTTTATATTTGATCAACTTATGACAACATATGTTTAACAATCTTTTAGATTAATATCGTACACTAACTAACTTTATTCGTTATAGATAAGTTAATAGTTTAGGTTACAAAATAACTTGGTCTCACAAAAGAACATCAACTAATAATTAAAGCTTATCAATATTTGTTTTGTTTGATAAAGTCGCTGCACATTACTAGTGTAATCAAAAAAAATGGCTCGTTATTGTGTTGGGTGTTTATTTATTATTTATTCACTGATATTGGTATATTTATATATAATTTGTTTTAAAATTTTAGGGTTATGTTAGGATGTTATTCTTCATTTTTTAACCTCCTTTCAACTTGCAAAATAAAGTATATTAATAATATAAATAATAAAATCAACAAAATTCTAACATTTTTTATCTAGAATAAACCCAGGAAAACAACTATTAAAAAATTTTTAAATTCATTTTTAAATTCAAATTTAATATTAAAGTTTACAACATACATAGTTGGTTACATATAGCGTATTTTTTACACACAGCCTACTTTTATATTTTTAAAACAGTAGTTTCACTTTAAGAAAACTATTTACTGCTTGAATTTTGGCCGGCATTCAGCAAGTGCTTGCTATTTAAACAAGCGTTTACCATTGTACAGATGTTTGCCAGTTTTCTGAAGAAGTCTAACCATTGGTTTAGACGAAAAATGTTGGACAAGTTATTATCGTTTTAAATAAAGAGTGGTGAGTAGCGTTTGCCTGAGCGGATTTTGTTTTTCAGTTTGAGTTTGTTTGGAATATTTGTAGCTGTTTCAGACCACGATGCTTTGCCAGAGATGGTCTGCACCTGTTGCCCCTGGGATTCAGGTTACTGGCTAAGGCTCTTGCCACCCCTATAGTGCCCTTTTTAGGCAAAGTTCAAAGGACAAAACCACCACCATAACAGGTACAAGCATGCAAAATCTGAAGGTAATGCTACTCAATGCTACAAGTCTAAACCTCAAAATGCACTCTCTTGAAAGAGCACCCCTGCAATACCAGGCTACAACTCTTACCACACTTTTCGGCTACCAAACCAGGACCGAACCAGTAAAGGTGAAGGAGTGTCCATATTCACCAAGGATAGTCACACCACCAGGCTAGTTGCACAACACAATGCATCTGAAATTCTCCAGGTGCAATTAACACTAAGTAAGACTGCAATCCAAATTGTAGCTTGCTATAGATCCCCCACCATGCCCCAAGATTGTCACTACACCTTTCTAAACATACTGGAAAATATTAAGATACAACCAAACACCCTAATACTGGGTGATTCCAACTACACTGCCATCAACTGGGAAAACTACTCGTGTACCAACACCTTTGCCCAATGGTTCTTGGAATTCATAAATTCCAACACCCTGGATCAACTAATCCATAGTCCCACCAGGAGCTCCAATATCCTAGACCTGGTCATTACCAACATGGGAAATTGATGCTCCACACCTATGATCACCCCATCGTTGGTCAGGTCTGACCGTAAGCTAATCACCCTTAACATCCACTCCCACCCCCATCCCCCCAGTAAGGAAACCTCCATAAAAAACTTCTACAAAGCCAACTTCATGCTACTCAAGTCGGAAGTGACAAACTTCATGACACTCATGCAGATAGGAACTGAAAGTTCGACTGCTGAATCCTAAACTAAGGCACTGTATGAGCACATCCACTCATGCATGAATCGTGCTATCCCAAACAGAACCAAGATGCTCTCCTCCAAAAAAAGGAAGCCAATCTGGTGGTCTCCTGCCATAAACAAACTTTACAACAAAAGGAAGAAACTGTTGCAGAAGAGAGAAAAATCACAGGATGCAAAAAACTCCCTTACCAGCCTCAGTAAGAAGCTGTGATCCATCATAAAATCATCCAAAGCTAGTTAAGAAAATAAAATTGCCAAATATTCCAAAGACAACCACAAGGCATTCTATAACTATGTCAAGAATCTAAATGACAATGCTCAGATCTGCTCTGAGCTACAACAGAATGGCATTAAATATACTGATCCCAAGGATATTGCCAATATCCTGGCAGATCAATTCAGTGCCAACTTCACCCTCCTCTCACCCCCTAAATGGCCCATCTCAATACCAGAAGACTGCCAAATTCTGGTAATAACAGCCACACAGGTAAAAAATGCACTCTCCAAAGCTAAGAATACAGCATCCATGGGACCAGATGACATCCCAGGCTGTGTACTACATGAACTACAAAATGAACTGGTATCTCACCTAAGTATCATGTTTAATCATAACCTCACCTCAGGCTTTGTGCTCACTGAGTGGTGTACAGCTACAGTTATCCCACTCCACAAGGGGGGATCCACCTTGGATCCCGGGAACTACTGCCCCATCAGTCTGACGAGCCTGATCTGCAAGGCCATGGAACGTATTATCAAACAACTTATAATCAAAGACATTGGCAATGTTCAAACACTGGAGCCCACCTAGTTTGGGTTCATGACGGGTCAATCTCATCTCCTGAACCTAATTGACTTCTTCAAATCAGTCTCCAGAGCCGTGGATGAGGGTAAGGTGGTCCACACAGCCTATCTGGGCCTCGCCAAGGCCTTTGACACCATCCTCCTCTCTGGAATCATAGATAAACTTACTAAGCTGGGCATTAATCCCTACATCACTCGATGGGTTGCCAACTGGCTTACTGACAGAACCCAGACTGTAAAAGTAGCCGACTCCAAATCCAGCTGCAGACAAGTGACAAGTGGAGTACCTGAGGGTTCAGTCCTGGGACCGCTCCTGTTTGGCATCTACTTCTCTGAAGTAGAGGCCAACACTAAGGGACTCTGGCTAACAAAGTTTGCAGATGACTGCAAACTGGGAGACATTATTGAACACCCAAATGATGTGGATACTCTACAGAAGGGCCTTACAGAAACAGATGCTTGGTGCCAGAGCCATGGGCTCAAACTCAATGCCAAGAAATGTATAGTTATCCCCTTTGGGGAAAAAACATGTACCCATGAATTACCACATAGGTGGCAGTACACTAAACACTGAAAGTGTGATAAGAGACTTAGGGACACAGGTGGACAGTGGTCTCACCTTCGATAACCACATCGCCACAACAGTCAGGAAATCCTTCTATGTGGCACAACTCATCACTAAGGGCTTTTCATCCAGAAAAAAGGAGGTCATTGTCCCACTGTACTCATCCCTCATTAGACCCATTATAGAATACAACACCCCATTTGGTATGTACCTCTCAAGACATCTGCAACAACTGGAAAGGCTGCAGAAATACCTCACTAAAAGTATCACAGGCCTAAAGCAGATGCCCTATGTTGACCACCTTAGAAAACTTCAGATATACTCTGTTGCATATCATCTACTCAGAGGCAATCGCTGCTTAACATACAAGGCCATGTCAAACCCATAGCTGTTGGACATGCTACTCTTAAAGAAATCCCAATCCCTCTGAGCCACACGCTCCAGGGATCTAAACCTTGTCATCACAATAAACAAAACATGCTGGAGGAATAGGGTCCTGATCCACAGACTCCCCAGACTCTGGAATAGACTGCCCATACATGTCAAGCAGAGTGCCTCTTTAGCCCTTTTCAAAAGGAACCTTGATGATTGGATGAAAGAAAATAAATTAATCCCAGGGATCACGTCAGTCACCCTGCTAGACAGGGGTCCAGGGAAGTAAATAGTGTGGGAAGAAATAGCCAGGGAATTGTTATGGCTAAGCTTGTATAGGCCCTTGGGCCGATAGCCTAATAACAACCTATGAACCTATATGGAGGTTCTCTCAGATAATGTAGCCCAGGCGGGTATGACCCTAGCCCTGAGCAGCATCCTACCATCACCCAGAATGATACCACAGTACAAGCAGGAAATGATCGATTTCAACAATTGGCTATGTTTCTGGTGTCATTCCAAGGGGTTCCAGTGCCTGTCTGCCTGGGGTGACATGATTGACAGACCTCAATGCTTTGCCAGAGATGGCCTGCATCTGTTACCCCTGGGATTCCGGATACTGACGAAGGCTCTTGCCACCCCTATAGTGCCTTTTTAGGCTGTGTTCCCAAGACCAAATTATCACCATAACAGCTACAAACAAATTCAATCCGAGGGTCATGCTGCTCAATGCTAGAAGTGTAAATCTCAAAATGCACTAATTTGAAGCACTCCTTAAAATGGGGAACATTGACATTTGTGCTGTAACAGAAACCTGGTTCGAAGTGGCAGAAAGCACCCCTGCACTACCAGGCTATAACTCATTCCACACCTTTCGGCCCAAGAACCAAAGCTCCAAGGCTCCAAGGCCAGTGGTGTTTCCATACTCATAAAGGATGCACACACCTCCAGACTGGTAGTCCAACATAATGCATCAGAGATACTTCAGGTGCAGCTAACATTAGGAACGACAGTGATTCAGGGCATAGCCTGCTATAGGTCCCCGACCATGTCCCAAGACTCACATTCCACGTTCCTAAGCACTCTGGAGAATATTAGGATCCAGCCTAACACTTCATACTGGGTGACTACAACTACCCCTCCAATAACTGGGAAAACTATGCATGTACTAATACACTTGCCCAATGTTTCCTGGAATCCATTAATTCCAATACCCTGGACCAGCTCATTCATAACCCAACTAGAGGTAGCATCATCTTTGACCTGGTCATTACTAACATGGGCGACTGTTGCTCTACACCAATAGTCAACTCTTCTCTGGTTAGAACCAACCACAGACTACAAGCCTTGGAAATCCACATCCCTCCCACCCCTTCTGCAAAGGTAACCACCATGAAAAACTTCTCCAAAGCTAATCTTGGGGTCCTAAAAATAGAGGTGGCTAACTTCACAGCAACCATGCAAATGGAGAATAGTTGCATGACCATTGAATCATATACCAATGCACTGTATGAACACATACACAAATGCATGGATCTTGCCATACCTAATACAACTAAGATGCTCTCTTCCAACAAAAGGAAGCCAATCTGGTGGTCCCCTGCCATAAACAAACTCTACAACAGAAAAAAGAAACTGATGGCGAATAAGGGGAAATTCCAAGACTGGAAAAACTCCCTTAGCCTCAACAAAAGGTTGAGATCCCTCATCAAATCCTCTAAAGCTAGCTATGAAAACAGAATTGCAACAGATAGTAAGGACAACCACAAGGCCTTTTATAGTTATGTAAATAATCTCCACGGCAATACCCAGATTTGCTCTGAGCTACTGCAAAATGGTACCTCCTATACTGAGCCAACAGATATTGCCAATATACTGGCTGACAGATTTAATGCCAATTTTACCCCTCTTCCCCCCCAAAGAACCAATCACAATATCAGGTAGATTGCCATGCACCCAATATTACTGCTGTACAGGTTAAAACAGCACTGTCCGAGGCCAAAAATGCAGCTTCTATGGGACCTGACAATATCCCTCTCTGTGTTCTACATGAACTACAGTGTGAACTGGCACCACAGCTGTCTGCCCTGTTCAATCACAGCCTCACCTCTTGCTTTGTCCCTACCAAATGGTGCACTACTACAGTCATCCCTCTCCACAAAGGAGGAGTGACTACAGACCTTGAGAACTATTGCTCCATTAGCCTGACAAGTCTGATATGCAAAGCTATGGAATGCATCATCATGGACTTAATAAACAAGGATATAGGGAATCTCCAAACTCTGGATCCCACACAGTTTGGTTTTGTGAAGGGGAGATCATGCCTGCTCAACCCGGTCGACTTCTTTGAGTCAGTCACCAGAGATGTGGATGAAGACAAGGTGGTTCATACAGCCTACCTTGATCTGGCCAAGGTCTTCGATACCATTCCCACACAGGAATCATAGAAAAAGTCAGTAAGATAGGCATCAACCCCTATATCACTAGGTGGATTGCAAACTGGCTCACAGATAGAACCCACAGTGTGAAAGTAGCTGACTCCAAATCAGACTGCCAATCAGTCACAAGCGGAGTTGCACAGGGTTTGGTCATGGGTCCCCTTCTATTTGATATCTACTTCTCTGAAGTCCAGGCAAACATGAAGGGACTCTGGCTGGCAAAGTCCACAGACGATTGCAAGTTGTGAGCTATTATTAACTCCCCAAGTGATGTTGACATCCTGCAGAAAGGCCTCACTGAGACGAACGACTGGTGTCAGAACCATGACCTTAAGCTCAATGCCAAAAAATGTGTCACCATCCCCTTTTAGAAAAACATGGGTCCCACAAATTACAACATCAATGGTAGTCCACTGAACACAGAAGGCGTTATAAGAGATCTGGGAACACACGTTGACAGCAACCTCCCTTTTGACCATCACATTTCCACTGTGATCAGAAAGTCCTTCTATGTGGCACATCTCCTTACTAAGGGTTTTGCATCAAGGAAGAAAGAGGTCATTGTCTCCCTCTACTTAAGTTCATAGGTAGGTACTAGGCTATTAGCCCTAGGGCCTATATAAGCCTAGCCAAAAAAGTACCCTGGCTTTCACCACCCAAGAAAATTATTTTCCTGTGCCCCAGTTGAGCAGAGCCACAGAAGTAATTCCTGGGGTGAATTTCCTATTTCCCATCCAATCATCAAGATTTTTCTTGAAGAGTTCTAATGAGGAGCTCTGTTTGACATAGATAGGTAGTCTGTTCCAGAGTATGGGAAGTCTCTGGGACAGGAATCTATCCCTCCAGCATGTTCTGTTTATTGTGGTGACAAGGTTTAGGTCCCTAGAGCATGTAGCTTAGAGGGATTAGGATTTCTTTAAGTGGAGCATGTCCAGCAACTCTGGGTTTGACATAGCTTTGTATGTTAGGCAGTGATTGCCTCTGAGCTGGCGATATGCGACTAAGTAAAGCTGGAGTTTTTTGAGACAGTCTGCATAGGGCATATGTTTGAGGCCAGTAATCCTCTTTGTGAGGTATTTCTATGGCCTTTCCAGTTGTTGTAGATGTCTTGTGAGGTACATACCAAAAAGGGCACTGTACTCTATAATGGGTTTAATAAGTGATGAGTAGAGGGGAACAATTACCTCTTTTTTTCTGGATGAAAAACCTTCTGTGATGAGGTGAGCACCGTAGAAGGATTTCCTGACCACTGTGGTGATGTGATTATCAAAGGAGAGACTACTGTCCACCTGTGTCCCAAGGTCTCTTATCACACTTTCGGCGTTAAGTAGACTACCATTTATGTGGCAGTTCATGGGTACAGAGTTTTTACCAAAGGGGATGACAATACACTTTTTGGCATTGAGCTTCAGGCCATGGCTTTGACACCAGATATCTGTCGCGTGAGGCCCTTTTGTAGTATGTCCACATCGTTAGGAGTTTCAATTATGGCTCCTAGTTTGCAGTCATCTGCAAACTTTGTTAGCCAAAGACCTTCTGTGTTAGCCTGTACTTCAGAGAAGTAAATACCAAACAGGAGAGGACCCAGGACTGAACCCTGTGGTACTCCATTTGTCACTGGTCTGAAGTCGGATTTGGAGTCTGCTACTTTCACAGTGTGGGTTCTGTCCATGATCCAGTTGGCAACTGATCTTGTGACATAGGGATTTATACCTAGTTTAGTGAGCTTATCTATAATTCCAGATTGGGGGATGGTGTCAAAAGCCTTGGCGAGATCTAGATAAGCTGTGTGAACCACCTTACCCTTATCTATGGCTTTGGTGACTGCTTCAAAGAAGTCAGTCAGGTTTAGGAGACATGATCTGCCTTTTACAAACCTGAACTGGGTAGGGTCCAGTGTTTGGAGATTACCAATGTCTTTGTTTAGTAGTTCCATGATGATATGTTCCATGGCCTTGCAGACCAGGCTTGTCAGGCTAATGAGGTGGTAGTTCCCGGGGTCCATCATGGCTCCCCCTTTCTGGAGTGGGATAACGGTCGAGGTGCACCATTCAGTGGCACAAAGCCTGAGGTGAGGCTATGATTGAACATGGTACTTAGGTAGGTTGCCAGTTCATTCTGTAGTTTGTGTAGAATGCAGCCTGGGATATTGTCAGGTTTCATGGATGCTGTGTTCTTGGCTTTGGAGAGTGTGTTTTTTTACCTGTGCAGCCATGATTACAGGAACTTTGCATTCTTCCGGTATAGAGATGGGCCCTCTAGAGGGTGAGGGGGGGTAAAGTTAGCACTGAAATTATCTACCAGGATGTTGGCAATATCAGTTTGTTCTGTATATTTAGTGCCATTGTGCTGTAACTCAGAGCAGATCTGAATGTTGCCATTGAGATTCTTGACATATCTACAGAATGCTTAGTGGTTGTCTTTAGAGTCAGCTGCAATTTTGTTTTTTTAACTAGCTTTGGAGGATTTTATGATGGGTCTCAGCTTCTTAATGAGGTTGACCAGACCGTTACTCCAGTCATGGGATTTTACTCTTTTTTGCAGCAGTTTCTTTCTTCTGTTGTAGAGTTTGTTTATTGCAGAGGACCAGCAGATTGGCTTCCTTTTTTGGGAGGATAGCATCTTGGTTCTATTAGGATACCATGATCCATGCACTCATGTAAGTGCTTATAAAGTGCATTTGTGTAGGATTCAGTAGTCGTACCTCTATTGTCCGTCTGCATGGGTGTCATGAAGTTTGCCACTTCTGTCTTAAGAAGTATGAAGTTGGCTTTGGAGAAGTTTTTATGGTGGTTTCCCTAATTGGAGTGGGATGTGAATATCTAGGGTGATTAGCTTGTGGTCGGATCTGACCAACGAGGAATTGACCTCTGGTGTGGAACACCAGTTGCCCATGTTGGTAATGACCAGGTCTGGGATATTGCTGCCCCTGGTAGGGGTGTGAATAAGTTGATCCAAGGCATTGGAATTTATGAATTCCAGAAAATGTTGAGCAAAAGAGTTGGTACATGAGTAGTTTTCCCAGTTAATGGTGGGGTAGTTGAAATCGCCCATTATTAGGGTGTTGGGTTGTACCCTAATACTTTCCAGTGTATCAAGAAATGAGGCGTGGAAATCCTGGGGAATGGTGGGGGATCTGTAGCAAACTACAATTTGGATTGCGGTCTTGCCCAGAGTTAGTTGCACTTGGATAATCTTGGATGCATTATGCTGTGCAACTAGCCTGGAGGTGTGGATATCCTTAATGAATATGGACACACCCCCACCTTTAGTGCTTTGTTCCGGGTTAGGTGGCCGAAAGGTGTGGCATGAATTATAGCCTGGTAATGCAGGGGTGCTCTCTAGAGCTTTGAGCCAGGTCTCTTTCAATGCACAGATGTCGATGTTCTCCATTTTAAGGCGTGCCTCGAGTGAGTGAATTTTGAGGTTTATACTTCTAGCATTGAGTAGCATTACCCTCAGATTTTGCTTGCTTGTACCTGTTATGGTGGTGAATTTGTCATTTAAACCTCGCCTAAAATAGGCACTATAGGGGTGGCAAGAGCCTTAGCCAGTATCCAGAATCCCAAGGGTGACACGTGCAGGCCATCTCTGGCAAAGTATCGTGGTCTGTCGATCATGTCATCCCAGGCAGACAAATACTGGATCCCCTTAGAATGACACCAGAAGCTTTGCCAATTGTTGAAGTCAATCATTTTGTCCTTGTACTGTGGTATCATTCTGGGTGATGGCAGGATGCTACTCAGGGCTAGATTCATACCTGCCTGGGCTACAGGATCGGAGATTTCCTCCATGTCTCTTTTCATTTAGTCCAGGGAGGTACGTCTCAGGTCATTCACACCAACATGGACAATGATAGTGTCATATTTGTACTTGTTGTGGAGTGACCTGAGTGCGTACGTTGTGGCAGATCCTGACACCTGACAGGCAGCTGACAGTAACTTTCTCCTTGTTTAGCCTGGTGAGTGGAACATCAGTGTGCCTCTTCTTCCCTCATTAGTCCAATCATCAAGTACATTGCCCCATTTGGCATGTACCTCACTGGACACCTGCAACAACTGGAGAGGCTGCAGAAGTACCTCACACAGAAGATCCTAGGCCTTAAACATTTGTCCTATATGGACAAACTCAAAAAACTTAAACTATTCTGTCTCATATCACCTACTTAGAGGTGATCTCTGCTTGACTTACAATGCCATGTCTGACCCAGCTCTGTTAGAAATGGTACATCTAAAGAAATCCCAATCCCTCCACACCACATGCTCCAGAGACCTCAACCTCATTACCAAAATCAACAGAACATGCTGGAGGGACAGGTTCATAACCCAGAGACTACCCATGCTATGGAATAGACTTCCCATACATGTCAAACAGAGCACCTCACGGCCCTCTTCAAGAAAATTCTTGATGAATGGATGGGAAACAGAAAATTCACCCCGGGGATCACTCCAGTGGCTCTACTCAACAGAGGTACTAGGAACTAATGTCAGGTAGCATGATGCCAGGGTAATCCTATGGTCTAGGCTTGTAAAGGCTCCAGGGCCATTAGCCTAGTACACACCTTATGAACCTATGAACCTAAACATCTGGATAGTCCATAGACATCTGTACAGAGGAATGGTATGGCCTGCACAATGGTTTAACATACTGCATGTGAGGCAGATGCCATTACCATGCAATATAAAGTAATGCTATTGGGAGGTGGTAAACAGGCTTAGATGGTGCACCAATCAAAATGATATCAGCCAAACAGGATCTGATCTTCACCCAAAGGTACACACAAACAGTTGCCAGCAGTGAGATTAGAACCCCTACCTATCTAGTTATTTCTATTATAGTGTTACTCTTACCTCTCAACTGCCCCTGATTTTCAGAGATGTCCCTGATTTTGGCTCATATTTTAGCTCTGTCCCTCTTAATCCCTCCTACAACAGATGACTTTTGAGGAAAGGTGGTGAATTACATTTAGTAAATAGTGACAAAAATTAAGGGTTGTAGACTTGTTTAACTTCAAAAGATGTTAATTAATTCACCTTATCTTATTCTGTCAATGTCTCAAGTTAATAGTATTAATATTTTAAAAGTATCCCTGATTGTCCCTGATTTTCTCTGGATTTGTCCCTGATTCTGTTGACATTTGTCTCTGATTGGTTGAGAGCTATGATTTTAGTGATCTAGTAAAGTAGGGTAATGGGACATTTACACATACACACACACACACACACACACACACACACACACACACACACATGCCAGTAGTGAGATTAGAACCCCTATCTAGTTATTTCTACTAAAGTGTTAAACAGTTATCAGACGGACCATGGAGTTTTCATGATTAACCCTAGTCCAAAGGTACTTCTAAGGTGAATGACATCAGCAGGCCTAGTAAAGTAGGTTGATGGGATGTTTACACAGTGGTACACTAATCAAAATGGTATAACCCAGACAGTATCTGAGTCACACACACACACACACACACACACACACACACACACACACACACACACACACACACTTGTCAGTATTGAGATTAGAAACCCTGCCTATCTAGATATTTGTACTATTGCGATACACGGTTATCGCATGTGCTACAGAGCTTACTGGGCTGACAACTGGCCAAAGGTGCTGATAACTGCACAGCTGATGTAAACTGTTACAGGTGCCAGAAAGTCTTCCTTCAGTTTTTTTTTCCTTAGATCTTGCTAGTTCTTTCTTTTCTGCACGTCAAATAGCCTAACAGCTTTGCACTTCAACAGGTTTATTTATCAAGAGTTCTAGCACACCTGGCACTGATTTCACACTGAACTGATCGAAGAAAGGACACTGAGGAAACTCGGAGCTATAATATATAACATTAAGTATCCTGTTTTTTGTTTATTTTGTTCTTTATTTCTTTGTTATTTATAGCACTTTGTGCACTGTGTATTTTTCTAGATAGTTTCACTCTGTGTGAGGTATTAACTGGAAATTGTCCACTTTTATTAAGCATCTGTTGGGTTGTTTGTTTCTGATAACTTGTTGCAGTTAAACTTTTTTTTCTAGAGGCTCCTTTAGCTGTTTAAAACTTTCATTTAAAGGCTCACTGCTGCTTTTCAGCTGTGAGAAACATTTCTGCAGTTTGTTTCCCACCCTCCCTCCCTGTTGCTAAAGTGTTTTTATAGTTGGTGGCTTTGCAGTTGCCCCTAGTGTAAATTTGATCTGGGACCCTCCTCCCAGTCTAGTGTCATTACCTCATTCTACCCAGTACAGGGAGAACATTTGAGAAGGCCAATAAGCTTAGTTTCTGCTACTCCTTTCTCGCCTTCCTTTCTCTCTTTCCACTTATAAAAAAAAAATATCTGCTTTTACTGTATTTGTGTTTCTTCCTACTTTATTTTGCTTTTGCGTCATCTTAAAAGTACTCAGTTGTATTTATTACTGCTTGGTGTAACTCATTCTAAGCCTTTTAGTTTAAGCACTTGGGCTTCAGACCAGTTGTTTTACATTAAGAAGGTTTGTGGTCTGTACTGTAGTGGCAGAACAGGTAGCTTACATCCTTCTAAGTTGGGAACTGCTGATTGAGGGCTCAGTGTCTGTTATTCTAAAAGTGTATTAATTCTGGTTTAAGCACTTGGGATTCAGGCCAGTTATTTTACATTAAGAGGGTTCATGGTCTGCACTCTTGTGGGAAAAGAGGCTGGACTCTGCCCTTCTGAGCTGGGAATTTCTGGTTAAAGGCTTATAGTGCCTGCATATTTGAACTGCTTCTTACTGAAATTGGTACACCTTGTTTGCTGTAGCATAGACTAGATCCAGACCTGCTGAATCTAGCTTTGTTTGTATAACTTGAGCACTAATCCAGACATTCTTTAAAGTATTCAATTGCATTTATTACTGCTTGGTAGTAACTTGATTAAAGTGTAGCTATCATTCTAAGTCTTTTGGATTAAGCACTTGGGCTTCAGACCAGTTGTTTTACATTAGGAAGGTTTGTGGCCTGCACTGTGGTGGCAGGACAGGTAGCTTACATCCTTCTAAGTTGGGAACTGCTGATTGAGGGCTCAGTGTCTGTTATTTTAAAAGTGTATTAATTCTGGTTTAAGCACTTGGGCTTCAGGCCAGTTATTTTACATTAAGAAGGTTCGTAGTCTGCACTCTTGTGGGAGGAGAGGCTGGACTCTGCCCTTCTGAGCTGGGAATTTCTGGTTAAAGGCTTATACTGCCTGCATATTTGAACTGTTTCTTACTGAAATTGGTACACCTTGTTTGCTGTAGCATAGACTAGATCCAGGCCTGCTGAATCTAGCTTTGTTTGTATGCTTGTTGTTTGTTTGCTTGTTATTTCCCTGAAACACTAATTCCACCTAAAACACGGCTTTTCAGCGCTTCTGTGGATCCCTAGTGATATCTGCATTGCTTACTGTACTTATTTCCTTGTTTCACTTGAAAGAAAGTTACTGTTTGTCGTTTTTGCATTTAAGTTACCTGTAACACATTGCATTTAAGTTACCTGGTACTTGCTCACTAAGTCAGCACTAAAAAATTAAATGCACTACACCCTCACAAACTCCCCTTGAGTACCTTGTTCCCCATTGGCCCTTTTTTTCAATTATAAAGGAATTCCCAATACTATTCTAGCATGTCCAAAGGTCAGTTGTCAATCTCCCCTCCAGTCCAGCTGGTGAATCTGGGAATCTTGAGGCAATGTTACAACTGCCTCATGTAACAGACAACCCTCTCCTCCTCCCAACAAATTCCAACACATGTGAGAGATGCAACCATACAGCCAAACCGGAGGCTAAGCTCTCTCAACTCAGTACTGGCGTAACCAGTCAGGAGGAGAAGGAAACCACACTCACTACAATTCCCGTCTCACATAGACCTACCACGACAGCAAACCAAACACATAAACACACAAAAACATACTCGGAGGCTCTAAATAAAAATCTGCCTAAGCAGCAGAGACCTCCAAAGCAGACACCCAAGCAACCGCTACCCCAAAACAAAACACGTGCAACACATAGCTCACAAAGCCAATGTGCCGAACAGTCACAGCCCTTAAGGCTAAACAACACACCTGATACACTTCTAATAAGTGACTCTATCATCAGGTACACTGACGTCCTGCTCACCAGGCTGAACAAGGAAAAGGTCACGGTGAGCTGCCTATCGGGCGCTAGGATCCGCCACATAACACAAGCACTCAGGTCACTCCAAGGCAAGTACAAATATGACTCAGTCATTGTCCATGCTGGTGTGAATGATCTGAGATGTACCTCCCTGGACTACATGAAAAGAGACATAGAGGAGCTCTCTGAGCATGTAGCCCAGGCCGGTATGACCCTGACCTTGAGTAGCATCTTACCCTCACCAAGAATGATGCCACAATATGAAGACAAGATGATCAATTTCAACAATTGGCTTAACTATTGGTGTCATTCAAAGGGGATCCAATGCCTATCAGCCTGGGATGACATGCTCGACAAGCCACGATGCTTCGCTAGGGACGGCTTGCACCTGTCACCCCTGGGCTTTCAGATATTGGCAAAGGCTCTTGCTACCCCCATAGTGCCTTTTTTAGGCAAGGCTAAAAAGACAAACCCACCTCCATAGGTATCACAAGGGATAAGAAACTAAGAGTAATGCTACTCAATGCCAGAAGTCTAAACCTCAAGATGCACGGACTCAAAACTCTCCTTAGCATGGAGAACATCAATATCTGTGCAGTAACAGAAACCTGGTTCAAGGCTCCCAAGAGCACCCCAGCTCTACCAGATTATGCCTCATACCATGCTTTTCGGCCCCAAAACTTGGACCAAACCACAAAAGGAGGGGGAGTATTAATATTCGTCAAAGATGCCCACACCTCCAGGTTGGTGGCACAGCAGGAAGCATCAGAGACTATCCATGTGCAACTAACAGTGGGTAAGACTGCCTTCCAGTTTATAGCCTGCTACAGACCACCCTCCCAAACCCAGGAACCCCACTCAGCCTTCCTGAGAACAATGGAAAATATGAAGGTCTCTCCAAACACCATTATATTGGGCGACTTCAACTACCCAAACATAGACTGGGAGCATTACTCTAGCTCCAACACCCTAGCCCAAAGGTTCCTAGAATTTATAAACTCAAATGCTATGGAACAACTTGTTACCACTCCCACAAGAGGGGAAAACATACTGGACCTGATCATCATCAACATGGGGACTCTATGCTCCAGACCAGAACTGTACCCTCACTGGTAAGATCAGACCATAAACTAATCTCACTGGATATTCACATCCCGACCCCATCCCCTGCCCAGAAAACCACAGTGAAAAATTTCTCTGAAGCAAATTTCACACTCCTCAAAACCAAGGTGGAATCCTTCAACACCCCCGGGCCTGTGGAAAATACGGCCCAGACCGCAGAATCCTTTATAAACGCTTTCTATGAACACCTTCAGGAATGCATGGATCATGCAATCCCAAATAAAACCAAGACCCAATCCTCCGAAGGCAAACGTCCTGTCTGGTGGACCCCAGCCCTAAACAAACTATACAATAGAAGGAGGAAGCTACTACATGATAGAGCAAAATCCCAAAAAGGGAAGGCATCTCTGATCAGTATTAGCAAAAAACTACGGGAACTCATAAAATTGTCTAAGGCCAGCTTCGAGAGAAAAATTGCACAGGACACTAAGGATAATCACAAGGCTTTCTTTAGTTATGTTAGGAACCTGGGTGGGAATTCCCAGATATGCTCATAATTAGTCCAGAATGACAAAAAATACACCGAACCCACAGACATTGCCAACATCCTAGCTGACAGGTTCAGTGCAAACTTCTCCCTCCCCTCCCCATCAAATGGGCAAATATCTATCCCAGCAGAGTGCTGCCCCCCTGACATCTCAGATGCTCAGGTAAGAGCCACCCTCTCCAAAGCAAAAAACACAGCATCAATGGGACCAGACGGTGTCCCGGACTGCTTCCTACATGAACTCCAAGAAGAGCTAAACCCAAACATAAAACTACTGTTCAATCTCAGCCTTACTACAGGATATGTACCCAAAGAGTAGCGTACAGCAACAGTGGTCCCTCTCCACAAAGGTCGTGCCTCAAAGGATCCTGGAAACTATCGCCCCATAAGCCTGACTAGCTTGGTCTGCAAAGCTATGGAAAGGATCATCATGGACCTCATAAATAAAGATATTGGGGACCTACAGACACTGGATCCTACCCAGTTCGGCTTTGTTAAGGGCAGATCCTGCCTCTTAAACCTGGTCGATTTCTTTGAAACAGTCACCAAGGCCATTGACAAGGGGAAGGTGGTCCACACAGCCTACCTGGACCTCGCAAAAGCTTTCGATACAATACCCCACTCGGGCATTATAGATAAGCTCACCAGCTTAAATATAAACCCCTATGTCACTAGATGGGTTGCAAACTGGCTCAAGGACAGAACCCACATGGTTAGAATTGCTGGAGCCATGTCAGACTCCAAACCAGTTACAAGTGGCGTCCCACAAGGCTCAGTCCTGGGACCTCTCTTGTTTGGTATATATTTCTCGGAGGTACAGGCCAACATGAAAGGACTGTGGCTGACCAAGTTCGCAGATGACTGCAAACTGGGCGCCATAATCGACTCTCCAGTCGACACAAGCATCCTCCAAAAGGGCCTCATAGAAACAGACAACTGGTGCCAGAGCCATGGCCTCAAGCTAAATGCCAAAAAGTGTATAGTCATCCCCTTTGGCAAAAACAAAGTGCCCACAAATTACCACATAGGTGGTAATCCATTAAGTACAGAAGAAGTAATTAGGGACCTGGGGACCCAAGTTGATAGCAATCTCTCGTTTGACAACCATGTGGTCAAAGTGGTAAGAAAAACATTTTATATAGCCCACCTAATCATGAAGGGATTCACAACTAGATCAGGGGAGGTCATCGTGCCTCTTTACTCATCCCTCATCAGGCCCATAATTGAGTACAATGCCCCTTTTGGGATGTACCTTACCAGACACCTGCAGCAACTGGAAAGACCCCAAAAGTACCTCACCAAGAGGATCAGAGGGCTCAAACAGATGCCATATACTGCCCAGTTAAAGAAACTCCAGCTCTACTCAGTGGCATACTGCCTGCTCAGAGGCGATCTGTGCCTGACATATAAAGCCATGTCCAACCCGGAATTAATGGACATGCTGCACCTCAGAAAATCCAAATCCCATCGAGCTACGCGCTCAAGAGACTTGAACCTCAGCACTGAAATAAATAGGACATGCTGGAGAGACAGATTCATAACCCAGAGGCTCCCTTCACTCTAGAATAAAATCCCAGTCCAGGTTAGGCAGAGTCCCTCATTGACTCTCTTCAAGAGGAATCTTGATGAGTGGATGGGAGATCATAGGTTTACCCCGGGTATCATTTCTGTGTCACTGTTAGACAGAGGCACAGTACACTAACCTCGAAAAAGGGCATAGCAAAATTAATTTAAATTGGGTGGCGAAAGCCAAACCCACTCTGGCTAGGCTTATAAATGCCCTAGGGCAGATAGCCTAGTATGAACCTATGAACCTATAATCAGCGGTAGTCATTCCTCACAGAATTAGCTCTAGTACTTAGTAGTTATGATCACCCCTCCTGGCATGATTAAAGTGCAGTTCTCTGAGCTTTTGCCCATTATCCTGGTGCACTTGGGCATTTTGGGGCAGTGTTGCAACTGCTTCATGTACACAGACAACCCTCTCCTCAACTCCCAACACTCAGACTTGTGAAAGATACCCCTATATCACCAAATTGGAAGATATGCAATCTCCAGCGAAGACTGGACTAGCTGGTCAGGATGAGAAGGGTCAACACCTGCAACACACCATATGGAACACATACCCCTCCAGAACACACACTATCACAGCTCTGACATACAAACAATAACCACACACCCACATTCATAGTGGCACTCAATAGACATTTACCCAAACAGTGGAGACCACCAAGACAGACACCCACTCAACCACCACAACACAGCACAAACCACAGGACACATATCTCACCTATACAGTGTGCCCCTCAACCTAAGCCCCAAAGGCTAACCACCTTGCCCGATACAGTAATCATAGGTGACTCAATTGTGAGGCACACAGATGTCCCATTCACTAGTTTGAACATGGAGGAGGTAATAGTCAGCTTTCTATCAGGTGCCAGAATCCAACACATAACACACCCAATCAGGTCACTCCACAACAACTACAGGTATCACTCTGTCATTGTCCATGTGTGTGTGAATGACCTGAGATGCATGCCCATGGATTATATGAGAAGAGATATGGTGGAGTTCTGAGATTATGTGGGCCAGGCAGGTATGTCAGTAGCCCTGAGCAGTATACTACTGTCACTCTGAATGATACTGCAGTACAAATTACAAATGATTAACTTCAACAACTGGCTTATGTGTCTGGTGTCACTCTCATGGGAACCAATATCTGTCTGCTTGGGATGGTAAGATTGACAGGCTCTGATGGCTTGCCACAGATGGCCTGCATCTGTCACCCCTGGCTAAGTGTCTTCCCACCCCTATAGTAGCTTTTTTGGGAGTGTTCCAAATCAAATTATCACCATTGCAGCTTAACATATATGCAATCTGATGGTCATGCTGCTCAGCACTAGACATCTACATCTTGAGATGCAGCCACTTGCAGCACTCCTCAAAACAGTGAACATTGACATTTGTGCTGTAATGGAGACCTGTTTTACAGCAGCAGACAGCACCCCTGCCCAACCAACTTACAACTCATTTCACACCTGTCAGCTTCAAAACATGGACCATGGCTCCAAAGGCAGCGGTGTCTCCATATTGATAATGGATATCCACACATCCAGAGTAGTATCCCAGCATAATGCATCTGAGATACGTCAGGTACAACTGACATTGGGTATAATGCAATTCAGGTTATAGCCTGCTATAGGTCAACATCCATGTCCCTAGACTCTCAATCCACATTCCTCAACACCCTGGAATCTATCAAGATCCAGCCCAACACTCTCATACTAGGAGAGTTCAACTACCCCTCCATTAAGTGAGATACATATTCATGCACCAATACACTGACCCAATGCTTCCTGGAATACATCAGTTCCAATAGCCTGGACTAGCTCATTCTGACACCCAGTAGAGAAAGAAGCATCCCTGACCTGTGTTGATTACTAGCATATGGGATCATTGCTTGACAACAGTATCTGGTCAGATCCAACATAGAGGCATCACCATGAATATCCACATCTCACCCACACCCCCTGCAAAGGTAACCACCATGAACAGCTTCTCCAAAGCTGACTTTGGACTCATAAGAACAGAGGTGGCTAACTTCGCAGTACCCATGCCAATGGAAAATACATGCAAGACTGCCGAATCATACACAAATGCAATGTGAAAATATGAACATCAATGCATGAAACTAGCCATACCCAACAGAACCATGACACTCTCCTCCAAACACTGGAGGCCAATCTGGTGGTCCCCTGCCATTAATAATCTGTACAACAGAAGGAAGAAACTGTTGCAGAAAAAGGTGGAGTCCCAAGAGTGGTCAAACACCCTTATTAGCCTCACCAACAACTTGAGCTCCCACATGGAATCATCTAAAGCTGCCTATGATGGCAGAATTGCAGCAGACACTGACAACAATCACAAATCCTTTAATAGATATATCAAGAACCTCCACAGCAATACCCAGATGTGTTCTGAGGTGCTGCACAATGCTACCTCCTATACTGTGCCAACAGATATTGTCAACATTCTTGCCAACACATTCAGTGCCAGTTTTACCCCTCTCCCTCCCCCTAGGGGAACAGTCAGAATGGCAGAGGAATGCCAGGCACCCAGGAGTACTCCACCCAGGTTACCCCTGCATTGTCCACAGGCAAGAATAGAGCTTCCATGGGACCCCAAATAATCCCAGGCTGTGTTCTCCATGAACTACAGTGAAACCTGGCACCACATCTGCGGGTTCTGTTCAGTCACAGCCTCATCTCAGGATTTGTCCTTTCCAAATGGCACACTGCTACAGTCATCCCTCTCAATAAATGTGTGGCAACTACAGACCCTGGGAATTATCAGTCCATTAGCCTTTCGTGTCTGATATGTACAGCTATGGAGAGCATCAGCAGGGACCTGATCAAAAAGCATGTAGGTAATCTCCTAATTCTGGACCCCACACAGTTTGGCTTTGTGAAAGGGAGATCATGCCTGCTCAACCTGTTTGGCTTCTTTGAATCAGTCACCAGGGTTGTGTATGACAGTAAGGCACTGCATACAGCCTACATCAATCTGGCCAAGGCTCTTGATACCATTCTTCAGTCAGGAATTAGGGATGAACACACCAAACTAGACATCAACCCCTATATCACTAGGGGGTTTGCAAATCGACTCACAGATAGAACACACAATGTGAAAGTAGCAAGCTCCAAGTCAGACCGCCAGCCAGTCATGAGTGGAGTCCCACAGGGATCAGTCCTGGGTACTCTTGTGTTCAGCATCTAGTTCTCAGGAGTCCAGGCCAACACAAAGGAACTCTGGCTGACCAAGCTCACATGCAACTGCAAGCTGGGAGCCATCATTAACTCCAAAAGTGATGCAGACATCCTACAGAAAGGAATCACTGAGACCACTGACTGGTGTGGAAACCATGGCCTGTAGCTTAACACCACAAAATGCATCATCAGCCCCATTGGTAAAATCTCAGTTCCCACTAAATACCACATTGATTGGGAGCCCACTGAAAACTGTAGGTGTTATTAGAGTTCAGGGGACACAGGTTGACATCAGCCTGTCCTTTAACCACCACATTGCCACTGTGGTCAGGAACTCCTTCTATGTGGCACATGTCATTACCAAGGGTTTTGCATCAAAGAAGGAAGATGTCATCATCTCTGTGCACTCTTCCCTCATTAGACCGCTCATCACATATAATGGCCCATTTGGCATGTACCTCAGTAGACACCTGTAACAGCTGGAGAGAGCATAGAAGTACCTCACAATGAGGATCCTAGGCATTCAACACCTGTCCTACACAGACAGACTCAAATGACTCTGGCTATTTTCTGTTTCATGTCACCTGTGTAGAGGTGATCTCAGCTTGACTTGAAAAGCCATGTCTGACCCAGCTCTTTTACAAATGCTACATCTAATCTCATCCCACTATATCTGCACCACACACTGGAGGGACTTTGACCTCATTACCACAATCAACACAACATGCTGGGGGGACAGGGTCATCACACAGAGACTACAAATGCCCTGGAATAGACTTCCCATACATGTCAAGCAAAGCACCTAGATGACCCTGTTGCAGAGAGATCTTGATGAGTGGATGGGGAATAGACAGCTCACCCCAGGGATCACTCCAGTGGCTCTACTTGACAGGGGCACTGGTAACTAAAGTCAGGTGACATAATGGCAGGGCATGTCTATGGCCTAGGCTTGTAGCGGCTCCAGGGCCATTAGCCTAGTACACCCCTATGTACCTATAAGGGGGGGTGACATCAGCATGACTGATAAAGTAGGCTAGTAAGTGGGTAACTTATCAAAATACTTCTTCATACAAATATACACATTTATACCCCACATGCACATTTGAGAATAGAAGCTCTGCTTATCTAGTTCTTTGTACTATAGTGCTACGCAGTTATCGCATGAGCTATGAAGCTTGCCAGCCTGACAGCTGGCCAAAGGTGCTGTTAAGAAGAATGACATTAGCAGGCTTGATAAAGTAGTCTAGTGGGTGTGAAACTTGTCAAAATACTTCTTACAAACATACACACTTACACCCCACATGCATATTTGCCACATCTGAGAATAGAACCCCTGTCTATCTATCTCTTTGTACTATAGGGTTACATAGTTATCACACATGCTACAGAGCTTGCCAGGCTGATAACTGGCCAAAGGTGCTGATAAGGGGAATGTCATCAGCAGGCTTGATAAAGTAGGCCAGTGGGTGTGAGACTTATCAAAATAGTTATTCTTACAAACATACACACACACTCATTTGCCAGATCTGAGATTAGAACCCCTGTCGATCTAGTGATTTCTACTATAGTGTTATACACTTATCACACACACTATGGAGCTTACTGGGCTGACAGCTGGCCAAAGGTAACAGTAAGAGGAATAACATCAGCAGGACTGATAAACTGGGGCACTGGGAAGTGTAGTGGGTGGGAATGGCCTAAAACTGTTTCACCTGCAAAAAAACAAACACATACACCCTCATTCTTGCATATACAGCTGTCCCACACACACAGTTGCCAGAATTGAGATTAGAACCTCTACCTATCTAGTTATTTGTACTATAGTGTTACACAGTTATTGCATGAACTACAGAGCTTACTAGTCTGGCAACTGGCCAGAGGTGCTGATAAGGGGAATGACATCAGCAGGCCTGCTAAAGTAGGCCAGTGGGTGTGTGATTTATTAAATTAGTTCTTCTTACAAACATACACACACACTCATTTGCCAGATCTGAGATTAGAACCCCTGTCGAGCTCGTGATTTATACTATAGTGTTACATACTTATCACACACACTATGGAGCTCACTGGGGTAAGAAGAGGCTAAAGGTAACAATAAGGGGACTGACATCAGCAGGACTGATAAACTGGGACACTGGGAAGTATTGTGGGTGGGAACAGCCTAAAACTGTTTCACCTACAAACAGACACACACACACCCTCATTCTCACATACACAACTGTCACTCACACACACACACACACACACACACACACACACACACACACACACACACACACCATAGCTAGTCTTGAGATTAAAACCCTTTCCTATCTAGTTATCTCTAATATAGTGTTATGCAGTTATCACATGTGTTACAGAGCTTATGGGGTGATCAGTGTCCAAAAGTACTTCTAAGGAGAATGACAGCAGCAGACCTTGTGAAATAGGGCAATGTGAAGTGTACTGAGTTGGAAGAGTCTTCTAATACTTGGACCTATGGAGACACACACACACATACACACACACACACACACACACACACACACACACACACACACACACACACACACACACATACAGGCAGGTGATGTGATATTATAAACTCAACCTCAGTACTGTTACATAATGGGGCTCACCTTTTATGCTGGCATGTGCAACTGTTTACAACTGGTATGCCACTGTCCACAGCAAGACATTAATGTATGCCATTCAGGGTATCTGTGGGTGTGATTCACTCTGTGTCCCCCTCTGTCTCTCTCTCTCTATATCACTGTCTCTCAGTTTTCCACATCTATGTATGTGTATGCTTGACATATGTTATCTGTTGCCCATATATATGTGTGTGTGTATCTGATGCAACAAGTGCAGATATATCACATATGGGCCACCTATAGCAAGCTGAGGGTAATCCAGTCTGATGTGTGTGTGTGTGTGTGGGGACACTTGAGGTGTACATAGCTGTCTGTATGCATGGACATATATACACAATACAGTCATATATTCCAACATGGGTTTCAACATGTGTAGGAACATGCCTAGTGTGATTTTCTATAGTTAGGATGGGACTCCATTCCAGAGATAGGTGTACTCCAGTCCAGGTTTTTGTGTGCTACAGTCATACCTCTCAGGGGTACACAGGGGTTTTGTTAGGGTAGTTGTTTTGTTCAGCAGACATTTTCTGACATACCTGTAGTCTGAAACTGCAATGTATTGCATCATTACCTAGTGCCAGACATCCTCAGACCATCACAGTGCTTTACCAGAGAAATACTAGTTGTATGATGCATACACCAATATTATGAAGGCAGCTATGTAAATTCTTGGCCAACAAGGCCATTTGTAAGTTGTGGCTACAGGCAGTGCAGTAATGACACACAGCTGTGTAAACAATCCAGCAACCTGGTGATATACTGGCTGATGATCTCCTGCTTGTGTGGTATCTTTCTAACCTGAGATGTCATATCTTTGTGTGTGCATACCTCTGACCTGTACATTTCTGGGCAGGTTGTCCATGTGTTTGGCTAGAGGTTTCATCCTTTCTACATAAACATGTGTTTTTATGGCAAGTTAGTTACACATGATTGAAGTGTAATGTTACAAAATAAATACAGATGTTACTGTTTCAGAATACATAACCTTCAGACCATTTCCGCTACTGCAAACCCCTCACCCTACCAACTTTCCCACTATGTAAGGGTGATATTTACCACACATGCCTTTCATTGTACCTTTGTACCACTTTTATTTCTGCCCTTGTCCAGACATCTTGCTGTCAGAGGTTGGGGGTTATGGGTGTGGGTACAGAGTGCATTCAACTGTGCAGGCATGTCCATTATTTGTAAAAGCAAACATAAGAAAAAGGATTATTGAGAATGACCACTAGCAACAGTACCACAAAGCATGTATATTCACAAAAGCTGTGGCACCTCTGCTACACATCCTTTAAGATGTCACTAATATGTTTAGTATATTCCACATAGCACTGTGACTTCCAGGTATGTCAATGACAGAGCAGTGGGTGTCACTGACATGCATAACAGTTGGCACTGCAGTTATCTGCACATGGCCCTGTCAAAGACAGCACTGTACGTAGGGCAGTACAAGATGACTGCCAGGAGAATGTGCTGGCCAGATCCAGACAGTATTAACCACACATACACATAGCTCATTGACCCCTGCGTATTGTGCACAGGCAACATGTTTTCATGTGTATTGGTAGAGCCCTGCCAATGTGTGCTATGCTGCTATTTCCATGGAAAATATATGTCACTGCATTTGTGTGGGTATATGGGGGGGTACACCTGTCAACTGTATACATTTGCACAGACTGTCCTGATATTTGCTTTACATTTTGGTTCCATTTACCATACTATAGTGCCCTGTCTTGGAGACTGGAGGCATATTAGTACAGAGCCCAGGTCAGATTGTACTGGCATACATTTGAATTTCAGACTTCGTACCCTTCATAGCCTTACTGCAACTGCGGGTCCTGCTGTACTATCATTGTGTGAGTCTGTAGGGAATTAATTCAACATTGCCATCATTTGTGTGCCTTTAGCAGACATTTCTCTGTGGTTTTCTACAGCTGACTTGCTTTGTGGATGTGAGGGTTGGTTATGGGACCCCCACCCTGACATCCATGTTTGTGACCTGTGACCCCTACTTAGTTGTCCCCACACCTGTACTGCAGTGGGATTTGCCACCTTGGGTACTACTGCATAGTGTGTGGAGGCCAGATTTGGCCAGATATTTCCTGGTGGCCCACATAGCTGTCTGTTGTGTGCTGCTATCCCAGTAGGCCACCCAATTCCCTTGCATGCATGCATGCAGCATTACCATAGATATGCTAGCAGAACATATTATTCTATTCCATTCATTTATGGTTAAGAAGACTGACTTACCTTGTGCTTATGGCAGTTATGAGGACAGTGCTTGAGAGCCGCCTATGTTGGATGCACACAGTACACTGCCTATACATGGTATGTTACAGGTAATGTGATGTGTGTGTCATCCATTTTACTGTGTGTGTGAGTCAGAGAAAGGTGTCAGTCCATGGGGTCCCTACAGTGTCAGTGTGTGTGCTATGCATTGCCTCTTTGCCAAGTATGAGCATACTGGGCACACTTCTGTCTGCCTATGGGAACAGGCTCAGGGGCCTCCTCCTGTGAGTCCCTCTGTGCCTGTGGGGACCTATGGAATGGTGGTGGGCTGTGTGGCCCTTTCCTGTGTTGTCATGCTGCAGCTGCTTCCACAGGATCATATTGTGTAGCATGGCACATGCTATGAACATATGTGCACATGTAGCTGGAGAGTACTGCAAGGTTCTACCAGATATGTCAAGAAAGCCAAACCATGACTTGAGCATCCCAAACACACACTCTATAATGATCCTGGTTTGTGCATGTGCCTCATTATGGCATTCTTGTGTGAGTGTGCATTTCTGATGGGTGCCATCATCCACGTCTCCAGTGCATAGCCAGCATCCCCCACCAGATAGCCATATGGGATGCCCCCAGTGGCAAATGCCTGGTACAGCTGTGATGAATGCCAGATGTGGGAGTAGTAGCTTCCAGGGTTGCCAGCACACACATTCATAATAATGCCCTGGGCATTGCACACAACCTGGCAGTTGATTGAGGGGAATCACTTGCGGTTTATGTAGACCCTATCCTGTTCACTGGGTGGTGCTTTGATGCAGATGTGCATGCAAGCTATGGCACCCAGTACCTCCAGGTATTCTGCTACATGGTGGGAGAGATACATACTGTTGGTCCTCTCCTCATGGGTGTTGGGGAAGTAAATGTGCTCACCGGCATGTGGTATTATGGCATCCAGGAACTGGTGCAGTACCCAGGATACAGATGCCTGTGAGACCCCATGATGTCCCCAGAAGGTCTTTGGAAAGTACCTGTAGTTAGAATTCTTAAGGCTACACATAGCTTGTTATTCACTGGGATGGGTTACCCTCTGTTGGTTCTAGCTCAGAGTTGAGGCCAGCACTTCTCAGTGAGTTGCTGAAGTATTTCTCTGTCCACCCTTTAGCACTCTACTATCTCCAGATCATATGGCCCCTGGTAGGTTACCCTGGGTCTGAACACTCTTTTCCTCTTTAGTCTGTGAAAAATGTCAGCAATATCCTCCTCTCCACCCTCAGTCTCCAGCACATACTGGTCGATCAAAGCAATGGCAGCCCCTAACATTTTTACAGTTAAAATTCCCCTGCATGTATACACCAGTGGTACAGAGTTTGTGGGAAAAACCAGACTGTAAGGTGTTTCCATACTTTATACTGCAGTGCTGCAGATGCTGCCTGTATGATTGGCTGACTGATACATTCCAGCTGCCACCTAAATTACCCATGGCTTTGATTTGGCCACTGTCAGTGTTAGAGGCATTACTGGTAATTTTTGCATGATTGCCTTTATTCTGCTGTTGCCTTTTTTATAATTATTTTTACTTACATCTCCTCCCACTTTTAGCTATGCAGCCACCTACCAGCTGTATTATTGTGTGCTTTGCCTGCCATTGTGAGTTGCAAGAGTCCCATATTAGAGATTTCTATTGCATTTCTCCTTTATTGTGCTGTTGCCCTTTAATTTTTTTTACATCTCCTCCCATTTTCTGCTATGCAGCCACCTACCTACCAGCTGTATTATTGTGAGCTTTACCTGGGCCATTGCGAGTTGCAAGAGTCCCATATTAGTGATTTCTACATAATTTTTCCTTTATTGTGCTGTTGCCCTTTATTTATTTTTTTACATCTCCTGTTTTCAGGTATGCAGCCATCTGCCAGATGTATTAATGAATGCTTTCAATGGCCCATTGTGCGTTGCAGTATCCCATATTGCTATTTGTACTGCATTTCTCTTATTCTGCTATTTCCTTTTACTTTTCCTATGTCCTTCCTGTTTAATCCCTGGCCCGTTTAGCTAGTGTAAACAGCAAGAAAAGGTGCAGCCCTGGCTGCGAACACGATCCTCATGGAATAAGACTATACAGCCTCAGACACACACCCTCACTTAGTTGTGCTTAGCTAAGCACAAATCCGGCCAACAGAGCTCCAATATGCTTACAGGTAGCATGACACACCCCCTTTTCATGTTAGTTGCTCCTCCTGTCTACACAGTGATGTTAGAGCACCTACACGGTTAGGTGCAGTGTGACACGTAGGTGAAATTTGTGATTCATTATAAGTCCCCTCATTAACATACCCCACTGCCTTAAGCCCTAGTTACTGCATTACACACAAGTCTTCCCCCTTTGCAACCACTGTTCCCTGCATTGTTTACTCTCTGCATGTTATTTCCTATAATGGTGAAATGCAAAATTCACTACTGTTCATTTTTTCACCCGTATTTTTACAATTTCAACCCCCTGCCACTAGAGTACCACTTCCCATTCACTCAATGGCCGAGATCGGCCAAAAAAAAATAAATGTTTAAATTTTAGTTTTTTGAAGCGGTTTTACATGCCAATGGCCATATATTTGGCCATTGGCATGCATAACCACTCTAATACATGCTTTACTGAGTGCTGACATGCCTCCATTGTGTTTTTTTGCAGAAATGTATTCAGTTAGTAACTGAATACATTTCTGCAACTAACACTGTCCCTGCAAGGAGACTCGGCAGGTTGGTGTATCGCAACATCAGCTCATTTGCATGGTTTTAACCAGCAAATGAGCTGATTAACATCCTGTACAGCTTTCTGTTTTACAACTTTGAATACTATATGGAACAAGCCATAACCGCAAATCAAAAATATTCAAATTCACAATTATGCAGTAGCAGTGGGTGACAGAAGATCCAGCTTAGTCAAGGACATTAAAATGTTAAGATTAGGGATCAAATGGTTAACAGCTGTAGTAGAGTAATCAGATGAAAATGAGGCATGCAATTGCATCATATTATCAAGTCTGTCAGAGTAATATAATAAACTCTTCTTTATTTAACCTTATTTAGTATACATATTAGTGAATAATGAAAGATAAAGAAAGGAATGGGAAGGGCATTACAGATTAGCACAAAACCCAGTTACACATGTAAATATCAATCCAAGTGTCAATCCAAAGTGTTAGGTCAGTAACTTTTAAAACTGGAAGAATTAGATAAGCTCTGGACATTTCAAAATTAAGAAAATGATAAGCTTTGAACTTTAATTAAATACTTTGACATCTAGCAACAGAAACAATCCTCATGAGGAAAAATATTGAACGCCTTATTTTTGAAATGCAAATTTGAAATTGTGACAGAGACAACACACTGGCAATATGCTTAATAACAGTGAAACTACCCAGAAAAACTTTTCAAATGAAAAAGGGAAAAAAAATATTTTACTCTTTCATAAGAGCTATGCAGTCATTAACTGTTAATGGTGACATTTGAAAATCAGTACCAAAATCTCAAAACTCATGAAAGTAGACACACATTTGACTCTGAAAAAATTCTTTACCCTAAAAAAGCTGCATTTTGTGATTCTTAAAATGCTGCAATACCAAGATAAAGAACTAATTTTAATACCAGATTGGTGAAATTGTCTTTCTAGCACTAGTGGTAAAACAAGGATGAAGACTTTTAAATACATCAGAGTTGAAAGACATTTAACTTATATTTATAGAAAAATAACTGACGACCACAACTCCTCTTTCAGGTCCCCCAGATTCTCTATGCCTTTTGCGGCATGAAGGAAGGATCAGGAGCTCTAGCAGGCAATATATGTCTGCCGGAACAATCCAGGAACAGCCAGGCATGCATGCACTTGCAGTCCCTGCACTAGTCCTCTGCCCTGCAAATCACCCCATTTACAGGAGAAATCTATGGGGGAGAAAAAGCAGGCAAATCAAAAATTTAAAAATTCAACTTTTATTTTTTCAACCCGATCTCGGCTGTTTAATCATAGAACAAAAAACTTAAATTAAGCATTCTAACTAAAATCACTATTCTGTAATGCAAGTCAATGGCAAGCAGAAACAACATGGACACAGTGGTGGTTTCTGGCTCTCAGTGTGAGACATGTAACTATGCATCGTTAGCTGACATCATATGGGGTGTCAGGCATACTATAAGTGTCTGAATCTGCCTAGCACTCTATACATTTGCTAAGTGGGGTGTGCCCACCGTGCACTTTTTTTTAAAGAAGACAAGAAAGAAAAAAGGAAAAAGCAGCACTGTACACATATTTGAGCACTTTGGAGAACCAGCATAGCTGGCAGGTGAAATGTATCAGAATCAGCCAATTACACAGGCAGACCAGCCCCAGCCCAGCAGAACTACTATAAACTGCAACAACTTACATATATATATATATATATATATATATATATATATATATCATAACTTGTGGAAGAGGCTGACCAAGGTAACCTACCATGGGCTACATGAGCTGGAGATACAGCAAATTGTTGAGCTGTGTCACCCAAGCCTCACACACAGAACTTACTCCACCAGTTCCTGGATGCCATGTCAGCACATGTCAGTGAGCACGATATTTCCCTCAACACCCATGAAGCATTAGCAGCAAGCAACTGTTCACCACCTGGTGAGCAGGGTAGGGTCTACATCAAAGCATAATAATGAATGTGTGTGCTGGTTGCCCTAGAAGCTATCATGATTCCCACATCTGGCATCTGATGCAGCCACAAATGAACAAGAACTCCATAATGAGGCACATGCACAGACCAGAATTATAGCAGAGCATGTGTTTGGGATGCTTAAGTCATGGTTCCGGTGCATGGACATCCATCGGAGGAACTTGCACTCACCAGCTACATGTACCCAAATTGTCCTCATATGTGCCATGCTACACAATATGATCCTGTGGAAATAGCTGCAGCAGGAACAGTATTGGGCAGGGCCACACAGCCCCTCCACCATTGCCAAGGCCTGCACAGGCACAGAGTGATTTGGAGGAGGAACAACCTGAGTCTGCCCCAGTAGGAAGAAGGAGGAGTGCCCAGTATGCCCTGGCCTTGGTAAAGAGGCAATGCATAGCACATACACTGACACAGGAGGGACCCAGGAAATAACACCTCTCTCTGACTCTCACATACAGTAAAAGGGATGCCAAACATTACACTATATGTGCTCAACCATGTGTAGGGAGTGTACTATGTGCATCTGACATAGGCAGCCCTGCAGCACCACCCTCAGTACTGGGACACCCACAAGGTAAGTGACTCACACATGCCAGTCAGGGGGTTAACATACCCAACAACAGTCACAGCCAGCAGGACAGGTATAAACAAACACAAACAAAAGTTGTGCTATGGCCTCTGAATGATGCCTATGAGTAACCTCCCCCCCAGGCCTACACAGACAGACTACAGCAGGTCAGGCAGTGGGACATTAGTTCTAAAGAATAGGAAGTCAGAAACTAATATGTAAATCAAAGCTAAGATCTGTAGTACACTGGTATGCTTCTAGTCAGCATAATAGGTAAGAATACAGAATGAAATGGAGTACCAGACATGCTAGTACAGTCATAGCAAATGTGTACAAGTGTCAGGTGTGCCCCCCCCATACTATGTAGAAATGTAGTAACAGTCAGGTGTGCCCACCTAATCATATAGGTTCATAGGTTCATAGGTAGGTACTACACTATTGGCCCTAGGGCCTATATAAGCCTAGCTAAAAGGTACACTGGCTTTCACCACCCAAGAAAATTATTTTCCTGTGCCACTGTTGAGCAGAGCCAAAGAAGTGATCCCCGGGGTGAATTTCTTATCTTGCATCCAGTCATCAAGATTTTTATTGAAGAGTGCTTATGAGGAGCTTTGTAGAAATGTAGAAGTAGTCAGGTGTGCCCCCCAATCCTACATAGAAATGTAGTAACAGTCAGGTGTGCCCCCCAATCCTGTGTAGAAATGTAGAAATAGTTAGGTGTGCCCGCCATCCTATGTGGAAATGAAGTAACTGTCAATGCCAAATAATCGACGGATACCCTGCAGAAACACTATGCTACTTGTAGGTGTACAACACAATGGTCGGCACTGCAATACAAACTACCTGGACTCAATCCACACATTCACTACAGATGGCCATACCGAGCATGCTCACACACTTAGAGAAATGAAGGCAATGTCAGTCAACAACATACTGAAAGGTCATACTGGGCATGCTCACACACAAACACATAAAGGCCATGTCTGCAAACACCAGTGGACCAGACATATCTGGCAGTTGCAGATGTTAGTGCAGACACTCCTCAGTATGCACCACACATGCTTTGCACACACAGTGGATAGGAATACGGACATATATCTAAGGACAACACACTATAATAAGCCAAAGGTAGACGTACATAGATGTGTGGAAGAGGGTGACTGTGACAAGGAGCCATCCAGGCTTGTCCCACCCAGCACACAGCCAAAGGGCCAGAACCACATGAGGTTCAGATGTCACTCACTGTAGATACTAGCCACCTGTATCTGTCAGCATTACAGACTATGTGGTGCACGTGCTAACTGTGCAACATGACTGTACAAGGGAGTAGTCATCTAACAGCTGTATACATGTACCTGTGAAATATAACACTGTGTGTGCCCGCATGTGGTGTGTCACTCTCTAGATGAATGGGTTATGGCCCATGCACACACACTGCCTCCCCATAGCCCTACTATGACAAGCCTGCTGAGGTCATCCACTGTGAAATACACCTTTGGGAGAGTTGTAGCCGAGTAATCTCCATGGCACATCCCATAACTGCGTACTGTTGTAGTCCGATAAACTAGTTAGGTAGGAGTTTCAATCCCAGACATGGCAACTGTGTGTGTGTGTGTGTGTGTGTGTGTGTGTGTGTGTGTGTGTGTGTGTGTGTGTGTGTGTGTGTGTGTGTGTCTGTCTCTGTCTGTGTAGACAGAAACCCTTTTTAGGGTAGTCACACTCCCTAAAATTCAAATGCTCTATTTTGGTAAGGCTGCTGATGCCATCCACCTACAAATACACCTCTGGGAAGGTTGTAGCCCAGTAATCTCCGTAGCGCATCCTATAACTGCATACTGCTGCAGTGTAATAAATTAATCATGTAGGAGTTCTAATCCCAGACTTGGCAATTGTGCATGCCTGTCTGACTCTGTTTGTGTAGAAAGCAATGCTTTTTAGGGTAGTCACATTCCATACAATTTGAATGCTCTACTTTGGCAAGGCTGCTGATGTCATGCACCTAGAAATACACCTATGGGAAGGTTGTAGTCCAGTAAACTTCAGAGCATGTCTTATAACTGTGTACCACTAGAGTGTGATAGAATAATTAGGTAGGAGTTCTACTCCCAGGCTTGTCAATTGTGTGTTCGTGTAGGGAGCAATGCATTTTAGGCTAGTCACACTCACTACAATTCCAATGCCCTACTTTGGCATTCCTGCTGATGTCATTCACTGTTAAATACACCTTTGGGGAAGGGCACTTTAGTAATCCCCATGGTGTGTCCTATAACAGCATCATGCTGTAGTGTGATATAGACCTCTGGTAGGGGTTCTATCCCCACACATGGCAGTTGTGGATGCTTTTTGTGTGTTTCTATGTTTATGTAGGGAGCAATGCATTTTAGGCTAGTCACACTCACTACAATTCAAATGCCCTACTTTGGCAATCCTACTGATGTCATTCACTGTGGAATACACCTTTGGGGAAGGAGAGCTCCAGCAATCTCCATGGTGTGTTCTATAACGGCGTAGTGCTATACTGTAATATACGAGTTAGGTAGGAGCTCTAATCCCAGCCATGACAGGTGTGTGTCTGTGTTTGTCATTCGTATCCTGTGTGATGGTGGGTGTGTGTGTGTAACAACTGGACTCAATGTGAAGTGGGTTTTGTAAACTTCTTATATGGTGGGCCATGTATATATCACAATGTGGACATGGATAACAGATGTGAAATAGCCAAGAGGCTGGGGTGCAAATCCATACCCCTAAATGTGACATCAATGCCAGATGAACAATGTTAGCAACCCTTGTATTACCCAGGGTACACTCTCAACCCATGTATCATACACACACACGCACTTACCTAGGCAACAGCCACTATGTTGGTAGTACCCTGCATATTGCCCACTGATAGGAACCATGGTGTGATTGCAGTGGGCTACAGAGGGCATGGCACCCTGTCCATCAGTCAAATAGGCATGTTCATGTTGACAGTGCACCTCCCCCATGTTCCCCACTGGACACCTGCAACACCTGTGGTGCCATCAACTGTGACCGACAAAGGACATAACATGCCTGAAAACACAAGCCCTGTATGGACAGATGCCACTGACACCAGGGAATACCGGTATCATGCTGTCAATGTAGGTGCAGGGCCAACCTGCTGTCCATGAACAGTTCCCACCAAATGAGGCCAGGACTGGCACATCTGATGATGATTATCTGTGTACACAACATCGGCCAGACACCCCAGGTACCGATCCACATGTCACTGTACATGCATGTGGGAGGTGTGCACATCCCAGACACTGTCCATATCATGGATGAAGCAACATATACATGGCAAGCAAAGCACAGCATTGGCCACACGCAATAGTCACCCAGGTGACTGGATGGTGAATACAATACCCACCTGTGTTGGGCAACTCCAGAAAGTACACCCCTGAGCCACAATGCAGACCATTGACATGTGGCCTGATGCCAAGTTATACCCATCACCTAGCCTTGTATAGCCATCTGGCACCGTCAACCACAACACACCTGTGAAGCAGTGCACACATGCATGTCAGTACTGGCAGACGTGTCTGTGTGTGTGGTGTATGATGCGTATGACCACATTCACACTCACTACAACCCCCATAGGCATACTGAAGCATGCTGTCTAATGTCAGACACCTCCACATACCCTTTGCATATATAACCTCCATATGACCCGTGTGGTACGTGCGATACCTGCACTGTACTGTGTTGTGGCAATCCCACTAGTAATGAGTTGCATTCGTGGCCCTGCCAAGTGTGGCAATCTGTGTACGTCCCTGTGAGAGTTTGGCTATGTTGATGCTGACACCTGTTCATGCGGGCAGGCATGTGTACTACACCTACACATAGCTACCATATCCCGGTTGCAGATGTCACTCACCATCATATATGTGTTCTGAGGGCTCCCCAACATGTAACCTATGTGACGCATCCAAAAACTGCATGGACATGTGATAGCACTACACAGTCATCGGGAGTTTGATACCCTGCACTGGTAGGTGTGTGACACAAACTTGTGTAAGTTTTACTCTGCCACCCCTCTCTGGCTTTTCTGTGCCTCTGTCTGCCTCTTACTCCCTCTCTGATGGATGTGGAGACTTACATCTGCTTTGCTTAGACAGCAGCATGTGTGTTTTAAGTGATGCTCAGGATCAGCTGATGGTCTCTGCATGAATTGCAGCCCTCCTCTAGCTGATTGCATGTGGAACAGCTGTGGTAACATTCCCATAGCCAATTGCATGGAAACACACACCAATATCTAGCAACATCATGTTGATGTTGGGCCTTTCATTCACTGTGAGCAGGAACTTGATCTGTTGTTTGGCAAACAACATCTCGGATGGATTGGGGTTTACCTCTAACAACATACACTGTGGAAACAGGCCAATACACAGGAGGGGGGTGTACCTGACCTGACTACAGACTGTAAGTGCTGCTATACTGCATTTGGAGTAATGTTGGTTTAACAGTGTGTGTGTGATTATGGCTGTCCTACATGTTTACATACCTGCCATGTCAGTGCTATGTTTATGAGGGAACACCCATCTGTAGGGCCATCTGCAGACTGGCCAGTGTGTGATGCCTTTTCTTTTAGGTATTACCCACAGAGCACCTATCTGTGAAGGTAGTGTGACGATTGCAGTCTGTAGATGGTGACAGCCATGAGACTTACTGACTTCATATCCCTCATAGGACATATGGTGCAACAAACCATGTTACAACAGTAAATGTATGAGGTTATCACAGCAACATGTCAATATTGGCCCTGTGTATGTGCCTCCAGCCACAACCCTGACAACCTTTATACATATGTCATGCAGTAAGAGGTGCATATGTACTGTACACCATAATTACTGACATCATATCTGATAACAAGCCAGTGAGATATCAGACTGCGACACATGTAATGTATAGTAGGGGTTATATTTGATGACATAACCTGGACATTCTGTGGTTGTGGGTACAGCATTGAGGTCTGTGTACTTATGATTAATATACCAAATGAACCATGTCTGTGTACTTATGGTGATTGTTGGCAGTGTGTGTAATGTTATGTACCTTGGCCTGTGTACAGACTGTTGTAGATGTCATTGTTCTTGGTCCTGTTCTAGCTGATGTTACATGCTGCTCCATTGTATGTTACCATATCGGCTTACATGTTTGTAGGGCCATACACGCACATGTCCCATACCACAGACAGACAGTGGACCACACTGTGTAGCGGCCCAGTATATGTAGGGTGAGTGTGTGTGTGTGTGTGTGGCACATATGAGGTTGGTGTTGAACAGATAGTCCATATACTGCAAAAATATGCTAGCATGCCATATGTAGCTGTGGCTGTGTTTACATTGGTTGTGGGGATGCACTTAGACCAATTGTGGCAGGAAGAGGGTGATCAACGGAGCCTTTTTCTATCTATATAGAGAAGTCATTAAGGCCAGTGGTTGATGCAAATAGGTTTATTTTAAGAGACACGAAGCAGTTCTTATTAGACCTTTATGATCACACAAAGGGAATATCTGGGAATATTGAATATATTTTTGTTACAATGGATGTGCACTCTTTATTTACGGTCATTCCTAATCTTGAAGGGATCCAAATGGTGGGCAGTTATCTGAGGAGATGGTCTGATATGGATGAAGCTAAGATTGACTTGTTGATGTCATTTTTGGAGATAGTTTTAGAATCCAATGTGTTTTATTTTGATGGCCAGTTTTATCTTCAGAAAGATGGCGTAGCTATGGGCACTTCTTGTGCCAATAGCTACGCCAATCTGTTTATGGCCGAATGGGAGTATAGATTTATGTTTCCAATGCCCAGTTTTAAGAAATCAGTTTCTTTTTATAGACGATTTGTAGACGACCTGTTCCTTTTATGGACTGGTACATCTGATGAATTGGAAATGTTCATTGATGAGTTGAACTCTCTCACACGATATCTCAAGTTTAGCTTTGAACACTCCAGGTCGAGATTAGCATTCTTAGATGTTTATGTAGAAAGACTTGATAATGGCTTAGTAAACACTGGGATATATAGGAAGCCATGTCATAAGAATGTTCTATTACATAGGCTAAGTATGCATCCAGGTTATGTGTATGATAATATTATTAAAGGACAGGCAATGTGTGCTTCTAGGTATAATCCAACTGACCTAGGTTATAAAAATGAGTTAGGTGATTTATGTGAAAGGCTTAAGACACGTGGTTATAGCACTAGGGATATATTAAAGGGGATGGATAGTGTTGATGAATTGAGAGAAGGATGTGCAGCTCCCTATTTCTCGAGTCACTCGAGTGATGTATATGGTCACACATTCAGTGGGGGCCCAGTAGGAAGGCCACAAGTTGGAGTGGCATGTTCGATTTCTTATACCAAGGATATAGGTACCATCAAAGATGTGATTAGGGCACATTGGGATGTGCTATTAGTGGATCCACAGTTGAAGGGAGTGGTAGGTGAAGCACCTAGGTTCGTCTATAGGAACAAGAAGAACTTGAAGAGGTTACTTTGCTATCCTGGAGAGAGAGTGAATGTGGATATGAATCAGCCATTTGCTACTTCCATATGTGGTAGATGTAATTTCTGCCATTTAATTGATTCTGATCCTATCTTTGTACATCCCATCTTGACCAAGACCTATGAGTTTCGAGTGAGAGGGAACTGTATGTCTACAGATGTTGTCTATTTGGCCACTTGTGAAGTATGTCACGCATTCTATATAGGGAAAACCAATAGATGTTTAAGAGATAGAATGCGTGAACATGTGTATAATATCAGAATACAGTCTAAAACGAATGCATTAGCCAAACATGTAATGGAGAACAATGAGACGCATACTTTCAGATTTAGGATAGTAGAGAAAATATGTTCAGGATCTAGAGGAGGTGATATTAGGACATATACTGAGACCAGAGAGGCCATATGGATTATGAGACTGAGATCGGATGTTTATCCAGGTCTCAATGGCATGGTTTCAGTTAAGCCATTTCTTAGATCTAGGAGATTAAAGACATAACTTTGAGATATATATTTTTGATTATTTGTGTTTTTGGACATATGAAATATTAAATACATTTATGTGTTCTATATATTTTTCATATATTTTATATATATTTTTTATTTTTTATATTCATTTATTAGGTATAGAGATTTGTATATGTTTTTTTATATATTGACCTATTTATTTATTACATATCATATATTATCAACATATTGATACTATGATAATTATTTGTGTTACTATTCTGTCTTTTATATACAGATTTGTAGATATGAAATTTTTAGATTGAATGTTATTTTTTATATAGTCATTTTAAAAGTGCTGGCACTTTAATGGAAATTTGTTTCCCGCCACTACTTGTATTTAAACTCAGTTGTATTAATTAGAGTGTAAAGGTCTGAAGAAGCCATATGGTGAAAGCGCTAACCTGCATTTCTGTTATTAAAGTTGGTCCTCGAGCTGAATGAGTCATTGGTTATTTTGGATTACATCGTTTCATTTTGACTACTGAAGTTTTGAGGCCATTTGATGAACTTGTCATACATCTACTGTGGTTCGCTCCCATTGTTATTCATTGGTTTACTATTATTGTTTTTGGCTTGTTCTCTGGGAGCGTTTACTTTGCACGGGCTTTCTACTAACATATATATATATATGCTTACATATATATATTACTATGTCCCTACATACCTATATAGATATATATCTGCTTACATATATATAAGTTGCTGTGTATATTTAGACATATAGGTGTAGACATATATATCTATAGATGTAGGCATTTGCATGTATATATGGTTATTTATATATATATATATATATATATATATATATATATATATATATATGTTTGTGTGTGTGTGTGTGTATACATATATAAATATGTTGTATCTGTTGAGATATTAATATATTTACACACACACATACATCTAAATGTTGGAATACATTCTCTGTACTGTTGAATGACTGGGCTGGATGATATGTTTTTGAAAACATCCGGGTTATGTATATCTGACATGGCTTAGTGGTGCATCACTAAGGCTATTGAGTGCAGGGTCATAGGTTCAAGACTTGCAGAGGCTGTTTATTTTGTTGCTGGGCAGAACACAGGCCATTGGGCGTGTTTGAGCTGAGATAAGCACTGCTAACTTCTGGTTACAGTTTCTCATACTCAGTTAGCTTCTAAATTACTTACCCTGTGTAGGCATAGCTTACCCCCATACAAACAGGCTTAAACCTGCTTACTGTTGCTAAAAAAAGTGCTTACTCCCGCTTACCCCAAGCTAATTTCGCTAAAAGAAAAGAAAAAGGGGTTGATAGGAAAATGGTGAAAAAAGTGGAACAAAGAGGGAAAGAAAGTAGGGAAAATAGCCAGGGATGTGCAGGAAGGGTGTAGGGAAGGTCCATAGCATCCCATTTCTTCTACAGCAACAGCTGTGCATACACACTGAATTTGGAGGTTGATTTGGACACTCATACCCCTGGGAGGGGATTCATAGATTCATAGGTAGGTACTAGGCTATCAGCCCTAGGGCCTATACAAGCCCAGCCAAAAAGGTACCCTGGCATTTGCCACCCAAGAAAATTATTTTCCTGTGCCACTGTCGAGCAGAGCCACAGAAGGGATCCCCAGGGAGGATTTCCTATTTCCCATCCAGTCATCAAGATTTTTCTTGAAGAGTGCTAATAAGGAGCTTTGTTTGATATAGATGGGTAGTTTATTACAGAGTATGGGAAGTCTCTGGGGCAGGAATCTATCCCTCCGACATGTTCTGTTTATTGTGGTGACAAGGTTTAGGTCCCTAAAATGTGTAGCTTAGACGGATTGGGATTTCTTTAAGTGGAGCATGTCCAACAGCTCTGGGTTAGACACAGTTTTGTATGTTAGGCAGAGATCACCTCTGAGTAGGTGATATGTGACGGAGTAAAGCTGGAGTTTTTGAGACGGTCTGCATAGGGCATCTGTTTGAGGCCGGTAATCCTCTTTGTGAGGTATTTCTGCGGGCCTTTCCAGTTGTTGTAGATGTCTTGTGAGGTACATACCAAAAGGGGCGTTGTACTCTATAATGGGTATAATGAGTGATGAGTAGAGTGGAATAATTACCTCTTTTTTTCTGGATGAGAAACCTTTTGTGATGATGTGAACCACATAGAAGGATTTTCTGACTACTCTGGTGATGTGATTATCAAAGGAGAGACTACTGTCCACCTGTGTCCCAAGGTCTCTTATCACACGTTCGGTGTTAAGTATACTACCGCCTATGTTGTAGTTCATGGGTACAGAGTTTTTACCAAAGGGGATGACAATGCACTTTTTGGCATTGAGCTTGAGGCCATGGTTTTGACACCAGGCATCTGTCTCAGCAAGGCCGTTTTGTAGGATGTCCACATAATTAGGAGTTTCGATTATGGCTCCTAGTTTGCAGTCATCTGCGAACTTCATTAGCCAAAGACCTTCTGTGTTAGCCTGTACTTCAGAGAAGTAGATACCAAACAGGAGAGGACCCAGGACTGAACCCTGTGGTACTCCACTTGTCACTGGTCTGAAGTTGGATTTGGAGTCTGCTACTTTCACAATGTGGGTTCTATCAATGAGCCAGTTGGCAACCCATCTTGTGACATAGGGATTTATACCTTGTTTAGTGAGTTTATCTATAATTCCAGAGTGGGGGATGGTGTCAAAAGCCTTAGCAAGATCTAGATAGGCTGTGTGAACCACCTTACCCTCGTCTACAGCTTTGTTGACTGCTTCAAAGAAGTCTATCAGGTTTAGGAGACATGATCTGCCTTTTACAAACCCAAACTGGGTGGGGTCCAGAGTTTGGAGATTACCAATGTCTTTGTTTATAAGTTCCATGATGATACATTCCATGGCCTTGCAGACCAGTCTCGTCAGGCTAATGGGGCGGTAGTTCCTGGGGTCCTTGGTGGCTACCCCCTTATGGAGTGGATAACCATCGCTGTGCACCATTCAGCGGGCACAAAGCCTGAGGTGAGGCTATGATTGAACATGGTACTAAGGTGGGGGTGCCAGTTCGTTCTGTAGTTTATGTAGAATGCAGCCTGGGATGTTGTCTAGTCCCATGGATCCTGTGTTCTTGGCTTTGGAGAGTGTGTTTTTTACCTGTGCAGCCATGAATACAGAAACTTTGCATTCTTCCAGTATAGAGATGGGCCCTTTAAGGGGTGAGAGGGGGGTAAAGTTAGCACTGACTCTATCTGCCAGGATATTGGCAATATCAGTTGGGTCTGTATATTTAGTGCCATTGTGCGGTAACTCAGAGCAGATCTGAGTGTTTCCATTGAGATTCTTGACATAGCTATAGAATGCTTTGTGGTTGTCATTAGAATCAGTGGCGATTTTGTTTTTGTAACTAGCTTTGGAGGTTTTTATCAGGGATCGCAGCTTCTTACTGAGGCTGACCAGGGAGCTCCTCCACTCATTGGATTTTACTCTCTTTTGCAACACTTTCTTTCTTCTGTTGTACAGTTTGTTTATGGCAGGGCACAACCAGATTGACTTCCTTTTTTGGAGGATAGCATCTTGGTTCTGTTTGGGATAGCACAATCCATGCACTCGTGTAAGTGCTTATACAGTGCAATTGTGTAAGATTCAGTAGTCATAACTGTATTGTCTATCTGCATGGGTGTCATGAAGTTCACCACTTCTGTCTTAAGAAGTATGAAGTTGGCTTTGGAGAAATGTTTTACCGTGGTTTCTTTAATAGGGGGTGGGGGCAGGATGTGAATATCTAGGATGATTAGCTTATGGTCGGATCGGACCAATAAGGTGTTGACTTCAGGTGTGGAACACCAGTCACTCATGTTGGTAATGACTAGATCTAGGATATTGTCATCCCTGGTGGGGGTGTGGATAAGTTGATCCAGGGCACAGGAGTTTATGAATTCCAAAAAGCATTGAGCGAAGGACTTGGTACATGAGTAGTTTTCCCAGTTAATGGTGGGGTAGTTAAAATTTCCCATTATTAGGGTGTTTGGTTGAACCCTAATATTTTCCAGTACATCAAGAAAAGATGAGTGGGAATCCTGTAGCATGGTGGGGGATCTGTAGCAAGCTACAATTTGGATTGCAGTTTTGTCCAGAGTTAGTTGTGCTTGGATAACCTCGGATGCATTATGCTGAGCAACTAGCCTGGAGGTGTGGATATCCTTAATGAATATGGACACACCTCCGCCTTTAGTGTTCCGGTCCAGGTTACATGGCCGAAAAGTGTGGTATGAGTTATAGCCTGGTAGTGCAGGGGTGCTCTCTGGAGGACAACAATAATATGTTGTGATGCCAATTAGACTGGATTACATGTGTCCTGTGGACATGTCTGTGAAATGGACAGCTATGTATGGGGTGAGATTTTTTTGTGGGAGCAGATTGCCCCTTTTTTTTTAGGTGGGAGTGGGATGTTGGGGAGGGGTAGTAGGTATATTTGGGGAGGTAGGTTGGGTAGGTTAACAGACAAGACAAACAAGATGCATGCAGTGGCGCTATATGACACATGTGTGGGGTAAACACCTTGATGGGGAGGGGTGTTTGGAAATTGGAAGCCCATAAGCCCCCCAGTGGAAACAGTGGGACTGAGGTCCCCACCCATGGGCAGTCAACACTGCACCTTCACAGCCCCGAAGGTGGCTGTGCTGGGGGCTGAGTCACAGAGCCAGGCTGACTCTCTAATCATAACATGCAGCCCTCAAGCTAGCATAGAAGATCACCAAACTGCTGGTTGATCACTTTGCGCACCACAACCCCAACCTGGTGACAGGTGACAGGTGCCTGTCTGTGCCCACTCCTGAGGGGGTGAGCCCCATCCCCTGAGGATGTTACACCCGAAGGTTGTGCAGGACCAACGGACAGGGAGGTCTCGGGTTGGGCACCAGACATGCTGGTGCTCGGTGCCACGGCCAGCTGAGGTGGAACAGGTGGGTCTGCTGGGACCAGCCTTCCCAAGTGTGCTATAGTGTTTAGATTTCATCATCATATGTGGGTTAGTAATAGTCAAACATTCCAGGGTTAGGTATAACAGCATGCATAGATATTCCCATTAACCCAGACACCAAATACGAAACAGTTGCATAGCAAAAAGAACACATGCATATGTGGGACCACAGTGGTAATAAGAACAGCATGCAGGTACATTGATGGCACCATGCCACCAATGTTGGAATAATTCAATATAGCACATGCATGGGACCATTAAAATATTTATCAAACAATTGGACATTATCAGAACATAGGTATCAGTACATACCAGTTGAGGTGGGTATGTTGATTATTGTTGGAGATATGGTGGGGGAGAGAGAAAGATGTCAATTAACAACTGCTATATTCCTGTAGTCCACGTTACTTTCCTAGTCAGTGCTGTTATCTTTACCTTACAAGTCTTAATACACTACCCTATAGCCTTAGTTTGGACAGTGATATGGCTGTAGTCATCATTACACATGAACCAATTTTTCCTGCAGTATACACCTCTTACCTGGTATACCTATGGAGGGCATGTTTGTTAACACTAACTAACTGCTTGTGCACATGCTCCCAGATTCTGGGTTGATGTTGTGCACATAGCTATCCAACCCTTTATGCACAGACTCTGGCCATGTGTTGACCACATGCTAGTGTGCCGGGACATATGAAGAATACTGCCCTCTTCTTCCACCTTTAGTGACCTGACACACACATATACATGCTTTCCTACACAGTTATATTATGTAGCACAGTGTGGGTGACAGTGACCAGTGATACTTTATTATTCAGAGAAAATGCAACACTCACAATTCCCTATGATACCAGTGTGAACAGCACCTGTCCAGGTTATAATGGTCTGTATTTCTCAGCAGAGTGTTTGTATCAAACATACCTGTGGCAGCAATGTTTGTTAGCACTACCTGACTGTTGCCACACAAAGTTCCAGATTACACATTAGTATTATGCACATACATCTCACTCTATTACTGTACACACTCTGGTCACAGCTTGACAACATGGGAGTGTAGATAGGACATACTTGAAATATTATTCTCCTAACAGTTTCGGTGGTTGCTACAGTGACTGGTGTGTTCTCACAGATGTTCAACAATCACTTGTATTCCCTGTTTGCTGGCTAAACATCTGGGAACACCCCACAGACTTACCAGGGGGACAGGGGGACAGGCAGCAGATACGGGCCCAATATACTGGACATTCTGGCCTCATCTGTACAGTTGTGGGGTATGATTCTGTATCCAGCCTTATTCCACTCCCAGGATTCAGACCATGGCTGTGTCTGTTACAACTTAAACACTGTCCATCACAGTTGTGTCTGCTATACAGATATTGCTGTATATCTCCTATCTGCTTTCTGTCTTATTAATCCCCAGTGCTTTTGCATTCTGACCTTGTATTACAACACTGTTATACAGATTTCCTAGACAGTTATATGTTGTAGGATAGTGTGGTCGACAGTGATGTGTAATACCTCATTATTCAGAGCAACTGCATATCTTCTTGTATTTCTGGGTACAGTGTTGGTATCTGACAAACCTGTGGGAGGAATGTTTATTAGCACTACCTGAATGTTCTCACATACAGTACTAGATTCCACATTACTATTATGCACATACATCTCTCTCTGTTACTGTACACACTCTGACCACAGCTTGACAAGTTGGGGTGTAAATGGGACATACGTGGCTTCTTAGTCACATAAGGTATTGGGGACCTGCTAGTGTGCCTGCTTTGTTCTCATAGCTGTGTGTCAATCAGTTGTATTTCCTGTTTGTTGCCTATACGTCTGGGATCATCCCATTGATTTCCCAGGGGGACAGGTTGATAGGCAACAGATATGGGCCACTTTAATAAACATTCTGGACATATATGAACAGTTGTGGGGTATGATTCTGTATGCAGACTTTTACCACTGGCAGGATTCATACTGTGGCTGTGTGTGATAAAAACACTACAGTTCACATCTCAGTTGCATGTGCTATTCATTTTTTGTTGTCTGCATTTTCCCTGTTTACTGTCTATGTGTCTCTCAGTTGTACTAGATGGCTTCTGGGGATTACACCTGTCATATACAGGCATTCCTACACATTCAATTTATGCTGTACGATGTGGGTAACAGTGTTTAATACAACAGTACTATTAGATGATTGCAAATCTACATTACCGTATGATACCAGGATATACACATGCAGTCCAGCACTTAGACCTGTTTTGTCAGGCATTTACACTTTTATTGGCATACAAACAATATGAGACTTTTCCTGCTACATTCTCTAGTGTATGCAGTACTTGCCTTGAACAATATAGGTTTTATACAGGCAATTAATTTACTACTACTTTTATGTTTATTTCCTGTGGCAGTAAATGCATGAGTATTACTGACCTGCCTCGCATCGCGACCTCGCCATGCAACTGATATGGGCCTCCTAGTTCGCTGCCTGCTACATTGCAGCTGTGGGGGACATAAGAGCAATATTTAGCCATACCTATCCATGATATACCTGATCTGGCAATTATTACACACATACTGGGATGATATTTACACACGACTGGAACATCCCCTGCCGCTCTAGCCTCTTGGAGCCACTCCTCCAAGAGGTCCCCCTTACACCACTTCAGGTTGGCATAGTGGTGCCTGACCTGCTCACCAGTTTGTGGTATGCCAGTGGCACTGGTGAGGTCACGGGCGAGATGATCCCAGGCCTCTGCCTTATATTGGGAGCCCTGGTACTGGCCCTGTAGCAGTCTCTGATCATGGTCTTTGACAAGGAGTCTGACCTTGGACTCCTGGATGCACCAGTGCTGCACCCCAAAATGCGCACCTTCTCCTCTTACTGCCATAGTGCCTGCAAGGGGAAGCTACAACCAGTTATGAGATGTATTCCCGCCTTTTGGGTTTACGTAGGGCCGATTTCCCACACTTTTCCATGATTGGCCAGTTTTGAAAAGGCTAAGCTATGGGTAAACCTGCTTAACTAAGGTTGGCATTGTTTAAAGGGGTATACCACTGGGCACAATTAGTTAGCTGGTCTACACATTGCTTACACCTCCTATGCTGGCCTGTGCAATGCTTAGCATTGCTTACATTAGACTTTGCATTATATTTCCTTTTTGGCATTGATTTCTTATTTATTACATCTTATATATCTGCCTGGTATCCATGATTAATGTGTACGTACACTCTATGGGGTCCTTGTGTTTTACTGGGGACTTCAACACTCCATTACAATTACACCTCACTTCTGGGCTTACTGCTGTACTCCAGTTCACAAATTTATGTGATTTAGTGGGTTATGGAACATATGACTGTATACTGCTTCTTTTCACAGGTTCAGTTTGGTTTTACTATGGTGACGACTTATTTGCTGATACCTCATTCTTCTGTACTTTTATGATGGCTTGGTGTTTAACTACTGTGACTATGGTGTATACAGTCCTGGGTTCGAGACCTGTATAGCTGTTGATGGGCAGAACAAGGGCCGTTGGATACAGAGTGATTAAGGCACTTTTGAGCAGTTGTAAGCAGGTTTGAGCGACGGTAAGCTCTACTAACCTGCTGTTACATCTGCTTACAGAGAGTTAGCTGTAGAATTACTTAACCAGTGTAGGCATTGCTTACTGCCATGCAAACAGGCTTAAGCCTGCTTACTAGTGCTTAAATATGCTTATTTGTGCTTAAACCTGCTTAGTAGTGCCTTATTCATTATGACACTAACACCTCACATGTGCATTTACTGCAGTACTCCAATTCATGAAAATATGTTATTTAGTAGGTTATGCAACATAAATATTACTCATGAGGTGCTTTGCCATGGAAAATTGAATTTGCTGCAGTGGGACTTGTACCGGGAATGCCTGCTCATAAGGCAAATGTTCTGCCCACTACACTATTGCTATGCTGCTTTATTTGCATATATCTTCCTTGTTATCCTCTTCAGCCATTTAAGCTGCATTAACCGTAGTTAAGTGATGGGCACACCCACGCACCTATGATTAGCTTTAATCGGAATAAAAAAAAAATAAAGGGTTTCTTCATTTTATTTATGTATACTGTTGCTGCTGTACACGAGGGGGACTGTTGGTGTGGATATGCGGTCACCTATGAGCGGTCTCACTCATTTCATACCTATTTCTGCTGTTCTTCATTGTGGGGGTGTGTATATTCTGAGAGTGCTCCTCTCAGACATGCCCCCTACACTCTTACACGCTCCATGTAAGCCTATGAGCTCAGGCAGTGCACCTCATTACTATGCATGGCATGCTACCGTCCTGCTCCTAAACGTCCACCTCCATGCAGGACTAAGCTAGTCCTGCACGGAGGAATAGTAAACCCGGGGGCACATCTGCAAAACTAAATACACTTGAAATGTGTATTTTAAAAATCCATATTTAAAGAGCTCAGAACAAAAAAAAATCTGAGTCAATATACTAAATATTGCTAAAAACTTCAAACAGACCTAAATGCTAATGTCTAATATTGACAGAGTTTTCGCCTTCATGAGAAAACCAAAACTGGACTGCCAACTCTTATCAAAGAAAAGGCACCCATCTTTGATCATTAAAGGTAATACACGCTTCATCTGTTTTATTTTTTATGTAATACTTGCTGTTTATATTAAATGTATTACTGTAAAATTCATGATTTAATTCCCATTTTCATGCAGGCAAACTAAGGCAAGAAACCTATCATTTTATCCTGTATCCTATACCTTTTGCTTCTAAAGTATGAGTAATTATAAACCAATATGTTCTTTATGCTAGCTACCCTGTTTCATAAAATGATTGCAATCCAGCTAATTCAAGGTGTTGCATAAGACAGGATACAACTTAAACTGGCTGTATTTGCAGATAAAGTATTTCTTTACCTTGAAAATCTTTTACTGCTTTATATGGTAACAGTATTGGGAAGCATTCAACTATAAGCCGAAGCTTGATAAATGTATACTTTGTTGGAATCAGTCTTACTATTTTGAACTATCACTCCTACCTACCATGGAACTGTCTATATCCCAGGAAAAAATGGATTAATTACTTATAACTTTTCTAGAACTTTAGAGAAAATAAGGGCAGACCTACTTAGATCCAAGCTTCATTTTAACATGTCAGTCTGAATTTCTGTTTTAAAATTGCGTAAATTTTAAAGTTATTCACTCTGGTAAATAATTCTTTCCTAAGTCCCATAGTGAATCTTTATACAAATATATCAACTAATCTTTACCTTCATTCAGAATGGTAAAGAGTCACAGATTAAGCAAAATAGATTAAGCAGCCCCATAAACAAAGGAGGTTGAAAATTACTAGGCACAACTATATGCTATCCTCGGGATTCAGTAAACGTCCATGCAGGAATAATTTATTCTTGCATGGAAGGGACTGTTCCTGTGCAGCATGGCAGCACATCATGCATATTAATGAAGGCGTGCTGTCATGCTGTAATACGGACATGGTTCTGTGTATGAGCACAGGAGATGTGTCTGAGAGCAGTGTTCTCACAATACACACACCCTCTGCACTCCATAATTGCTGTATGGCAATGTAAATGTAGCGAGAGTGTCCGCGGACATATTACCTCCAACCTCAGAAGAAATCTGGACAAAGCCATAGAAATAAAGGGCCAAATAGGGACAAAAGTTAGATATTGCTCTCACAAACTTATGAAGTCGATAGAATGACAGGCTTTGCACTAGCATGAACTTCCCAAAGGGTATGAAGTGTAAAACTCAAATGTCTGTCATTCTTTAGTAACTGCAGTCTTTAATGCTTTGCCACTAATCTTCCAGAAAGCCACAATTGTATGAAAAACGGACCAAAAATACAAGGCAAAAATCTGGACATTCTGTGAATATCTGTACAGTTGAGAGATATGGCGGACACTGTTAGTGTCCATGGAGCATATCCCTCAAATGCAAAGCTTGTCATGTCATCATCATTTGAAAAGCACAACCCTCCACAGATAATGTTGCAGAAAGCAATGTGCATACCCCTACATTACAAAAATAAAATACAACAGTTATATTTTTTTCAGTCCGGAATAAAGTTTAAGCATAACTGAGTGGGCGTGTGCATCACATAACTCTGCTCAGCCTAGCTTACACATCATAAGGAGCTACATAGGAATATACTTCAAAATAGAGCAATGTGGAAATAGTAAAGTGGTTAGAGCAGTCGCTATGCAAGTAGTCATTCCCAGTTTGATCCCCACTGAAGCCAATTAGCATTTTACATTTGAAAGCAGTACATAATTTATTTTTGTTAATGATGAGGTAGTAAATAACATATATTTGTTAACCAGAGTAGTGTAGTAGGTGCTGATGTGAGGTGTCAGTGTAATAAGGTTGCAAAACCTCCATATAAACACAAGTGCTCCATACAGTATAGTCACACAAGAATAAATATAATGAAAGCACATAGGGGGATGTCAGGGAAGGTAAACAAAATTATGATATCTCAGGAATGATGAATCAATCCCATACAGCTGATAATCTATAAAATGAAACATAAGCAATGCTAAGCATTGCACAGCTATCCTTACCAGGTGTAAGCATTGCTTAAATATGAAAGTTAAGAAATGAGTAGCCCAGATACATGGATTTTCCCACTGGTAAGCAGTGCTGAACCTGACCCTTTAAGCACTGCCAACCTTAGCTAAGCAGGTTTGCCCATAGCTTAGCTTAGCACAGCATATTCATAACCATCCAATCAATACTAATCTATGAACCTATGAATCACAGCAAAGGGCAGGACTTTGGCCATATCTAAACCTTGCAGGTGGGAATACAGCTCATAACTGGTTGTAGCTCCCCAATGTAGGCAGTATGGCAGGCGTTGGAGAGGGCATGCACTTTCGGGCGCAGCTCTGGGGCATACAGGAGTCCAAGGTCATGGTAGGACTCCTTGTTAAAAATCATGACATGAGACTGCTGCTGGACCAGTACCAGGGCTCCCAATACAAAGCGGAGGCCTGGGAAAGTCTCACCCATGATCTCATCAGTGCCTCTGGCATCCCTCAGACTGGTGAGCAGGTCCAGCACCACTATGCCGACTTGAAGCAGAGGAAAAGGGGGCTCTTTGACCAGTGGGTCCAAGAAGCATGGCAGAGGGGTGATGTTGCTGACATGTGTAAGTATTGATATCAATAACTGTTTACCAAAGTTCAGCCTATGTATGTGATGGATAAGTATGCATAAATGTTTCTTTATCCCATTTACAGCTCCAGCTGAATGACCAGGAAGCCCATGCCAGCAGGTTGCAAAGGCTGCATTGCGAGGCTGGTGAGTAACAATCTAACTTGTAGTGTTCATACCAAATAAATATAAAGGAGTAGAATGTCATCTGGCAGTATTAAACATGGGTATGGTTTGTACTGAATAAATCAGACAATATTACAATAGTAGTCTCATATATGTTATATATAAATAAAACTGTAACTGCCTGTCAATAAAATTCAAAACCCTGGACTGTTTGTGTTTACTCTGGTATGGTATGAATTGAAACATGTACAGGTTATGCATAGCAACTATGGCTGTGAAAGCATTAAACAATCAAGTCTCATCTGACAAAGTTAGTGCCTCTGTAAGACACAAGATTAAACTGATATGAAATGTATCATGCACCAAGATCTGATATCTGAATAGTAATGTTGTGTTAACCACTGTTTTCCACACTGTGCTATGTCAAAAGGTATGTATATGGATGTATGCATAAGAATGTTGCAATTACAAGGTCAGATAGTACAACAAAGAGGGAATGAGACAGAAATCATTCAAGGAAGAAACATCAGTTTCTCAATTGCTCCTTCTGATGAAACACAAACTTGTTGTATTTTTAGCAGAAACAGCCATGGTTCAATCCCGGGAGTGGTAGTAAGCTGTATGCATAATTTCAACTAGGATTTTGTGAATATGTGTAGAAACAGTCAGGTAGTGTCAACATAAATACCCTCCACAGGTCTTCCAGGTAAGAGAAAGTATGAAGTAACTATAAGAAGGCTGTAGTTATACTGTGTCCAGCACCAACAGTCCAACCACAAGGCTGCAAATGACCACAAGATAAGTACATACACAAAGTGGTCTCCCCCAAAAAATGTTCAAAAGTGTCATGCTGTCACAGCTACTAGTCCCTGCTGCCAACAACCAGGGTGACCGATAGACATCAAGGCAGAATATGGGCAGTAGCACATACACACACACACACACGCACATACACACACACACACACACACACACACACACACACACACACACACACACACACACACACACACACACACACACACACACACACAGTGTGAGTGCACATATGTAGCCCTGACTATGTGACTATGGGTGGAAACAGTCAGGTAGTATTAACAAACATTCCCTCCACAGGTCTTCCAGGTAAGAGAAGATATAAAGTAGCTATAAGAAGGCTGTAATTATACACTGTGTACAAACATACCACTGCCCAACCCAAGGGCATAGAATGTTGTAATAATACCTGTAGAGTAATGATTAGAGCAAGGATAATTAAAGCTGTGACAATTGCAAGAACCTACATTTGTTAATTGACATCTCTCTCTCTCTCTCTCTCTCTCTCACCTTATCTTCACCAATAATCTAAACAGATAAATGAATGGGTATGTTTTCCACCAAACCTACTGTTGGACATGTGTCCTATTGTTCTACAAATGTTGAAATGTATTCCAATTAATGTTGCCTGTTCAAATACTATCATTGGTGGCTTGTTGTTATCAATGTAACCTGGATGCCGGTGTAATGCCCACTGTGGTTCCATATATGCATGTGCTCTGTTTGCTATGCAAATGTTCCACATCTGTTGTTTTGGGTTATTGGGAATACTCATGCATGCTGTTATAACTAATCCTTGAATGTGTTTACCATTACTAACCAACATATGTTCTAAAACTGCAACACCATAGCACGTCTGAGAAGGCCAATCCCAGCAGATCCGCCTCTCCTGCCTCATCTGGCCATGACACCGAGCCCCAGCATGTCTGGGACCCACCACAGGACCTCCTCAACTGCTGGTCCTGAACCACCTTTGGGCAGAACTGCCTCAGGGGGTGGGGCTCATCCCCCCTGGGTGTGGGCGCGGACAAAATCCTGTCACCCGAAGCCAGGTCCGGGGTCTGGTGCATGGCGAGCTCACAAGGAATAGGGAGATCTGCTATGCCAGCTTGAGGGCCGCATGGTGCATTTAGAGGGTCAGCCTGCCCCTCGTGCTCAGCCCCCAGCACAGTCACCTTTGGTGCCATGAAGATATGGTGGTGATTGCCCATGGGTTGGGACCACAGTCTCACTGTATCCATTTAGGGGCTTGTGGGCTTCTGATTACCAAACATCCCTCCCCGTCTAAGGTATTTACCCCCACATGTGTCATATATCGCCCCTGTATGCTGTCTTGTCTGTCTTCCTACCCAGCCTACCTCCCCAAATATACCTAGTATCCTTCCCCAACATCCCACTCTCACCTTAAAAAAAGGGCAATCTGTTCCCCCCAAAAAATGTTGCCCCATACATAGCTGTCAATTTCACACACGTGTCCACTGGACACATGTAATCTGGTCTAATTGGCTTTACAACACATTATTGTTGTCCTCACCCCTCTCTCAGGGGTTTGAGTGTCCAAAGTTACCTCCAAATTCAGTATATATGCACAGCTGTTGCTGTAAAAGAAATGGACAGCTATGGACCTTCCCTACACCCATCCTGCACATTCCTAGGTATCTTTAATATTGTTTTTCCCTCTTTGTGCCTCCTTTTTCACCACTTTCTTATCACCCCTTTTTTCTTTCCTTTTAAAGAAGTTAGTGTGGGGGTAAGCGGGAGTAAGCCTGTTTGCATGGCACTAAGCGATGCCTACACAGATTAACCACTTTTAAGGATAACTGCCTGTCAGCATAGTTAACCAGAAGTTAGCAT